>NC_086316.1:26625913-27000026 GCF_963924245.1 Chroicocephalus ridibundus
ATTTCCTCACCTAGCCCAGAGAGTGCAGCATACTGTGATCCTGTCTAGCAATTCAGTACTCTGGTCAAACTTGAAACATGCTCATTTGTTCTCACCTTTCTTGTATGTATATAGAGAGAATATGCAGAAAAATATACATATATGTAAAGAGGAACAAATTTGAAATTTCTATTTCAATTAGAATAGAAATTTCTACCACTATTAAAATGGTGAAACATCTTCAGTAGGATTTCTTTTTTTACATTTTTGTGACCTTTGTATCTTTCTTACTTTTTATTCACCTTACAGAGTTTCTTGTAATAATGGATGGTATGTGCCTACTGCCAATATGTGGGCAGACAGCCCGATTTGACTGTATTTTCCTACAGCTTAGTGTTCAGTTCTGTGAGCTAAGAACACTGAAAATGTTTCAGACAAGGAGTGTTAATAATGCTCTTTACCACATAGGTGGCACACTATACCTCTCAGGAACACGCTCTTTCTCACCACTTCTCTAAAATTAAAAAAAAAACCTGCCTATTGTGTTGTGGAAGTACAGTGGGTTTGCACAACGAAGATGGGATCCAGGATATCTAAAAAAATTCTTTTTTTCCTACCATTTCTTTCTTTGTCTTGCACCATTGCAGGTTTCTATTGCAATGTTTTTATTCTCTGGGGACAGCAGTGCAGCATTTTCTTCCCCCGACACCCCCACATCACCCTCAGGTCTATGAGCCTGCAGGTGTAGCTGCCATTTCCAAAGACAAAATAGGTGTATCACTCGACAGAGAAAATATGACATATACAATTTGTTCTCCTTTGCCTTACAGTCCTGACTGTTGTAAAAATCAGAATTATTCAGGACATAAGAACTGGATGAAGTTTGCTTCCATACATGGAGATGACAACAGCATGCAGTATGCAATTACATACAATAACTAAATACATAAAAAAGAACAACTTTACAGACAGCAAAATTGCCCCCTTCTGGGTCAGTGATAGCTACAGTGAAGGGTGTTACATTAATCTGATATTCACAGTAATTTGGTAACTGTCTCTTTACAGCAAAAATGCCTTTTTTTAACAGTTTTACTATAAGTGGCCGTTCTAATGTAACTGCCATTGATCATTAAATCATATTAACATTGAGCGATTACTCAGTAAATATTAGACAACATAGTTGCCACCTTCAACTTTGCTATTTGCATAAAGTGCATAGTTAATGAATAGAAATAAATTTTCTGAAAAACACAAACTAGCTATACTACGAGCTATTACTTTTCTCAGCATCACATGCAGAGACATACTGATTTGGGTGTTATCTTCTCTAGACATACTACTATGCAGTTTCAATCTTGCAAAACTTTAATAAGTAACAGCTATGTGCATTTAAATGCATCTGAAGATTTTGCAGATAAATACATTTGCTTTAGGAATACACTTGGTAAAACACTGATTCTCCTGGCATGGGCTTATTCCAGGTACTTGATCTGAATTCCATTGATTCATAGCCCTTTTACATGAGTGGAAATACATATTTGTGATTTGATACAGTAGATGGGATATGGAGTCAAGAACATGCAGTAACAAAGGAAACCTGAGGGACAACTATCAACTTGTTCAGATACTGGCTTCGGAAAGGAGGCAAAGGGTTAGTAAGTACGTACTTGAGGAGAACGTGAGAGTGATTCAGGACATATTAGATCAACTGTGTTGTGCGTAAGTAATTTAGAATTCAGTATGTCAAAGTACAGAAACCTTGTGGCTTTTAAAGAGTGGTGCCGGAGTAAATTTGCATTCTATTATTTCCATATTATGTCCCCTAGGCCTTAGTAATGACTACAGAAAGCAATTCCAGATGAGTTATGCTTGTGAAAACACGCATACGTGGCTGCTGCTCGCAGCAACAGTCTTATACCTGTCCAGTTAAACTACAGTGACACATACCAAGTACTTCAACATGATATTAAATTGTTTATGTCTCTAACAAATGTCAAAAAATGAACACTATCAGGCTGAGACACCGGACTTTGTTTTTGTAAAGACCTGATACGACAAACATCACCGAGATCCCATTAAGCTCCACTATTGAATAAAGAGTTGCACTTAATCTTGTCCACAGGCAGAGCAGATAAATGTAGCTCTCGAGGTGCACAGTGTGCTGCTGCTGCCCCCTTAAGACAAGTAAACATAAATAATTGTATGTGCGCTGTAGCTTGTCTACATTTTCTCAAAGGTCTTTCTCTATGAGCTATTAAAGAGCGATTATAATAAGAGGCTTGCCTAGTGTAAGCTGATGCAACGATAAACCCAGTCTATTACAAGACCTATGAAAAAATAAGGTTTAGTTTAAGAATCTCAGAGAATATGACAACCAGAATTTTTTCTGTCAATTTGTACTGGAAACTTTAAGACAGCAAGGCACAAACTGTGAAAACAAAGACACAGTTAACACTATTAAAACTTGAAGAAGAGCTATTAGCAGGAAGAAAAAAGGTTCAGTCCCTACCCATGCACTTTAGGATGACATACAGCCCAGTAACCTCGGTAGGCCATGAGATGATTATGTGAAAACTATAGCAAGGATGAGTTATTGTCACTTTCCATTCCTTTAACCTTTGTCAAGAGACCTGATTAATGTTTGGTCATTTGCTCCTCTCCTTAAATTTTGTCTAAGACTCAGATATTAGAATTTTAATGGCTGCTTATAGATGTCCTTTGAAACTGAATTGCATAGGGTAATATTTTGACCTAGACTGATGCTCTCCATTTTCACTTGGCCATTCACCTCTGCATCTTTGAATCGAGTTTGGCCAGACACAGCAAGGAAAGCAGAAAAGTTAACTCACTAAGTATAAAAGAATGAGGTTTGCTTTCTATTCAAAAACTTAATATAGCAAGGCCATGGAGGCACAGTGGGGTCTAAATAACTGTAATTACTGAACATATAAAAACTGTAAGGCCTGCTGCTTTCAATAGTTTCTGGTGACTTCTAAATCATAGAACAAAATGTATGCTCCAATTGAAAAATTAGTACAGATAATTAAAAAATGCTACTCTAGATCAGGGCACCATGGTACTAACCTGTCATACATGTGTTTGAAGAAATTTCCAGATGCTAGTCCTCTTTGTATCACCTTTAACTGTGCATGCAGGTATCACGCTAAGAAAGACAATCTATCCTTCATCGTGAAAGCATTCAATACTAATGCACATTTTTAAGTAGGGACAAAGAATACGAGATCATATGCTTTCATAACAGAAAGAAAGACATAGCATGGTATACAGCTCCAGCTTTTGCACATAAAAAGATTCTGGTTAGGGAGAGGCAGCAATGGCAATTGCTCCTATTCATTCTTGCTGGGTCTGGCATGTCAGGTACATGGCAAATTCAGATTATAAAGGAAAAACAATTCTGTTGCTGATTGTCCTCCAGCAACTTATTAAAATAATTGAAATACTGTAGTTCCTTTTCCTACTGTGTGGCAGAAATACAAGACTTCTGGAGAGTCTTTCGTTAGAATTAAAAAGCCATAAAAGGCCTGACTAAACGTTTCCCAGCTTGTTGTTCAGACATGTAAAGTAACTGAAATCTACTCTTTGTTTACTGGACATGAACAAATGAAAGGAAAATATCTCTGTGAATAATTACTAAGATTCAACAGAATTTGCACTATCAGAATGGCCACAGCAGCACCAGTGTTTTCTGGAAAAATAACCAGAATGATGAGCTGAAAAGGCTACGAAAGTCACCTGAAAGTTCACCTCTGTTTCTCCATATAAACTGGTTGTTTAATAAAAGATATATAGTCTCCATTCTACCTTTGTGCAACAATCTTTAGATCATCACTGCAACAGCACTATTGCTACGATTATTTAAAGCTGCTAATTAAAGAGCAAATACAAGCCAACACATGCTGTTTGTCTATTGAGCACAAAAAAAAGATTTTTTTTTGTTTATTTAATGCTCTTTCTCTCAACATTGAGTGTATGTGTTAGAGACAATCATAACTCCAAATGCAAACCCCGTGGCCAGAGTGGATTTCTTCATGTGCTGAAGTATTTCAAATGTATTTGCTGGAGCAAAATCACAGCATATAAATCAGCTCTTGAGGACCCCAAGTATGTAAAAATACTAAAAACTGATTTTTTTTATAAAAGTCTGTGAAAGATCCTGAATTATTATTTAGGAAACTATTCAAAAAATTTCCAATTACACTTTCCAGAATTTCACAATACATCTGTGAACAAATCACAAGTGAAGAAAAGGGAAAAAAGGTATATACAGTTTATGGTTTTAAGGGATATATTTATGGTTTTCCAACTTTTTCATGAGTGAGAAGGAAGAACACCATGTCAGATGCGGAGCATGCTGAGTGCTTGTCACTAAGCAGCACTCAGAATGGCTGCTGCATTTTCAGAAGTAAAGAGCGGTCCTTTCTACAACATGGCACTTCAAGTCAATCGAAACAATGCAATGTGCTTTATACTGGTTTTGTCTGAGAGCACATACTCTTCTTTAAAAGAACTAAAAATACATTTTGATGACGATTTAAAATATTTTTCTTTTGCTTTTCTCGCCATGTTTTTCATCTCCCTTTCATTGTTAGTATTCATTTGTTTTTTATATGCTTCTTTCTGCTTGTCCAGTTAATGTGCCTGAGAGAGTTTTTGTACCGTTCTGTGTATTTATACAATCCTCTACATTTTAAGAAGGTTTATTTATCACAGAGAAGGATTCAACTGCCTTTGAGTTTACCTCATTTTCAATGAGGGCACATTTTCAATGCTTTCTTTGATACTCTATAGCCCTGTGGTTGCCAGTTTTATCCAAAGCACTTTCTAACACAGTATCACCTGTAGTTTCCCTTGTGCTGCCAGTATTAATTTATGCATAAAACTCTCATGAAGCTTCCTTTAAAAACTATACAAACCTCTCATACCCTGCTATTTCAATGTCATAAAAAAAATGTTAGGGTTCATGTTCTGCTGGTGAAATTTCAGCCTTTCAACTATTACAAGCATCTTTGGATTTTAACATACTTTAACAAAGCATTGATTTTATCATGATGCATTGGTTCTGCAAAATTTTATGTATCTGAGTGCTTGAAACCACTGGTTCAATATTAACCACCAAGCAAGGGCTTTATTGTATCAGAATCTTGCACAGAATATGAATCAGATTTCTACAACTGTGTAGCATAAATAACTACTTTTACCACATCCAACTGGCACAGCTTCATGGCATGTGTACATTATCAGTGCCTGGGCAAAGCATAGAACAATGGAGGATCTGTGTTTTTATTACTTCGTCCTGATTCTGATCTTCCTCCCTTTATTACAAATAAATTGAAATTAATCAAGCAATTGTAGCATGAAACAGATACACATTTTATGAATCAGAATCAGGCTTACTTCCATGACAGAGTGGCACTGTCCTTTGTAGATTGTTTCATATCATTTGCTTCAAAGGCTTGGGCTAGTCATTTCTTATGTGCTCTCCAGTCTTGCACTTCAGTGTAATCTTCCTTCTTCCCTTAACCTGTCATATTAGATTTTTTTTCCTATTTATCTGTACAATGGAAAATCAGCTAGACTATATGCTGTGACTATTTAACGGGGAAAAATAAATCAGTGCCTTCCTGGCTTTTGAACTCACACAAGTGGAGATATCCAACTTACTGCACTTAAAACGTCATGCAAGCTCATTTCCTGACTTATTGGAATGCTTCTGGTCTATTATTAATCTCAGCAAATGAGGGCTTCCCTTCTAGTGTTTAATTTTGTGTCTACTGTTTAATTTTGTGGGGGGGGTTAAATTTTATATTCATCGTCATTATGCATACAGAAGTACAAAAGTACTCAGCAGAGGAAATCAGATTTTGCAAGCTCCTTGAAGCTTTGTGCACATCACAGACTTTTATCAAGCCAAAATATTGCAGTACTAGATATTGATTTTGAAATTAAATTTGTATAATGTGTTTTAGTCTGACCATTATAAGATATCACTTTTGCTGATGCAAATAATTCTAGGCACAATTTAGATAATTTGACATAAAAGTATCCTATTATTTTGGAAAAACATCTATCTGGATGTCAAATAAGCAAATGTGTACCTCAGCTATTTAAGCTCATAAGTTTAAACTGAAAAGAAAGAGATCATTCCCATAATGCTGTCACCATTATCTCTAGGTTGATTTTGCATTTGCTTCTGATCAATCTTTCATTGTCATGTTTGCATTTGTAAGTATTTGTTCTACATCCCCTTGTTAGCTGGGCTACTGTTACAAATCAGTGCTATTTCCCAGTTCGTTTTACTAAAATCACTGGTGTTTGACTGGAATTTCTGGTGTCAGTCATGGTGGAGGCCAATTGCTTAACATACAGGTTAAACAGTACTCTAGTGTTTTAGTAACAAACATAGAAAATAGAACTGGGGGGAATGGGGAGAGAAAACCTTCAGTGTTCTCTTAACTGGTAAAAGAAAAATATGTATACTCAAGGTGTATGTACTTCAGCTTTAAGAAATTCTTACTATAGCATAGTAGAATTGCATACAGACTATACTGTGGCTATTTCTTAACAGGGAAAAGTAAATTAGTACTTTCTTTGCTTAGGTGACATTTGTATCAATACATTAAGCAGGGATGACAAGAGAGCGAATTCAAGCCATAAGCATTTGAGCATGCATATTGCTTCACTCTTAGCTTATTCCCTGGCATAGTTTTGGTCCATGCCAGGTGGCAGTTTTGGGAGGATACAATACAAAACAAGAAGGAGTGGCTGGTAAACAAAATGTTTGTGGTATGATTCTGAGACCATTAAAGGCTGGAGAAAAGGGCTGACTGGGAGCTCATGAAGTTCAACAAAGGGAAGTGCCAAGTCTTGCACCTGGGGAAGAACAACACTAGGCACCACCACAAACTGAGGGCTGACACATTCTTTGCAAAGAAAGCACTGGAAGTCCTGGCAGGCAAAAAGTTGATCATGAGCCAGCAAAGTGTTCTCATGGCAAAGGCAGCCAGCAGTACATTGTGCTGCGTTAGGAAGGGCATCACCAGCAATTTGAGAAAGGTCATCCTTCCTCTCTACTAAGCAGAGGAAGCGCAGCACCTCTGGAGTGCTGCATACAATTCTGGGCTCCCCAGGACAGGGGAGCAATTCCAGCAAAGGGCCACAAAGCTTATTGATTGGATAGGAGCATTTCTCACAAGGAAAGGCTGAGAGAGCTGGGACCGTTTGGTCCAGAGAAAAGACAGCTTGGCAGGATATCTTACTAACATCTGAAGAGAGGGTGCAAAGAAGATGGAGCCAGACTCTTCTCACTGAAAAGACAAGAGGCAATAAGCACAAATCAAAACAGTAGGAAATTCCATCTGAGGGTGAGGGTGTCAAACATTGGGAGGGTGGTCAAACACTGGCACAAGTTGCCCAGAGAAGTTTTAAGATTTTAGATTCTCAGTCCTTGGAGTTATTTAACACATGACTGGACACAGTCCTGGGAAACCTGCTCTTGTTGACACTGCTTGAGCAGGGTGGTTGGACTACACAATATCTCAAGAGGTCTACTTCCAACCTAAGCAATTCTGTGATTCTGTGAATTACACTTCAGGGAAGTACAACAGATCCTCCCAACAGACAGCATATATGAAACTGCACCACGTTAGGCTCCTTCAGCTCTCCATGGTCCTTTAACTGTATACCTTTGCTGTTTCCAGTACCACCCCATGCATAGGAATGCAATACCCCAGGGTAGGAAACTAACGCAATTAAATGATCACCCTGGTGGGCGGTAGTGTAATAATGACCATCCCTCTGCCCATCTCCAGAATCCCAGAAATGATACTGAAATGATATGATCTCCACAGTCACATAACTTCAGGTATTCAGGATCATAAAAACAGAAAAGAAAACATACAAAATTTGCAACCGTGCCTTAGGATCATTAGGTGAGGCTCAGGAGACACCCAAAACCAATTACTAATTACTGTGGATAGAGCCAGGTTGTGACAATTAGCGAGAACAGTCCCTGGCCCTGTTTTACTTGGTTGTAGAGATGTCTAGAGACCTGTTTCAAGCACATTCTCTTGGGGAACAGGGCTTGGAAGTATATCCTTTGTGCACGGTGTCTGCTGTTCAACTGTGCAGTATACTAAGCCTTAAAAAAAGGGAAAAATTCACAAACAAACTTAATCACTCAGATTTTTAAAATTATTTTGACATCCAGCTGCCATACAGACTAAACAAGACATTGGGCTGATTTTAGTAGGCACATTCTCCCACAAAACGTCAATTTACACTTACTTAAAGGTGGCGTTTTAATTCACTTTTCATTAAGTATCTAAGTTTATTACTAATGGGGCTTTTTTCCCAAGCTGTTTTTGTTTATTATAACCTACAGTATGTAATGATATTACTGCTGCAGTTAGGTAGCAAAGAAACTCCTTAGATTAGGTGCAAAAAATCTTTTTCTTTCTTTTTCTTTCTCTTTCTTTCTTTCTCTTTCTTTTCTTTCTTTCTTTCTTTCTTTCTTTCTTTCTTTCTTTCTTTCTTTCTTTCTTTCTTTCTTTCCTTCTTTCCTTCTTTCCTTCTTTCCTTCTTTCCTTCTTTCTTTCTTTCCTTCTCTCTTTCCTTCTCTCTTTCTTTCCTTCTCTCTTTCTTTCCTTCTCTCTTTCTTTCTTTCCTTCTCTCTTTCTTTCTTTCCTTCTCTCTTTCTTTCTTTCCTTCTCTCTTTCCTTCTTTTTCTCTTTCCTTCTTTCTCTCTTTCTTTCCCTCTTTCTCTTTCTCTTTCTTCCTTCACTCAGGTTGATCGGGTAAAAACAGAAAAGTACAACTGGGGCTATTCTCCAACATTATAGATGCAAAAGACCAAAAATAGGGATCTAAGATTTATATGATTTTTCTAAGAATTATCATCTTTAATTCAACCTTAAAATTTTTAATCCTGATGGCAGGTAATACAGGAACCAGTTCCTGTGTGCTGCAGGTGTATAGTGCAGTGTCGCTGAAGCCCTCCTGAAGTATTTGAGGATAGATGCTGGTGTATGCCGCCGTAGACCAATCTGGGAGTAGTCTCTTGTGTTCTGTTTCCTTAATTGTACTCAGTGCATGTAGACAACATTCTGGATTACATTCACGTTAACCTAGGAAAAAAATATTAATACATTCAGAAAAAAGTAAATGATTTCTCATCAGTTTTAATTTCGTAAATATTTTAACTTTTTTTTTTCATCATTAATATTAACAATGTAAGCTTGACCAGACTCAGTGATAAGTATGTAACCAAGATTTGGAACATTTTTGCCATAAGTGGAAACTGAAATGAATCAGAAAAAACTAATACAAGAAATCTGAAATAAAACTGCTGTTACTGTACTTGAACATATATAGGGATAAGTGCCTCTAATGAATCTTGATTGAATAAATTTTAGCTCAGATAGGACATTCACTGCTGAGATAATTCTATATGCATTTTATTATGTTTTCCTGCTGCATAGTAAGTTACACAACAGAGATCATAATCATTAGGGGTTTTGTGGTATTTACTCACATTTTTTTATTTGATTGCTATCTAACAACTCATTAGTAATTATTATAACTTAACTTTGTACTTTGGAATACAAAGAAAATCAAAGACCTATAGACAGACTATATTTTCAGATGATCTCCTTGATATGAATGTTTATTTGTTCCATGTTGTTATTGTTTGCTTGAATAACATTCATTTTAGTCTGTTTTTTTTCTTTTGTAAATGTTGACACAGCTAAATTTGAAAGAATTTTAATCTATTCCATTTCTTGTTTAAGATTTATTCAGATATGCAATTATGTTATGTTATTATTTCATGAATTTCTTATCTGAATCCTGCAGCCTTTTTTTATGTTTGTTGCTCTCATTCTTCCATACATTTGTTCTAATCCATTTTATTCTTTAACTGAGACATGCAAGATAACACTTCCTCTGAAAAATAAATTGCCGTAATACCACCACAGTGAAACATGGCTTTGTATTTTAGCACCTTTTTGCTTCCTGTATTCATAAGTTCTCAAATTTTAACCCACAACCCAAAGAATCATCTTTGCTTTTTAAACTTAATAATAAGCCACACAGGTAATTTGCACAGTACTTGAAGTAGCAAGTTATATGTGATTATATCAGTGGGAGCTCTTAATGGCATTAATTTACTGCTGTGGCGCTGTAAGAATACCTGGAGCTTCACATCCTAAACATTTCCCTGTGTCTGATAATTAAGGCATTCCATAAGGAAGTGCACTTAAGATTTACGAAATCAGGCTGGTTCCCAAGTAATATTACAACGTTGAATCTTTTCTTTTACAGGAAATAAGAGAAATATTTAAGATATTAAGGCTAAGTGCAAGATTCTGCACATGGGTCAGGGCAACCCCAGGCCCATGGAGGTGGCTGGGCAGAGAATGGATTGAGAGCAGCCCCAAGGAGAAGGACTTGGGGGTACTGGTGGCTGAAAAACTGAATATGAGTCTGCAATGTGCACTTGCAGCCCAGAAAGCCAACTGCATCCTGGGCTGCATCAAAAGAAGTGTGGCGAGCAGGTCCAGGAAGGTGATTCAGACCCCACCTGGGATACTGCATCCAGTTCTGCGGCCCCAACATAAGAAGGACATGGACCTCTTGGAGCAAGTCCAGAGGAGGGCCACGAAGATGAGTGGCTGGAGCACCTCTCTTATGAAAACAGGCTGAGAGAGTTGGGGTTGTGCAGCCTGTAGTACGCAAGACTCCAGGGAGACCTTATAGCAGCTTTTCAGTACCTAAACGTGGGCCTACAGTAAAGATGAGGGACCCTTTATCAGGGAGCGTAGTGATAGGACAAGGGGTAATGGTTTTAAACTGAAAGAGGGGAGATTTAGATTAGGTATTAGGTAGAAATTCTTCAATCTGAGCACGGTCAGACACTGGAACAGGTTGCCCAGAGCAGTTTTGGATGCCCCATCCCCGGAACTGTTCAAAGCTAGAGTGGATGAGGCTTTCAGCAACCTAGTCTTGTGGAAGGTGTCCCTGCCCATGGCAGGGGGATTGGAACTAGATGATCTTTAAGGTCCCTTCAAACTCTAACTATCCCATGATTCTATGATCTTTTGCATTGACTCTAATAGTAACTAGGTTTTCTTTGCTCTTAAGGCAGGTATTTTCTGCCAAATTATTTCAGCGGTGATAAACAGTTACCTGCCTTTCTCACACAACCAATTAAAATCTTCTTTATACTGGACTAGGAGAACTCTATTCTCTCGAAGGGTTTATGGTGTGATCCAGCAAAAATATACTAAGAGAGCACCATACTTGTGATTCTTTTTATTATTCAATGAGATCTAAATATGCTAGGCATTCTCCTAACACAGAAGCAAACCCAAAGTCCTGGGTATTTTCTGAAGGTCAAAGATATAATTTGTTTCAAATAATGAAAAATACATAATCTAAAAAATCTACAGAATCTGCAGCTCTGTGAGATATGTTATCTTAATACTGATATTGTATAATAGAATTGTTATTGTCTGATCACCAGTTCTTCCTGCAGTCCCCTTGGTAAGGTTCTGGATATAAGTGAAGCAACAAAACCTCGGTAAGGTTCTGGATATAAGTGAAGGGCTACAAATGTTGATCACACACTACAAAAAAAGGCAATAATGAGAGGGGTGGGGGAAAGAGAAAAAACTTTAATCAATTAGTATTACTTTCTTCCTTAATCTTTCTACTCCTTTAGAAGTCCTCAATGGATTCTCCATATTTGTTTACATTAGAAGGCTTGTTGATTTGTTATTCATTTATGAATGGATACTAATTGATATTGATCTCAATGTCTTGTTTATTATCATCTTCTGGGGAAAAAATTATTCTAAGGTGATACATCTGGAGTGAATAGTGGACCTTGTGGCAGAATCAATATACATAGGAAAGTCTGAAGAAATAGTTCTGCTTTGAAGCATATTGTAGTTAAGAAAGGTTAATTTGGAGAGCATGGATAAAGATATAGGAGCCTGATGCCTATGATAAGATGATAGTGAAAGGAGCTATGACAGACATTAGAAAAGAACAAGAGAAGGTTGCTGACGCCACAGACAGCAATACTTGGAAGTTGGCTCCCATCCCTCCCTCCCTGTCTGGAGTGCTGGATATGTCTAGGATCAAAGGTCTAGAGAGAGGATAAGATTCTTCCTTGCTTGTTTTGTAGCTTTGCAACTACTTTGCACAAACAAGGGAGTCGGAAAAAAAGCACAGCAGTCAAAGCTGTACTTTACGTTCAATTAGACAAAATCCTCTATTTGAAAGAGTGTGTACAGATTCTGTGTTAAAGGATATCCAACAGAAATGCAAGAGCCCTTCTGCTGTGCTGCTTTGCTGCATCATTTGCTCCAGGGTGCTGGGATACAGCCTGGCCATATCAGGGACTTACAGTAAAACACAGGAGCAAATAAATGGCAGTCTCAACATGGGCAGGGATCAGCCATTCCAGTGTCATGTTGGGTTTCAAAGACTTAAAATGCACAGTTCTTTAACATTTAAACATGTTCCCTTGGACCCACCACTGCCCTGAGGCCATGACTTTTGCCCCCTTGACCTCTTTTTTAAAAAATAAAACAGAGAACACCCCAGTAACACTGAACAGTAGCACTTCATATTGATTATCCATTTTAAATTGTGGCTTGTGGGGGAACCGGGACAAGACTTTAATTTTACTGATTTCTATTCTACTTCCTGCTTGTTTTCTAGGAATAAAGATCCAACAGAGGGGAGGGCATGAAAAGAATATATTGACAAACATAGCACAAAAAGTCTCACTGGACAGTAAGGAGACTGATTACATACAGGATTTTACAGAAAGGGTGTATTTTCTTTTCTGCACATTGTCTTCCTTTTCCTCAGTCTCCAGCACTCTTTTGCCATCCACTCAACAAACGTAAAACAGAATAAAGCAAAAGCATAGATCTATTAATCTAAAATATTTTTTCAGCATATTTCCAGACCTTGAAATTAAAATAATGTTCATAAGTTACTCCTTACTAAATATATGCTTAACACGGCAATACAAAATTTGTGGGTCATATATGTTACCTCCAAAGTCTTAATGATGGTATCAGTTTTGCATACTATGTCTTCAGCAAAGACTCAAATGTTTATCTTTGTTACCTGAAGGAGACCTGCAGATGAAGTTCAGCTCAGGGCATAGTGTTCACACTGCAGCCCCGCCTTTTCAGGGCAGAGCTAAGGCTTGAATGGGCATTGGTTTAGAGCACAGAATATTCCCAGTTCAAAATGTTAAATACTTTGCTAATTAGAATCTGAACCTTTGAAAACTGAATACTGAATAAATGCTCTGGAGGCTTTCTTGTCTAATCAGAACTGAGAAGAAACTACAGTCAAAGCACATGTCATATTCATTTATATAAATAAAAAGTAGGGTAGTGTTACAATTATACCAAGTTGACTAATACCTGCTTATTAGAAATATAATTATACATCTGTGCTATTTCGACCATGTGTATGGGTGCTAGGACTGGATGGTGAGAGACATATTGTGAGCTGTGCGACTGCAATGTCATTGTGCATGTGAGAGGTGCTTCCATGAAAAGCCACTTACTTTTGTGGATGGACAGATTCTGAAGTAGGCTGCTTCTATGCCAGAGCAGACCAGTGTAATCATAGCAAGTCCTTCTTTGGATGGTGGTAAGTATAATGGAAAAGAAAGTAATATATTTACTGAGCAGTAATAGAATGTTTTCTAATAACACTCAGTTTGAAGTATTACCAAGTCTTTCTTAAAGAGTAATGGAAATGCTACGTCAGTACGAATAACAAAAGATTATTTTCTCCAGCAATAAAATGAATGATAGAATAGTTTATTACTGTTGCTAGAAAATTTATACTGACAAGTATACCCATATAATTCATTGCATGACAAAGAACATTGTATTGTCTTGTCAAAGAAAAGCATCATTTTAATTTAAGATGAATTGTACTTTACTAGCTGGTACAGACTTCATAGATCATAGATCTGAGTAATGAAACTGATTTAAAGAAAACAGTTAAGATGTTACTTTAACAATTACCTGATTAGAACAACTTAGTCCTTGATCAGGCTTGCTAGCATTTTGAAGAAGGTACTCTGCATGAACTGACTCATTTTACAAAATTAAAATACCTTCCATAATATCAAGCTTTAAAGTTTAAGTATACCTCAAGGTATCCAAGTTGCTTCACATACAGGAGGGGAAAAATAATTCTGTCATCATCCTGGAGACATTTTAATCACTCATTTTATTTGAATCATGCAAACCAGGTTATTAATAGAAATAACTCCTGAAAGAGTCTCACTTTTTTAAGTAGAATAGGCTTGAGTCAGTGAGGTACACATTAGTGTAATGACATGATGTGTAAAAATGGAACACTTTTAATCTCTTTCACCCAGGAGAAAGTGTGGTGTGAAATCATTTCCACGAAGGACAAACATACCTTAAAAATCATTCATTTTGACATTTAGGGATGGTTTTGTTCTCAGTTAGGTTAAAGTGATTCCAGAGTTCTGACATAATTGAAAGCAAAATCATTTCAGAGCTCACTAACTGTCCAGAGGAAGAGCGACAAGTATAGAGGAAGCACTTGGAGAACAACAACAATAAAAACAAAGAAACAAACAAAAACAAAGAAAACCAACAGCAAAAAAAATAACTGTAGCAAAAAAAGAAGTCTTAAAAGGATGTTTTCACTTCCCAGAGACTTTCTTCTGCTAGCTCAATGATTGCACTGGGGGAAAAAAATTAGGAGAGATTGGATGCTCAGACTCCAACAGAGTAATAGAAGACTTAAAAGACTGATCAGAGTGGATATTTTTCTCTTGTTCTTGATAACTTTTGCTTAGAAAATCCAAATATGGAGTAAGTATTAATTTATTTGATAAAGTGCTCAACTGCTTCCCTTCCTCCCCTTAAGATAAAAAGGGCATTAGAAAGGAAGCAACTAAATATACTGATACAGTAATAGCAATCCTTTTCTTTTGCACATTTTGATTGTCAGAAACTAATGAGAAACCAAATATACCCATAATCCTTAAAGGTTCCAAATTACATTAAGCCTGATGTAAATTAGCTTAGGATAGAATTGGATATTTAATGGTATCCATTATAATAATGAGAAAAGACACTAAACAAAGTGGAAACAGGCAGTTACTCTATTATATTTAAGAAGTAGGACATATAAATTATTAAATTAATGCAAGCTCACTGAAGTTGTTGAGTAAGTTTTTGTTGTAATTTAAATATATGTTAGGGGTTTTTTTGGTGGTCGTGGTTTTTTTTTTTCATTTCTGCTGAAATTCATAATCTTTCCAATCACAAAAATTAAAAGCAAAAAAATTGCGTCACTTTAATGCTGTTGTGAAAACTAGAGTGTTTTCTCTAAGGAAAGAGAGGCTGCCTGGTTAGCTGATCAGGTACCTGTTATCAGAATATGTCCCTGGATTACGATAAACAAAACTTGCCGGTGCTAAAGTACACATCCATTGATGTCCTTTTAGGGAGTACAAAAGCCGTCTGAAGTCACTACTGACACAACAATGTATTTTATACCATAGGAAGCTACTGCAGAAACCAAATTTAGAGTTCATCATTTCAAGACACCACCAAATTTAGAGTTCATCATTTCAAGACACCCATAAAAAATGAAGTAGAGGAAACAGGATGGGAACCAAATATGAAGTTTCTCCTACATTTTTCAGTAAAGATTAAATTTTCTAATGTATTGTGCATATAAGTATTTAAATCCTAAATTTATTTTATTTTTACTATATTTCCTCAATCCTCTACGCAGCTGTTTTCTCTCATCTGGAGAAAGGCCAAAACAGAGTTTCTGTGGGATGTTCCAGAGCTGTAGCCTAGTTTCACAGCACAGTAGAAAGACAATGTTTGATCTGCAAAACCACAGTGGGACTGATCATGTATTTTCTATTGCCTGATTAGAGACTACTGAACATATATTACATTTTATGACTCAATGATATTTGCTGTGAAGAATAGAGCAAAGAACAGAAAATGCACAACAGGAAGCTGATGTAATCTCTTCTGTAACTCTAAGTCCATTGTCATTCTCTGGCAGTGAAATAACTAGCTTAGTGCCAGGGATTTTAATTCTAGTGAGGCCAGATTGCACTTATTTTTCCTGAACAGTCACATTAAATTGATTAGTACTAAATTAATTAAAAAGGCAGAAAGGTTTGACTAGTTAGAGATTTTCTTCCTGTCAGACTTAAAACTGAGTGAGAAAAATGAAATACTGAAGCAATGGGTTATACAAAAAGCCTGCCCAGTTATGACAAAATGAATTCAAAGAGGCAATACTTTGGTTTTGAATTCTGCTGAGCAGTGAAGAAGAGTAAGGGATGCCAAGTATTAAAAGTTATATTCCTGACAGGTCATCTATTTTTAGGGAAAGACAGTTCCAGGCCAAATAATGGAGCTATATTTATGCAAACAGATCAGATCCTCAGCTGGTAAAAACAGTAATAATAGCAAAAGCATTACCAGTAGTAACTGTACTGTCACTGTATCTAGACAAGATTATCTTAGACAAGATTATCAAAAGGCAAGGATCTCCCATAAAACACAGACTAGAAATACAAAATGAAAGAACTAACCAGTATGAACCCTCTTCCTTCTTGGAATAGCCTACAATGCAAGCATGGGAAGAAGTAAAAGATGAGCACAGCTGTACAGAGGAATCTGAGGAAACAATAAGCCTGAACTGATTGTTCTGACAGGAATCAGAGACCACTCATGAGTACTTTAGCCACTGCATGTCCTTGTAGGCATTGCTCCAAAAAGGGGTTTTAAGGAAGGGTTTGAAAGCAAATAATAAAGGCATTACACAGATATTCAAAGTCTTCTGCCTGGATGGGCAGTGGTGGGGTGGAGAATTCAGCTGTATTCACCTGAATATACTGATATTTATTCATATCAGTATAGTCTCTGACATCAAGGTACAAATGAAAACAGAACTGCTTATAAAATCAGTATTTCTCTCTTTCAAATACTCTCCTCCCATAGGACTGGGAGCTACCCATAGATACATACATTTCTCTGAAAAATCTAATATTTATGTGGCTGTGTCAGAAAGCCTGAAAAGCTGTAATAACATATAATACATTACTGAGCAAGCAGATCCCTGAAAAGGCCAAAGTCTGCTCTCCTGAAACCAAGTGCTGTGATCCTGCTTTTTGCCCTGCTCCATCCTCCTAGGATCATGAACGCCACCATCTTATGGTCACTGCAGACAAGGCTGTTCCTGACTTTCACATCCATCACCAGTTCTTCCTTGCTTTTAAGTAACAGGTCCAGCACAGCACTCTTTCTTGTTAGGTCCTCAGTCACCCATGTCAGGAAGTTGTTATCAATGCATTCTAGAAAATCTCCAAGATTGCTTGAACCCTTCTGTGTTGTCTCTCCAGCAGATATTCGGGTGGTTAAAGTCCCCCATAAGGGGGGGGTCCCCTTATGTCCCCCCTAAAGTCCCCTCCCATAGGGCCTGGGAATGTGATGTTCCTTCCAGTCATCTAAAGAAGGCCTCAGCTACTACTTCTTCCTGGTCAGGATGTCTATAGTAGATACCCGCTGAAACAGAAATCATGTTGGTCTGCCTGCTAAACTTCACCCACAGCTCTCAGCTGGCTGCTGGGCAGAGCTCCATGCACTCTAGTTGCTCTCTCACACAAAGAGCAGCTCAAAGGGCAACTCCTCCTCCTTGCCTTCCTGCTCTGTGCCTCCTAAGGAGCCTGTATCCATTCATCACAGCACCCCAGAGCTCCAGCTGTGTGTGCAGTCCCACCATACTTCCTTGAACCAAATGAGGTAGCCTGTGATTGCATGCAGATTTCTAACTCCTGTTCTAATTTTCATGCCACATGCATTAGAGGCATTTTAGAGAGTGTATTGAGTTTGCACGGAGAGGTTTTGGTAGCACGGGTAGCTTCTGTGAGAAGCTGCTAGAAGCTTCCCCTGTGTCTGATGAGCCAATTCCAGCTGGCTCCAAGACAGACCCACTGCTGGCCAAAGCTGAGCCCATCAGCAACAGTGGTAGCACCTCTGTGATAACATTTTTAAGAAGGGAAAAAAACTGCTGCGCAACAGCAACTGAAAGAGAGGAGTGAGAACATGTGAGAGACACGACCATGCAGACATCAAGGTCAGTGAAGAAGGAGGGGAGGAGGTGTTCCAGGCACCAGAGCAGATAACCTCCTGCATGGAGGACCCCACACAGGAGCAGTCCATTCCTGAAGGACTGCCCCCTGTGGAAGGGACCCACACTGGAGCAGTGCACGAAGAACTGCAATCCATGGGAAGGACCCACATTGGAGAATTTTGTGAAGGACTCTCTCCCGTGGGAGGGACCCCACACTGGAACAGGGTAAGACTGTGAGGAAGAAGGAGCAGCACAGAAAAATGTGTGATGAACTGACCACAATCCCCATTCCCTGTGCCCCTGCACCACTCAGGGGGAGGAGGTAGAGCCCAGGAAGAAAGGAAGGGTATGTGAAAGGTGGTTTAAGATTTGTTTTTATCTCTCATTATCCTGCTCTGATTTGATTGGCAATAAATTAATTTCCCTGAGTTGAGTCTGTTTTGCCCATGATGGTAACTGGTGAGTGATCTCCTGTCCTTATCTCAACCCATGAGCCTTTCATCAAATTTTTCTCCCCCTGTCCAGCTGAGGAGGGGGAGTAATAAAGCAGCTTGGAGGGCACTTAGTGTCCAGCCTGGGTCAACACACCACAGAGAGGCACTTGAGTATGCTGATTCCCCAGTACAGGCCTGAAAGCTTTCCCTGCAAGGCTGTTCTGAAGGTACTTCCTTCTTTACACACTTATGCTCAAAAAGATTGCACTTCAGCTTTTTTTGTTGATTACTATGTCGCTTCTGCACCCATCACCACAGGCCTTTGGCTTTCCTATCCCACTCACAGCTTCTTCACTTGTTGAGGAATCTCTCCCTCCCCAGTCATTCCTAGTTTAAAGCCCTCCCCACCAGGTTTCTTACCAGCCATACCAGGCTGTTCGCAAAGACACTTTTGCCCTGTGTAGTCAGGTGGATCTCATCTCTTACAAATAGCTGTTGACCCCCAAAGAGGGTTCCAAAATTGCTTTTATTCCCTTCATTTTCAGCTTGAAATATTACACATGAATTTCACATGCTCAGAGATTCTTCTAAATCCTTCATATTATTTTCAGATAATACAAGGTGTTTGGGTTGATTCATTAAATTTACAAGAGATGTGTGTTTCTCATCAGGTTTCTTATGCAGTATAACTATTTCTCTGTATAAAATATTAACCAACGCAACCTTTAGTTTTCAAGGACATATTGATTCTACAATTACCTCTGTTGTCTCAGTAAACATTCTGTAGATCTCAAGTATTCATTCCCAAACACATTGTTTCCACTTTGAAAGGATGGTATGCAATTACCACATGCAAAGACCCTCTGGGCAAATCATTACAACAGCAAACTGGACAAGACATTCGATTTAATACCTCATCTTGGTATGATGTGATCATTAAGATTACAGAATTCTTATAGCCAAAATAGTTATCGTACTCCACATCCAGATTCGTCCTGCAGAACTAGGTGCAAGTAAAACTAAGCTTGTATTTTTGATCAGTGTAGCCACCTATGCTTTTCCCATCAGAAATAATTCTGCATAAGCTGGTAAAAGGATTAGGTTTCCTAACACATGAGTTTCCTTCTCTTCTATCTTTGTTAAAATTGTGATTCTATTTCCAATAAAGTCAGCTGGATTTTCCCTCACATTGTAACTGAAGCAGAATCAGATCAATTACTTCATCAGCCCTCCTAACCTTTGTACATGGCAGCTGAGCATAGAGTGGGGAGGGGAAATGTGGGGAGCTGTGCCTTTACAATGCTCTGAAGCGACCCAGAGCAGAGTGATGCTGTACAGAGCATACAGCACAAGTGCTGGGCAGCCAGAGCCCTAAGGAAGCTCGCCTCTCCTACCCATTTGGGCTTGCCAAGACTGCAATCAAAGACAACTTTAGACCACTTTTATACATAGGCAGGCCACACTGTAAAATAGTTAGCTAAAGGGACACCATGTTGCTGTAGCAAAAGCCCCTGATTCCAGGCTGCCATTAGTGTCAGCTCTGCAGCTAGATAGTTTCTATTTAAACTAACACAGGCTTTAGTCCCATCTTTAAAAGGAATATAGGTACGCAAGCATGCCCCAACTGAAGTGTGTTTAGAAATTTACCTGGCCATTCAGGTTTCTGCTAAGACTGCAGAAGGATCCAAGTCTCTCAATATTTAGATGAAAATGGGCTGTATTTATTTCAGAAGCAAAGTGTCTGTGAGTGTTTTAAAGAAAATATCTATTTACAGCCATAGTTCAATTTGAACCAGGTGCTCTTCATCAAAGCACTGATTTCCTGATAGAATTTAAATAGCTTTTAAAGAGGAGGAGATTCTTGCTCCTGAAAATACACAACAGAATTTGCTACAGGTGCTTGTTTTGTCTGGAAGTGATGCTTTTTTCTCCTGCATCCTCTGTCATTCCTTCCTACTACTGGCTGGGCATACCAGAAACTCTAGCTACTAGCAGTCAAAGGCAATGGTCAAATATTGCTGCACACCTGTAAATCAGGTAATCTTCCTCCCCTTCCCCACATTATTTTCCTCCTCTCCCCAACTTTTCTCATCTATACTAATCATGTCTGCTTGACAGATGAGTACTGAGTATTGATTTTCAGGGTAAGTATTTTTTTACAGAGTGGATAAAAAAAACTTTTACGATTCAGTCAAAACTGTGATTTATTATGCATGCCTTCTCTAACGTGACACGTCGCAATAGCTACTGGCATCTCAGTAGAAATCATGTCCATGCAGGTTTTGCATTTAGTGAATTTTTTTTGGTGACGTTTGCCATCAGGTGCAGGGACTAGCTGAACTTTGGATAGAAGGAGCACCCTACTTTTAAGCAAACTAGCTTATTTAAATGCAAAGAGGTCAGCCTACTAAGAGATGCCTAGAAGCCAAACACTGCTAAGGGCTGCTTAGTGTCCTTAAGAAAATTAAGGCAGAGTGACTGTACATACAATTCTGCAAGAAGTCTCTATTGCTATGTCCATTTCTCATTCTAGCTAGACACCATAGGTGTGTTTAAATAGGCAGGAAATATCATTGTAATGATGGCAAATAAGCCATTCCCTTGTGTAGGCCACTATCTCTTGTGTATGATCTCAATTTCACCCTGCATAAGCTGTTACAGAAAGATTTGCCATTGCCTGGAGGCTAGAAAACTTGAAACAACCAAAGGTTTAGATTAAGTATGGCACATCCTTATACCCAGTGGTTTGCAAAGTTATTTTATGCAACCTTCAGAAAAGTGCCTCTAGCACTTGAAATGATGGCCAGATTTGCTTTTTCTCACACTCTCTGGGGGTCAGGCTTCTCTTCAAGTTCTCTATTAAGCAGAGTTTTTGGCTTTCTTTCTGAACAATTTAAATATGAATTGTTTCCCTTTATTTCCTTTTTTTATTCTTAATTTTCCCTGCATGGACTACACACTGTATGGAAACTTGCTCAGCTGCTAGGGGATCTTGTTCAGCAAGGATTTAAAAGGCAGAGTCACATATTCCTAGTTACTCAGCTTTCCTATTTTTAGTCTGAGAACTTTGCTTACAAACTTTGTTTCTGTATTTTAGGAACTTTAAATTCTTATGTCTGCTTGCAGCTCAGGGACTTTGCCTAAGCCAGTTTTTTTCCCCCTGTTCCTAGGCAATTGCTTTAGCTGTCAGCACATTGCCAGGTAGCTAGGGCAGCAGCTAGCATCTCAGACAGCTTCTTAATGAAAGACCCATGCTGATCCTTCTATTTATGCATTAGATCACTGACTTGATCTAGGACTCACCCTAGACCTGCAAGGTACAACAGTCTTGTTTTAATCAGCCGGAGCTCCCAGCAATGAGCAGATAACATTCACAGTGCAAGAGCCCTCTGACATACTGCACCACTTTCTCCAAACATACAACATAGTGCCCCAAACCATAATGTTTATAAATGGAGATTTCTGAAGAAAGCTATTACAACAAATATAACCTTTCAGCAGAACCATGTTATCCACTTACAAACAGGCAGGGAACATACAGGAAGATGTGCATACAAAAGGTATTTTCAGTCTTTAACCTTTGGTGGATAAAACAGGGTTAAGTTTGTCTCCAAAGACATACCTTTACACCAACATCACACACTCAAAAAAAGAAATAAATGCACTTAGATACCCTTATATTTTCATGATAATGCTAAAATTTACTTGATTGCTAGATGACTACAATGCCTATTGGCACAATGAGAAGGGGCACTGTAACTGTGTATTTTCATCTGGATGAGTGTCAGGGGAGGATTCTGGCAGAGTGCTGAATGTGCAACATATTTATAGGGCTTCCTTCAAATCAAAAATGTCTTTTTTTTTTTTTTTTTCCTTTCTGTTGTGGATATAGGTTACTACTAATGCAAAAGGGAAAGATTTTTCTACAAACATAGGCAAATAACTCTGCCTTTCCAAAAAATGTTTATTAGGAATTTTACTATATTTTGATGTTTCATTTGTGTTTGTATATGGGCATAATATGTGCCTGTATACTTTACTCCCTCCATTTTTTCATATCTACCTTCAGAGAAACATTTTTTCATTGCACTGCAACTATGTTCATCCTCCATCATGATAATGATGGTTTGTTCCAATCCTGTATGTCAGTTTCTCTGTATACTTTATATACCATAATTGTGTAACTGTTCTAGTTGTTTAAGCTTTTTCTGCTTTTGCAGTGGTTTCACTTGAATACGGTCAAAGTTTTGCCCCACTAGTATCAGTAGTATTAGCATTGGCGCTTGAACTAATCTGTAACTGAACTGAAACTGTGACCTATCTTCCTTAGATGCTTCAGAATGTTGTTGTTCATTATCCTATATTAGGCAAATAGAAAAATGCTGTAAAGCTTCAGGCATGAAATGCTGCCTCTACGGAGTTAGTTTAATCACTTATTTCAGTGGCCGTAGGATTTCACCCAGTAAGCTGGGTGAAGCTTCACCCAGTAAGCTGGAGCTGGAATTCACATCTCAATTGTAAACATTTATATTTTCACCAGGGGTTTAAACTGATGTGCTGAGCTAACAACACTTTATGGCTTCAGAAATGCTCTCAGTGGATCTTACAAATTTCAATTTGACTGGGGGAATATAAAAATTACACCATATTCATAAGAGGAGCCTGTGCTTCTTTGAACCAAAACTTCAGAGTTGGCAAAAGCAGCCATCAGACCAGGACTCATAACATACCTTAACAGTGAGATTTAAACTGCTTGCTAAGAGATTACAGCAATAGTCAAATTTTTACGTATATAGATATGTATATATAGATGTGTATATAGATATGTATCTAAGTATATTTTATCTAGTCATGTGAAACCATAAGTATATCTGACTGTAAGTGTGGTGTGCTGACCTCAGCTGACAGCCAAGCACCCAAACAACCCCTTGTTACCCCTGCCCCTGCAAGACAGGAGGGGGAGTAAGGGGGAGAGAATAGGGAGAATGAGACAGGGAAAACAGTTCAAAATAATCACCAACTAGCTGCTGTCACGGGCAAAACAGATTTGACACGGGGTATTTAACTAAATTCACTGGCAATTAAAATTAATGTGTAAGTACTGATTGAGGTATCAGGAAACAAAACCATAAAAGCACAAACATTTACACACTTAGGGAGAGCACTGCTCCTTCTCCTTTCTTGGGCTCAACACCACTCCTTCAGACTCCTCCTCTCCCCCCTTGCTATCAAGGCAGGTTACACTGGGTCCCATTGTTAAGGGATATCTGAGCAGCTGCCTCCTCCAGGCAGCCAAGGACCTCTACCTCTCCTGCCCAGCTGATGGAGCCCAGCTCGGTGCCCAGGGACCCGGGGCCTGTTCCCAGGCTGAGGGACACGGGTGACCTTTCCCCATTTGCAGGTTCAACTGAGCACTTGTCCCAGACACACACACACACAGAGAGGACGCTGACACACCGGTCACTCACACTGCCCCAGAGGAGGCGGAGCCCCCGCCAGCACCCCCACAGAGGACGGGCAGGACCAGGAGGGCAGACAGCCCAGTGCCCTCCAAATCCCGGGCTGGCAGCGGCAGGTCACTAGTGCAGCACACAGGGGACACTCTCCAGCTTCACAAGCACACCCGCCTTCGCGGATCCCCCGAGCACAAGCACAGCCCCTCTGCCCGCCCGACACCTCTGCCCCGATCCCGGCCCCCCCTGCCTGCCCCATGGGTGCCCCACTCGCCAGCTGGTCCAGCTTGAAGTTTGCTGGTGGTTGCACATGCACACCACACGCCCACCATTCTTGGGGGGGACACAGACACTCGCCCCTCTTTGAGCCATCATCAGTAAACCCCCCACTTGCCTCAGTCATGCCCAGCAGCTGGTTTTGGGCCACACACCGACCCCCACCTGCTCCAGTAGCTCACGCTGCTGGGATCCCCCCACTCACTCCAGTCTCTGACACCACAGGCCGGGGCGCCCACACCCCCCATCTGACTCCAGCGGCCAGACCCAAATTCCACTCGCGCACACACGGGTCCCCCCTGTGTCTGGCACCGAGTCCTCACAGCACGCACGGGACAGAGTGAGATTACACAGAGAGGTAGGTAAGAAAAGGTTTAATAAGAAGATGCAAGAAGACAGGCCAGGCTGCAGGGATCAGGTGTGGGGCTCAGCCAGGCAAGTGTACTGACCGGCTTGTTTTACACACGCCTGGACCCCTTTGTAGACCTTTCTGTCTGCGCCCTCTTTGTTCCTCCCGGCTCCACCTGCCCCTGCGTGTCCCCCCCGGCTCTGTACAGCTCTCGTGACCCCCGCACCCCTCACAGTGTGGGGCTCACGGGTTTGCAGACTTACCAGTTGCCAAGTCCAGGTAGATGTTCCTCAAAGTGGCGGCTGGAGTTTCTTGATAGCCCATCAGCTAGTGTGACGGGCAAGGTTTGCTTCTTGTCCTTGTCTCCATGTTTGCTTTGTCAGGTGTGTGTGCTGGTATATTTTGGTTTCTGGCTTCCTTCTTTCCCCTTGGTTTCTCAACTGACCAGGTCTGCAATCAAGATAACCTTGCTGGAATAAACATTCCTGCACTCCCACAGACCCTTACCAATTAGTGCAGCTGGCCAGGTTTTTATGATCATTGCCTCCTTTATCACTTGTCTGTCAGATTTGTGTCTCGCTGTATTCTTGTTTATGGCTTCCCCCTTTTCTCAATATCCTTTTTTGCATTGAAAAAGGTCTTTGACCAGACACCCTTAAAGGAGCTGATGCTCTCCTTCTACATACCCTTACACCCCTCCATGAGGTAACGAGCAGGGCGGCGGCAGTTCCAATCAGGATGTTGTGGTTTCTCTCTGTGTCTTCTTTCTTCTCACTCTTTTCTTCTGTTCCTGCGTGGCTCCTCAACATGCTGCAGTCTCTTCAGGAGCATCTCTGCTGTGGCACCACACAGCCCCTGTCCCTCCTCCTCCTCTCACCTTGCTGCTCCCTCTTCTGTTTCTTACTCTTTTGTTCCACTCCTTCTCCCTCACACCAGAGTTTTTTCTGCTCTTTCTTAAAACGCGTTTCCACAGAGGTGGCACCACCTTGTCCAAGGGGCTCAGCCGTGCCCTGGCGTGGGTGGGTTGGAGCCGGCTGGAACCGGCTGTGTTCCGGCTGGAACCGGCTGTGTTCCTGAACCAGCCGCCCGGCAGCTGCCCACAGCCAGCACCTCGCCACGGACACCCAGTAAGCTAAGCCTCAAAGTCTGGAAATAATCTTGATTTAAGATATGACAAACTATCACAATTTTTTTTTTTTTTTTTTTTTTTAAGGATGAGCATATAGCATACCTTTTTTCTCAAATTATGGTACAAGTAATATAGTTTTACGCTTTTCTCAGACTTCTCGTTTCCTAACTTTGTAGGCCACAGATTGTTGGATTCGGTTTTTTTGTCCGTGTAACATCTAATATGAAGGAGTTCTAGTAAGTAACCTGTAGCTGCTACTGCAGTGCAAAAAGGCTCTCCTCACACCAGTAACATGAGACCCTTCCAGTTCCTGAGGCTCATCAGGCTTCTTCCCATGGTAGACCACACATAAAACTAAAATAAACTGCAGCCTAAAAGGGGCTTTTGTGAGGAAGTGGAGGAATAAACTTTTCTTGGAAGGGTTCTGGTAGCTGTAAAAGCTTGCTCCTCCTCTGTGCTTCACAAGGAATTAGGTGTGACCGGCCAACCACCCAAACAAGTGGAGAGCCCCTGGTCTTTTCAATGCAGAAAGGAAAAAGAAGAGGTGTGGGGGTGGGGGGGGAAGGTAAATAAAAAAGGTTCTGTAGCCTTTCAAGCACTCACTAGATGATATATATTTAATATAGAACTATAAAATATTTTTAAAAAAACACCAGAGAAAGCAGCCTGCCAGCAATGTCCTCACCAAGGCTAAGATTCAGATGCCAGCTCTTCTCAGGAGCAAAGCTCTGATTACCACCAGTACCAGTGAAGTCAATTCAGAAACATGTATGTGAAAATGTATGAAGTGTGGTACATTACAAACAAAGGGGCATTAGCTACTCAACATTGAGATTCAAGCAGTTTTGCAGTAAACTGTCCCCAGTGTCTGTTCTTATTTAATTAGTACCCTCTCCTCAGTGTTTCATTTATAAACCAGAGATTAGATTCATTTTCTAACAGTACTTACTTGAGTCACTTTCAAATTGTTCCAAACGTCTTCCTCAATTTTTTTCTTTCTCTCTTGGAACACAAAAAACCGACCAATTAGTTTCACATTCTGGAGAAAAAAAATAGAATCTGAGAACCTCTGTGCCATCCGCCTGAAGCAAATTTGCACTGTTGAGTTATATCAGAGGATTTTAAACTTGAAGTAATGGCATACCCTTGACCACAGCAGCATGAATGGCTCTGCTAGAATTGCAAATGATTTTATGTACACTGGCAGTAAGACACTATTGATATCATAGTGTAAAAAATGAATATAAAGTAGTGACTAACTTGTTGCTACTGTCAATCAAGGTTGTTTGTGGGTTACAATGAGGACAGAATTTAGATATTTAATACTGCTCTGAAAATGCAACGTAGAGTATAAAATATTAGGCAGAAATGGAAAGTGATCGATAAGAAGCATTGCCTGAAAACATTAAACGAACATCAGCAAACTGAGGAAATCTGTAAGGATAAAATGAAAAATCACTTTAATCACAGTCTCTAGTTAGTATTTATGGATTCAGATACAATGATAGGTAATGTAATAGATTTATGTAATACCATTTATTAAGGCTCTCATTTTCCTATCTCCTGCACAACATTACTACAATATGTCGTATTTCACAATAGTTATTTTACACTCTCAGGTTTTTATTTAAAATAAAAATGCAAGCTGCAACTTAATTATAAGTCCATGAATGATGACATGCAATACTTTTGAAGGATTCCATTAGTGCAGAAGGACCAATACAGGATCTACAGATCATCTGAAAGGTTTTGTGTTGTGAGGTGTCACTGCTATGATATTAAAGGAGACAGGTCATGCCTGACCTACTGTTGATATAACCATAGACTGGTAAAAAATTCTTGAAGTGTCTCACAACCTTCCATCATTCAAGAATAGTTGAGGACAGATGTTTTCCATCAGACTGATAGTATTTTTACACTGCTTTCATTAAACTGTCATGTTAAAAACTACTTCAATTTCAGCCCCCTTTCTGCTTTGTTAGTTTTAATGTATCTCTCCATACCTTGTATGACGGGAGAGTTTGCATTTGTTCTTGCTGTGTATAAATTTGCCAGAAATTGGGGCACACTCACAGACACAGTTACCTACACCAAGACTGAATGTGATCATACTGTAGCAAACAGGTTTGGGCAAGAACATTCTTAAGAATTTATACTTATTTATGGTCTATTCTGCAAAGTTTTATTAAGTATTAAGGCACTGTGAATTGAAACATTTATGCAACTTTGATTTGAAAGAGTCAGTAACTTTGATATACTAATGCTGTAGAACATATTGTTCAATGAACACAGAAAATGAATGTTAGCTTGTCCTAGATAGACATAAAATAAGATTCAAGAGAAACAGTGATACAGCAAGCACAGCAAATAAACTGTGTATAATTGAACCAAATGATCCCTTAGAAAGGCACAGACACTTGGGTCCCAACATTTGCAAAAGCTCTGGGTGTAATTTTTTCTTCCAGAAATTCCATTCTTGTTTTCTTGGCCTCAGTCATTTTCTGGTGTTGTAAAATGTTGCCCTGAGGAACTATGAACTTACAAGGACAATAAAATACATGCTTCATAAGAAAAAAATGTTTTCAGAAGTTGTGCTGCAACACAAGAGAAAGGAAGTTGGGTCATATACATTCAGCACACACACACAAAAGAAAAAAATTAATAAAATGTATAGTATTTCTCTTTCATGAAAACAGAATAATTTGAAGTTAATCCTGAGGTCTTCACTGGTCTCCTGATCATATAGTTCAGCATAAAGTTCAGTTCGTTGGTGCAAGTCAGACAGCTGCCCAACCATGCATACATATACGTGAACAAAGCTGAGGAGAATGAAGGTCAAGGTGTCCAGTGGGATGGCATTGTTCTCCTCCTTACAGCCACACTGAAGCAGGGCTGAGGGAGAAGCTAAGCTGCTGGCCCCTCTCCAGACCTTCTTCCAGCAGAGCGCCACATATTGTGTCTACATCCTGATGCTACCAGGTCACACACTGCAGCAAATATCTAATCTGCATAGGTACCAGCAGCCTTGGTCCGGCAGCAGCAGCAACCAAGTACTGAGCAGTTCCCTAATATACATCAACCTACTTGAATGCATGCACCTGTTTTTAAAATGTGGATAAAAAGAAAACAAAAAGAAAAAAATAAGACAAATTTAAAAGGAAACCTTCCCACACATCTGGTTTCTATTCCTGTCAAAAACACGAATCAATACCAAGGATTCAAGCCTACACCCAATTAACTTGATAATTTGTGTTAAGATGGGTGATAACAACAGTTTCCTGCCTCATAAGGATGTTCTGAGGATGTTAAGAAGTGTTCACATACTTCAGTAATGAAGAATCAAAAGAGAAAAGATAAAATTCAGGCTGGTGATGAGAACAGACATGCTGAAAATTATCTCCTAGTTATCACTGAAAGCATAAGAAATGTACATAAAGTATATACCTGCTTTTGTTTATTTGTTTGAAGAAACTATAAATCTAATAAACAACAGAAACAGTAACTGCTTTTTTCGTTTGGTTGGTTTTTGAAGGTTTTTTGTTTGTTTGTTTCTCTGAAGTACTTGATACTTTTCAGGATTTAACTGCAATAGGCCTCGATACGAGTGTTGTCACATGTATTGAGGGCTCATTAAAGGACTATAGCTCAATTTTATTGCTAGTTGTCCACCATTCCACTAGGCCACTTCCCTCCCTGTTTGCCACAGACTGAAAAAAAGACTTGAGAACATACTTATGAGATGAAAATCAATTCTGAATGTTTCAGCTATTATATTAATTTGCTTAAGGCCAGCATGTGCTTCACTGTTGAGAAGTATGATTTGCTGGGACCTTTCTCTCATGGGTAGCCTGAAAGACTTACAGTTCTTAGGCTTAAAAATTTGTTCAGTCTTGCGTAGACTTCATAAATACTCTCCGTGACTGTGCATTCATCGCCAAATGTAATATCCCATTGCACCATAGTCGAGCAAATACTTACTCACCTGAAAATTTAAAAAAATATATATTTTTTTTGCAGTAGCTTAGCAACCAGTAAATTCCCCTAATATCCATGCTGAGGGTATTTATTAAATCTTCTCCTGTAGAATTACATGAAAACTCTTTTCATACAAAAAGAAACAAAACTTGATTTTAAGCCTTCTTTACAAGGCTACACTTTAATTGAATTTCTCCCCATCTTTGAATGAATACAATGTGTAATTATTGATTGCCATGTATTCCTCCCTTTCAGGATTGCCTTTGTTTGATTTTTAATGTATATCTCTATTTTGTATTTAATTTTTCTCATTTTTCTCCTTTTGTTTAAGTTAAAATCCTTTCATACAATCCAATTTTACAGAAAGTTTTCACATTCTGTCTTTATTCCCACCGCAGCCTTTTTATCAACATTTTTACCTCTTCTTGAACACATTCAATTACATTATATGGGGCTTAACCTAGTACCACATCCTTTATGCTGCAACAGACAGACTTTAATATATGAGGTTCTAAAGCTTAATAATTTTCTTTACACAGTATGTCTTTCATTCCACATAACGTAAGTTTCACTGATGGCCATAATTTGAAAACTGACTTATTGTCTCCATTCTTAACATCCACAATTATTTCAGAGTTTTGCAATGTTACATTCTTTGTTTTGGATCAAATGAAGTAGTATTGATTCCTCACCCTGCAGCTCATCTGGACACCGTGATACCCACCCTGATAGTTACACTAGCTGTAAGCATCTGAAATAACAAAAAAATGCTTTTCAATTTATGATTTTTGCTTTCTCCTCTAGGAACTTTGAAAAAACCGTCAACAATATTCATTTATTTTGTGTGTGCCATTTTTATGACTGTTTTTTGAGGTAGCCTGTCATTGGTACACAGGTGACTGCAGCTTCCACTTTGCAGAAAATACAGGTCAGCTGATGTGAACAAATTTGTCTGATTATGAGTGTTCGCCCTCATCCTTTTTGACATACAATGTTTGAGAAAAAATTAGGAATCCTTTACATACACATGCAAATAAAAATGGTTTGAGTTATCCGGTTTGCAGTAGAAGTAAAATAAAGGTCCTACTTTTCTAGAGAGAAGCTGTAAAGAAGGAGGGGCTGGAAAAAAGGTCTAAGTCATTTGCTGAATGGCTGAGATGTACATATTCTTATCTTTGCATTAACTGTTGTGAATCTTCTTTTCTAAGAGCAAAGCTCTGCTCAGGACACAATGTAGGCAGGTGCCTTGCCAGCATTTCAGGGCAACACACGTGTTACCGAGTTACTGCTGCCTGTTGACGATGACACACTGCTGCTGCCATCCGAGCCCTGCGCATCATGTTCGTGTCTCAGCTCCACCTTTCAAAACACTTTGGAAGGAAGCTGGGCTCCACATGCCACAGAGGTGTTTATGTGCCCAGTGCCCCAGTGTGCTACAGAAAAGTCAGCCTGTCTGGGAAGTTGAAGAGCAAAGCTTAGCCAAGTAAAGAGTTGTGGCACTGGCAGAGGATCCTCATGAGCCAGAGAGATGAAGGGATAGATTTTGGACCAAATATTCTGTAAAAAGTATGGAGAAATACATACTTTTTGAAACACTAACACTATTTCTTTCAGTCTTGTCCCTGTATTGCTAGAAAGAAAACTAGCTAAGGCAATTTGAATTAAAATAGCTATATATTTAAAGACAATAAAGTATGTAACTCAGTAGAAAGTACAAGCAGCCTGGGGCTTTATGCTAGAAAGGTAACATTTAAGACTGGAAAAACTAAAACTTGGTTTTCAACATCTGGCCAAGGCTAAAATGTTTAATGAGGTTCTGTATTTTGTATATTTCTTCACTTTAATAGGATAGCCTCTCTTAATAGGATTCTGTAATTAATCAATTGAACTTTTTGAATAATTAAATCAGAACTGATTTGAGATATATGCAAATTCCCATTTAACATTTACTCAACACCATAGTTCTTTTTGTATTATTCATCTGTTAATAGTGATGTTGTGTCAGTCATCCCAGAGAGCTCCATCCTACTTGCATAGTTCCCTGTGATGAACTGGGTACTTCTCTTCTAAATTTAAATGATTTGAAGGAAATGTTTTCTGTGTATATTGATTAACAGAGAAAAATTTTCCTTTCTTACCAATTCCTACTAACTGAAATGAGTTAAAGCTTTCAGTCTACTATGTATTTCAGAATATATAAATTCAGTTAGTTGACACCATTCAGGTATATAGCATTCTTTTATGTAAAAGCTGACAAGTTTTTACTGTCTAACAGTAACATCTAACATCTGCATTAAATATTACTCTTTATTTAGCTGTTCCCTATCAGTTTGGTCTTTCACTTCATAGTCAGGCTGATTTTTCTGTAACAGCCATGGAATATAAAGGATTTGTCTTTTTATTTATCATTTCATTATCCTAAGAACAAAAGAATAGAAAACAATAAAGCAGAGTTGGGAATACCATCAGCCACAGGTAATCTTAAACATACCTAATTGTGTAATAAAGGTGTTTCTGGTTATGGTAGCACTGCAAGGAAGAAGTACTTCCAGGGCAAGCCGGGTGTCACAAGGCCCAAATGGGATGTGTCCCTTAGCGACGCTCTACAACTAGGACACTGCATCCCACAGTCTGATGTGTAACACAACTGCAAAATTGAAATACTGACAGAGATAGACTTGCTACCCATGAGCACAGATCAGGGTCTGAGCCAGATTTTAAAGTTTACCCCCTCTGAAAGAAAAAAAGACAATACCTTAGTATGGTTTAAAGGAAGTTTTCAGGCAACTTACTGCAGCGATTTTAAGGGTTTCAATACTGTTGGTTACTGTTGCAATAAAAAAAAAAAATCTTCAGTCTTGCCATCCAGAAAGTGAGGGTTATTTGACCTTCAGGTTAACAATCCATATGGCAGTGCTATTTTTAACTTAACTTTCAAGGGTTTTGCAGGGAACATAATTAAACCCACAGCCATTAAAAATCGAATCCTTACCAACAGTTACTTCAGACTGTGACATGAAATGCAGGAATCCAAGCTGAGGGTTCGCTATAGGAACCAGATGATTTGTGGGTAGGTGGACATTTCAGATGGCATTTGTGTTAAGAGCTGATGTTAAAGGTTGACTCGTACCACTAATCCTGCTGCCAATACTGTAACTGATTGGCAGAATATAACTATAGAAAGCTGATTACCTTAATTTAATTTTACAAAACCTTAAGATTATGTCATCCATTACTTAGACTAAAACTGAGAATGCAGGACATCCTTAACAGGCTAGTGATATTTCAGTTTATCGGCATCTTTGTTCCTATTTGTGCAGCTTAAATGCTTAGGTAAAACACAGTCCTATGTAAAAAGAAAATGTAAATGGTTCAGATCAGGGTAAAGATATTAAATAAAAATATTTAATTACACATTGTTATGATCAACAAATAAATTTTAAAGATCTGAGGACTGAATTTTTACTTAGTTTGCTTGCACAGAAGCTGAACCAAAGGAGAAACCTTCCTAAGTGCATAATTTGCATCCAAAACAAGGTGAATGGAGACACAGATGCTTAGACATGTTTGAACTACATCCAAATTAACCTCCTCAGATCAAAAGGAAGAGAAAATGTCATAAATGTTTTCTAAAATAATGTCTTTAGAAAAGAGCCAAAACTCTGCATTTCCAAATGATTCCACAACTTTCTAAATCCTTTGGATAAAAGAGAAGAAATATACCTAAAAGATTAAAGAACACAGTATTTTAACATCCTTTGAAAATAGGAAAAGTACATTTCTGTAGTATTCCAGAAAGAGGATACAACTTACTGAGGGTGTTTTGGTGCTTATGGGTGTAAACAGGTACTTTCTGGATGCGTGTGTCCATTCCATTTTAATCAATCAGTTAGAAACTTGAATTGTGTCGGTCATTTTGCCTATCAGACATCACTTATTGAAAAACAACCCTAGGGGTTTGTTCTGTTTTGTTTTTTCCAGAGGAGTAACCCTATAAAGTCTCTCTATTTTCGCAGTCCTGAAACCACCAAAAAACACTAGCCTAACAGAAAACACTTCCTGAATCCATCCAGTTGCCTCTCACAGAAACGAGCAGCACAGGATTAATGGGATACTTTTCCACCACTGGTATCACGGAATCACGGAATCACGGAATCTTCAGAGTTGGAAGGGACCTCTAGAGATCATCTAGTCCAACTCCCCTGCTAGAGCAGGATTACCTAAAGCACATCCCTCAGGACTGCATCCAGGCGGGTCTTGAAAATCTCCAGAGAAGGGGACTCCACAACCTCCCTCGGCAGCCTGTTCCAGTGCTCTGTCACCCTCACTGTAAAGAAGTTTTTCCGTGTATTTGAACGGAACTTCCTATGTTCTAGCTTGTTCCCATTGCCCCTTGTCCTGTCGCTGGGAACCATTGAAAAAAGCCTGGCTCCGTCCTCCTTCAACCCACCCTTTAGATACTTGTAAACATTAATCAGGTCCCCCCTCAACCTTCCCTTCTCCAGGCTAGAGTGTCCCAGCTCTTTCAGCCTTTCCTCATAAGGGAGGTGCTCCAGTCCCTTAATCATCTTAGTTGCCCTTCACTGGACTCACTCCAGTAGTTCCCTGTCCCTCTTGAACTGGGGAGCCCAAAACTGGACACAATACTCCAGCTGTGGCCTCACCAGTGCAGAGTAGAGGGGGAGAATGACCTCCCTCGACCTACTGGCCACAGTCTTCCCTATGCAGCCCAGGATGCCATTGGCCTTCTTGGCGACAAGGGCACACTGCTGGCTCATGGATAATTTGCTGTCTACCAGGACCCCCAGGTCCTTCTCCTCAGAGCTGCTTCCCAGCATGTCCGCCCCTAACCTATACTGGTGCTTGGCATTCTTCCTTCCCAGGTGCAGGACCTTACACTTGCTTTTGTTGAACCTCATTTGGTTCTTCTCTGCCCAGCTCTCCAGCCTGTCCAGGTCACGCTGGATGGCAGCACGGCTCTCTGGAGTGTCGGCCACCCCTCCCAGCTTGGTATCATCAGCAAACTTGCTGAGGATACACTCTGTCCCCTCATCTAGGTCATTAATGAATATATTGACCAAAATTGGACCAAGTATTGACCTCTGAGGGACACCACTGGTTACAGGGTATATCCCTGTAACCAGGAGAAATTAATAGAAAGAAAGATTACCTTTTTTGCCTTTCTGTTTCAGGTAACTCTTAATCCTCTTTGAATCATTGGAAACTGGGAGATTTACAGAGAGTTGAAATCTGGTTTTCAGTGTCCACTCACATGTCCCAGGTACCTTGCTATGAGCATGACTATATTAAACCGCACTAAATAAATAACTTCAAAAGACAGTACTACTCTGTCCACTCAGACCCCAGCACTGAGAAAAAAGTGCAACAAATTATGCCTCAGTGCATGAGGCAGTGTAGTATCCCCCCACATGCAGTCTCCCTCCTCAGGCATTATTCCCTTTTCTAGTGTTAAGGTTAAAAGATACATGATCTTTCATGGGTTATGCACTCTGCATCTTCTGAAATAAACTAAGAACACCAATGGATGTATTCAAAGTAATAAACAAGTAGGCAGTAGGCAGAATCAGTTGGCCAAACTGTAATTTTCAATTTTACAATAACACATATACAGATATAAACAGAAGGATACAAAATTCAATTCATTGCAGGCGTCTCTGTAAGAAACCAATTTATTCATAAAAGCACATTTTAAATAGCTATTTGATGGATAAGATGATCTTTGACTAGCTGAAGCAAATAATAGGATTAGAGTTTTATGCAATCCAAAATTCAGGATATGAATATCCCCAGGCTTAAGGGAAGGTCATACTGAGGTTGAAACTTCACAGCTACCTGTTTAACAGGAGACCTGGACGTGCACATTTGGGAAAGGCACTGGTGTTTCACACTGAAATCGGATCTTTGGGGCTGCCACTTCCTCTCCCCACTTACCATGGACCTCTCGTCACACCAGAAAGTGAGTCAATAACTGCAGAGCAAGAAATTGTTATTTCTGTGTAGTAAGAGTCTGCTACATATAAAAACCAGTAAATAGGAATTATCATAAAATAAATTTATTTTTTCCAGAACTCTTTGTCTCCTTAAGCAGTTGGAAAGTCTTGGGTTTGTTACAATATTATAAACTACAGAAAATGGTGAATCAGGTATCAAGCCTATAAACTCTGGAATAAAAAACAGCTTGCAGCCTATTGAAGTTGTGAGGGTCAGGTGCAGGGAAGGAGCTTTCCCCCTCCTTTTCCCTGTGCTGACACACATGGATGGTGTTGTCCTTCCCAGACCGTGAAAGACGCTCTTCTCCAGTTCTCTTGGTGGGGCTGGGGAATGCAAGTCACCCACCTCAAAATCTGCTGTTTAACCAGCTGGGCATATCTCAGTAGTGTGTCATGGGTAACATGAGCACAGCTTTTTATTCCTTGGTGTGACCAGAGGACATCAGAAAGCAGTTGGCAAAACACTAAGCTTGAGTTGTGAGTTCTGCCGAGAGCAAAGATAGGTAAGTTTAGGTTCAGCTCCAAGTGCACTATTCCTAAGCGGTTTTTTTCCTGGTTTCTTGTGACCTGGGTCATGGAGAAAGCAAATGTGCACTGGACAGTGAAATACTGCATAACAGCCTTAATACAAGGAGGAAGAACAATTTGGGAAGCCTTATTCTTAGAATCATAGAATCGTCTAGGTTGGAAGGGACCTTTCAGGTCATTGAGTCCAACCATTAACTGACAAAACCGCCACTGAACCACGTTCCTAAGCACCACATCTACCCGTCTTTTAAATACCTCCAGGAATAGTGATTCAACCGCTTCCCTGAGCATCCTGTTCCAATGTTTGATAACCCCTTTTGGTGAAGAAATTTTTCCTAATATCCATCCTAAACCTCCCCTGGAGAAACTCGAGGCCATTTCCTCTTGTCCTATTGCTTGTCACCTGGGAGAAGAGACTGATCCCCACCTCTCTACAACCTCCTTTCAGGTAGTTGTAGAGAATGATAAGGTCTCCCCTCAGACTCCTTTTCTCCAGGCTAAAAACCCCAGTTCCCTCAGCCGCTCCTCATAAGATGTGTGCTCTAGACCCCTCACCAGCTTTCTTGCCCTTCTCTGGACCCACTCCAGCATCTCGATGTCTTTCTTGTAGTGAGGAGCCCAAAGCTGAACACAGTATTTGAGGTGGGGCCTCACCAGTGCCGAGTACAGGGGGGTCAATCACTTCCCTAGTCCTGCTGACCACACTGTTTCTGATACAGGCCAGGATGCTGTTGGCCTTCTTGGCCTCCTGTGCACACTGCTGGCTCATATTCAGCCGGCTGTCGACCAATACCCCAGGTCCTTTTCCACCAGGCAGCTCTCCAGACACTCTTCCCCAATCCTGTAGCGCTGCATGGGGTTGTTGTGACCCAAGTGCAGGACCCAGCACTTGGCCTTGTTGAACCTCATACCGTTGGCCTTGGCCCATCAATCCAGCCTGTCCAGATCCCTTTGTAGAGCCTTTCTACCTTCAAGCAGTTCGACACTCCTGCACAACTTGGTGTTATCTGCAAACTTACTGAGGATGCACACGATCCCCTTGTCCAGGTCATTGATAAAGATATTAAATAGAACTAACCCAATATTGAGCCCTGGGGAGCACCACTTGTGACCAGCTGCCAACTGGATTTAACTCCATTCACCACCACTCTTTGGGCCTGGCCATCCATCCAGTTTTTCACCCAATGAACCCTATGCCCACCCACATTTTGCTGGGAAAAGTTGCCAAAATCGTTATTTAAGTACATAATGAAAACTCATATATACACCATTATTGAGAAGATTTCATTACATTGTCTTTCCAGCTACTCCCGTAGCAATTTGGTTATGGAATACAGTGCAACCAAATGTTAAATGCTTGGTTACTGTCAGAAGTAAAAAAAAAAAAAAACAAAAAAATACTGCCTGGCAATTTTATTGGTAATGGCAGTCTGTGCCTACCCTTCCTCTTTTTTTTTCCTCTGTCTGTTACACAGAGGAGAGTTAATTTTGCATCCTGTAAAAACTTACCTATTCATAAATAAATCATGAACTGTCTACAGTCAAATGAATATTTTACTTTTTAGATGTGACTTACACTGACTCAGTGCTGGTTGGCTGACAGAGAGGAAAGTTCTGCAGTTCTTCAAAATTCAAAAATGGTCTTTTCCTCACTTGTAAGAATATATCTAGGCCAACTGTTTATTAAGAAATGATGGTAAAATGTGAGAATAAAACAAGAAATGGTACTTGTGGGTTACCAATTCCTATAGTATGTTTTGTAAGGATGTGTATAGTGAAATTATAAACTATGTCCCAAATTTTACCCAAATAATTCATGAAACGTACATATTTACATATAACACACTCATACCAACTTACTTTGGTTAGCAGCAGGTCCCCTGAATTCCCAATTAGATGAAACTTCTAATTCCATATACATTATCCTTTTAGTAGTATATACATATGACATAAAAGGAATCTCTAAGATCCACATCACAAAGCGGCCATCACAACTTGTTAGTAAATTGTGTGTAAAATACATAACATTAATCTTCAGTTGTTTTATAGGATTTCTTAAGTAGAAAAACACCCCACAGCAAAAATTTACCTTGACAGGGGTGGACACTAACTGAAGAGAAACAGAACTATAATAATCCCTGGTCACTTTTAGATAACATATCCTTTTATATCCTTACAACAACGTATTTCTAGATTGAGCTTCAGCCATTTTATTCTCATTCCCCTTCTCGACCAAATGCTAGGAATGCAGTTTACTGGAAATGGTGGTTCAGCAGCAAATGGAACCTTTGAAGGACTTAGAGCTTTTAGACCTTGGAGGTGAAAGAGCAGCTAGGAAATATTACTGTTTGAGACCTGCTAAAAAATGAGAGCTTCTGAAAAATAAGCCCATGGCTTTGCACGTATACACGGTGCTTCAGAAAGAGATAATGCAAGCAGTGTCTCCACCTCAGTAAGCTTACATTTCAGATAAGGCAAGACAAGACATATGGAAGGATTTTCACTGGCATTATTGGACAATGGGTTTTGACCTGACTGGACAAGAAGGAGTAAGAAAGGCTAATACAGTGAACACTTCATTCAATAAAACATTTTGGAAAAAGCAGAGGATTATTTTTCAAAACTCAGCTGGCACTGTGAATGCTCATAATCAGACATCACAAATTTGAGCCAATCAAAAAAAAAAACAAAACCAAAACCAAAACAAACAAAAAAGCAAATCTGAATGGAGAAAAGGATGACACTAAGAAGAAATTACTAAGATTTCTATTGTTCTCTTTACATATTACTCCTCTCATTTACATAGGTTAATGAATAAAGAACTATTTATATTAGAAGACGTGTAAGTTTGGACAAGAATAGTTAGCTTTCATTTATGCTACATAATTATATAAGCAGTACTGTACAGAGGATGAAAATTCCTGGGATTTAAATGATACGAAAGCTTCTGGGGTTACAGTTTTCAGAAGAGAGTACAAGAACAGCAATAAGGAAGAAATTCCCAGCTGCAATGGTGCATGTTTATAGTGGTAAAAACAAAAGTCTGTCTATCTCTCTTGGACAGATCAATACTCAGGGAACAAGACAAGATATATTAACAGCTTGGTAAAAAGAGTGCACCCTACCAAACAGAGTAGATAGGACTCAAAAACAGTAAGCAATTTTCACTCATGAGGCCACACAATTACTTTCAAGAAAATCACAGAGGATTATGTGTTGGGTATTTTGTCCAGAATATCCATCCATAAGAAAGTCAGATACTTTAAAAAAGCATTGAGTTTGATTTTTTGTTGTTGTTGGTTTTGGGTTGTTTTTTTTTAAACAGTATAGATTACAAAATTATTTTAAGACATGGGGAGTACTTTCATCTTAATGTCATATAATTTAGGATAAAAAATATTTCTTTCATGTTGTTTAAATCATGTTTATGGCCCTAAATGGCAGTCTTTGGTAAATGCTGATTTCTTAATGATCACCATTTCATGATCAGAGTACGAGCTAAGTACCTCCAACAGTCGTGGACTCTGCAGTGTTAAACATCATCATATCTAACTTATCATTGCATCCTTTCAGAGCAGTATTTATTAAGTTGAATTTGCACAAATGGAGAGAGAGCTCATCACCTTGGGATGGGATCCACCATAAGGAAAGTACTACTTTGGAAGGTGATCAGAGGGACAGTCGGCAGGAGGGACCATTCAGTCTTTAAATCTCCTAGAGATGATCATGACTGTCAAGGTAAAACCTGGGCACATCACATCTGCAGGCACAGCTTAAACCACTGAAGAACTTAGAAATAGAAAACTGATACTGTCTAAAACTTCACAGTACCTCCACATTTCAGCAAGGTATGGCTGAGGAGAGGTTTGTGGGTCAGAACTTTTGACTGACAAGCTTAATGTAAGCATTAAGGAGGAGTTTAGTACTTTTAAGCCCTTTGTGAATACAGCCCCAGATATAAGAGGAAAGAGAGGTGTTAAAGTTTTTATGTAATCTGGAAGAAAAGCCTCAAGGCCAAAAATACCTGCTTAAATATTTGGTCAAATCTGTTCAATACAAATAATGAGCTTTCGGAGTTAGGCACATTGTACGTAAGAGCATTAAATTTTAATGGTGTAACTTACATGACTTGTTTCCAATCACGAGCTGGAATTTTGACCTCAAGGACTGAGTGTTACAAACTATATGTGCTTTTTTCAGTCCCCTCTGGTGATATAGGTATAAAAATCAAAATAGTCTCAAGCTATTTTAGGGGACTTTAAAGTGGTTAGTGATTTACATATGGCATCTCCACACAACCGTAGGATTACACTTTTTGTTTTTATGGCAAGAATGGATTACTTTGGTGCGTTGTTCAGTTCGAGCTAGAGCCTTTGTCTTGAGGGCCAGTTAATCTTATATCCTTTCCTGCCCTGGTACAATTTTAAGATTGTCACAAGAAGGATAAATTTCATGCCATTTTCTGTTCTTATTACAATCTTCACATTGTTATGAGAATGGATTAATTTTGTTCCATTTTCTGTCCTCATTACAGTCTGTTATGAGAATGGATTAATTTTATGACATTTTCTTCTCCCATTATAATCTTTGTTATGGGAATGAGAATATGTAATGAGAATGAGAACATATCAAGCATTAAAGGTATGTGAGAACTCATGACAAAGACTGTAACAAGAAGAGAAAACGACACCCAATCCATTCTTGTGACAATCTTAAGGCTGTAAAGAGAACTCAGGGTAAAATTATATTCATCCATTCATAAGACAAAGATTGTTGAGAAAATAAGAATTGGAACAAAATTAATCAATTTTTTGTGACAATCTGGACATTGTATGTATCCTCATGGTATGCTTTCAAAAACATAGTACATTAACGGAAAGACACACAGTAAGACTGTTCAAATGGTCCTATACAAAAACATACTGCTTTCAAGATTTTGGTAGATATAGCCAGTGTACTCTGAATCATAATTGCACAGTATACCATACAGATGTCATTAATGGAAAACAAGATCCACAGAGAGCTTCAGTGGAAATCCCCCCATAGACTTCAATACAGCCAAGAATTCATCTCAAATGCTGTTTTTCATATTGATCCAGAAAATAAGAGTCTTTCTTGTGTAAATACTGCAGCAGTTCTTGCTCCAAAACATTAAAATGCATATAACAAAAATCCATCTTAAAAAAATCTAAAATAGTACATTTCCAAGAGCCAAAACTAGCTCTGCTTACCATCTTAGTACTTATTTACATATAACAACAGATCCAAATATGAAAACAGTAGAACTTTAGGTCAAAGGGTGTTTTTTATCCAAATAATTTACCACTACATATGACTACCATCACCTCCAAGATTTTGGACTAGATGTACTAGCAGAACTGAAAGAGATGAGCTGCATAAATCAGATGGAGACTTTTGGAATCACTGGAGATGTACAAATTGAAAAATTAAATTTTATAGTAATGACTGTCTAAATAGCTTGTACCAAATGGAAAGCAAGTAATGGATATGAGATTTGGCAGTTTTCTAAAAGCTGCTAAAAGCCTGCTCTCCTAAGGTGTCTGGTGTCAGAACAGGCAGAGAGCTTTGAAGCCAGATGGAAGAGAAAGAGCAGTAACAAACAAGGAAAAGAGAAATAAGTTTACTCAGTTTTCAGTTAAAAATGTCAGTGCTGCATCCAAATATAGATATGTCTGGTAAAGAAGGGTTAATACTAAAGCTAAAATATCATGCCAATAGTTGCACTCCAATACTGCTGTCAGATGGGATTTCAACTCTAATCAGTAAGAATGGTTGGTGATGTTCCTTCAAATTCAACATGGATACGTATGTTTCAGATTTGATCACAGCTTCTGTCCTGGTATGTCCTGGGGAAATTTCATTCCTGCATCCCCTACATCTTCTGTTAAAGATTAGACACCTTCTGCAACAGAAAACCTGCTGGAAGGGTTGTCAGCCAGTCTGTGTAAGTTTGAGGACCAACAAACTTTACAGTTGTTTCACAGGCTTAAAAATTTGGAGGCTGTGCTTTACTGAAGCTGTAATCAATGACAGTTTCAAACAAAACTAACACCAACAGAAATAGCAGAATATTAGCTTACCCAACAGTGAGCAAACCACTAGACAAGCAGGAAAAATCAGAAGGAAGTGGTAGAAGAAATTATATACGGAAGAATAAATCTCTTATTTAAAGACAGATCTTCAGTAACAGTGGAAAAAACCATGCAGAGAAAAACTGCATCCCCTGAACAGCATTGAAGATTCACATGCTTCCTGCAAAACTTGTAGAAGTTTTAACTACTTCCTGTTTGTACACAATAATTCCGGATCTGTTCACCTTCCGCATCCCACATGAATTGTTACAAAATGACCACAGCGTATGGGATCACCCTGAACTTAAATTATGACAGTGATAGTTCACAGCACATGCATCAGTAGATATGAAAATTAGTGTGGAGAATAATACTTTTAATTACTATTTATCCTGCTTCATGAGTTAGTGGGAAATTTTACAGGGCCTTTTTAACTAGTAAAGTCATAGGCTGAGTTCATGACATAGGTCAATAATATTTTTATATAGGTCAATATTTTTTTATTATGAGGAAGTTTTAAATGGAGATATTTACTCGGAATATGTTAACCTTAGAGAAAGAAAATCAATAATTTGTACATGTTGTTCTATAAGATATCCAAATCAAATGCTTTTTAATGTTATGTTCTTTGCATTAGTGTCAGAATTTCAGCTCAGATTCTCAAAGATATTTAAGGATCTAAGTCCCCCTGATTTCAGTGTGAATTAAGTGCCCAAATGTCTGTGACTTTCAGCACTCTCAGATATGCCTCATTTAAAAGTCTGAATTCTAATCCTTCAGTATTACAAAAAACGTCGTAGCACCACTTACAGATGTTCTTAAGAAACTCTGAGGTTTCTGCCTCAAAAATAGTAGCAACTTTTAATTAACAATAACATAATACAGAAGTCTAAACACTTTCAAAAAGTTAAACTCTTGAGACTTGCAGTCTTTCATCATCATTACTGTTGTGAGATTCGTTTCACCTCTGCTGTCTTAGTGGGAGATTTTTGAGCAAATAATGCCCCACTATCCTTTCTCCCTCCATTTCTGAGTGCATAAAGGTCCTTTCTTTTCACCATAGCTTGCATATAACTTCATGTACCTTCATGTAAAACCCTGCTACAAGCTGATTATCCTCTAAGGGTCTGTCTGGGAGAAGCGAGAGCCTTACTCACATATCTAATTAGTATTCATGTTTCAAAAAAAGTTTGAAAAGAAATCTATTACCTCGGTATTTAGAATCACTAACTTCTAGTCTCTAATATGTAATGTGCATGTCACAGTAGCATATTATGGTAGATTAGCATAATTTTTTTCTTAACTTTTACCCTGCCAAGTAATCTTCATGTCTGCATTTCTTCCCTGAGGCAAAATTAATGAACTCAGTCCCATTTAATCTTAAAGCTCACGTTATTCTATTATTATCAGAGAGATATATTATTTCTATTATGTAGGATATATAATCACTTGCTTAGCTTTACTACAGGAGTGGTACCTCTGAGCTTCTCTGAATCTTCTGTTGTTTCATCTAAATTTGTATTATCACGCACAGAACCCTTAATTTTCCAGACAATCAAAAGTATGTTCTTGTTTTCTTCCCATGAAAAAATTCAAGATCCTAAAAGAACACAAACAGCTGCACTAAGTTATTAAGTCTCTCAATGAGATATGGAATGTATACACTGTTTTGTAATGACACCATTCAGAACCATGCTGATTGATAGACAACAGAGCAAAGAGAAATAGCTGGCAGCTGCCATTTCACAAATAATTTCCCCATTACAGTTAGCAGTAAATGTTTCAGCTTTATATATTTATGTTGATATGGGATATTTACAGTTAAATAACATTTTTCATGCATTTGCTTCAACAGTGATGACCAACTGCATTGGCACTCATTTATTCCATTCATCCAGTGATTTCCAAAGGAAAAAAAGTACAATAACAACAAAAAAACCTATCTTTCTTTAGCAACTATCTGCTTGAAGACATTGGAAACCTAAGGCCAATGCTTAAACAATATACATTCTCATTTAATCGTATTTTTATTCATAGAATAATAGAATGGTTTGAGTTGGAACAGACCTTAAAGATCATATAGTCCAAACTTTCCTGCCATGGGCAGGGACACCTCCCACTAGCCCAGGTTACTCAAAGCCCCATCCAGCCTGGCCTTGAACACTTCCAGGGATGGAGCATCCGCAACTTCTCTGGGCAACCTGTTCCAGTGCCTCACCACCCTCACAGTGAAGAATTTCTTTCTTATATATAACCTACTGTTTTTCAGTTTGAAGCCATTAACCCTTGTCCTGTCACTACATGCCCTTGTAAAAATCCCTCTCCAGCTTTCTTATAAGCCCCCTTTGAGTACTGGAAGGATGCTATAAGGTCTCCCCAGAGCCTTCTCTTCTCCAGGCTGCACAAACCCAACTCTTTCATCTTGTCTTTATATGAGAGGTGCTCCAGCCCTCTGATCATCTTCGTGGCGCTTCTCTGGACTTGCTTGAAACAGGTCCATGTCCTTCTTATGTAGGGACCCCGCAGCTGAATGCAATACTGTAGGTGAGATCTCACCAGAGGAGAGCAGAGGGGGACACTCACCCCCTTTGACCTGCTGGCCACACTCCTTTTGATGCAGCCCAGGATATGGTTGGCTTTCTGGGCTGCAAGCACACATTGCTGGCTCATGCTGAGCTTCTCATCTACGAACAACTCTGAGTCCCTCTCCTCAGGGCTGCCCTCAATCCATTCTCTGCCCAGCCTCTGTTTGTGCTTGGGATTTCCCCAACCCACATGCAGAACCTTGCACTTGGCCTTGTTGAGTTTAATGAGTTTTTCATTGGCCCACCTTTCAAGCCTGTCCAGGTCCCTCTGGATGGCATCCCTTCCCTCCAGCGTGTCAAATAGTGTGGAATTTGGATAATGAGGTGAAGTCTCTGTGCTCAAAGAGCAATTGAGACTGGCTTTGCTGTCTCTTGTGCAGCCCAGGGGAGTGAAGGCTTGTCTGGCTATCACAGGATACATAAATAACGGGGTAGTCTTGGGGAGCCAGGACAGCCCTGCTTTTCATCAGCAGGGACAGTAAAATCAAGGTAACAGAGACTTTGTGTAGCTCCTTGCTTCCTTGAGAGGCTACCATGCCTGGTAATTGACCTTTTTCTTATTACCTATGAAATGCATGTTAAAGTCGACACCCCTGTATATGCTAATGAAGATTTTAGAGATCATGCTAAACATATATGACTATAGCACTCGTCTCTCCACCCAAATCATACTACACGTCACCTAGGGGAGAGAAACCTCATAATTTGGGAGATGGATGGAGAAGGATGGAGAAAATGACTGTTAAATTGAGAGAGAAGAAACTTGATACCTGACGGACCAGTCGATGGGCTGTGTTCTCTTCCTCCACCCCAGGCAGGGACGCCTTTCTGGGTAAGCACTGCGCCTTTCACTCTCTGGTGAATGTTACCCCGGGCTGTTGTACTATCATTATTTTTGCTAGCAATATTAACCTTAATAAATTAGCGCTATTATAGTTAGTGAATTTATCAACAGCAATCTTGAATCTGCAAATGTTGCTCTCAATAAAATAACTAATTTTGATTATTTGTGAATCTGATTCAGTGAAAGTCCTTTGGTGAGACTCTGACAGTAAATCAGTGAAAGTCCTGACAGACAAATATTGAAACTAGACTCCTTTTAACGTGACAACCACACCACACAGCTTGGTGCTGTCAGCAAACTTGCTAAGGTTGCACTTACTCCCACTGTTCATGTCACCAACAGAGATGTTAAACAGCATCAGCCCCAGTACCAACCCCTGAGGAACACCACTTGTCACTGGTTGCCACTTGGACATTGAGCCATTGACTGCAACTCTTTGAGTGTGACCATCCAGCTAATTCCTTATCCACAGAGTGGTCCGTCCATCAAATCCATCTCTCTCCAACTTACAGACAATGATGTCCTGCAGGACAGTGTCAAAAGCTTTGCACAAGTCCAGGTTCATGATGTCAGTTGCTCTTCCCTTATCCACCAATGCTGTATCCCTGTCATAGAAGGCCACTAAATTTTCCACGCACAATTTGCCCTTAGTGAAGCCATATTGGCTGTCACTAATCACCTCCTTATTTTCCATGTGCCCCAGCAGATTTCCAGAAGATCTGCTTTTGCCAGGCACAGAGGTGAGACTGACCGGCCTGTAGTTCCCTGGGTCTTCCTTTTTTCCCTTTTTAAAAATGGGAGATATGTTTCCCCTTTTCCAGTCAGTGGGATCTTCACTGGACTGCCATGACTTCTCAAATACGATGGATAATGGCTTAGCAACTTCATCTGCCAGTTCCCTCAGGACTCATCAGGCCCTCTGGATTTATGCACCTTCAGGTTCCTTAGATGGTCTCAGATCTGATCTTCTCCTGCATTGGGCAGTTCTTCATTCTCCCAGTAGCTGTTTTTATTCATTTGAAAGTTTCCTTAATTTTCTCAAGCTTTTTCTCCATTATTTTAGTTCCCTTTCTTTCAATTAATCTATGACGCCAAAGATTTGACTCTTCATAATGCCATAACAGTATAACTCAAGTGTGTCTTTTTCTCAGTTTTTTTTCTTTCTTCACAGTCCTTCACAAGTTATGAGTTCAACACTGCCAGCCTAAATTTTACTTAGTTTTCATTCTACTTGTTTTGGGCAGAGAGGAGATCTTTCATTTGTAACACCAGTTATTATATCACATTTCTTCTTGCACATTAAATTAATTTAATTTAATTTAATAAAAAATATCCTTCATCTTCCTTCCTTTCTGAGCTGGATCCACACTTTGCCACACAGTTATCACTGAAGAAGTCTTCTGACCACTGTACAAAGTCAGTTTAATGTCACATGGAAGCTTATGCACAGTGATATTATCTGCTGCTCTCCCCTCCCCTCCCACCCCCACCCCCCCCAAAAAAAAATAATCAGGTGTTGTGTTAACAAGAGCATTTGCAGCTTGTTGTTTTCCTGTTTCATTGACTCTGGGTTTTATTATCAAACCTTTCTGTCTCAATTCTCTTTTCCGGTGTTTGTTATTCTCTCTAATGTTCAGAGGCTTGTGGACACCCAGTAAGCTTCCATGGGGAGTGAGATTCTCCGTTGCTTGGCAAGTTTCCACTATACCGCTAAGGCTTTTTTTCTGCATCTCCTTCACTCTCTGAATCTTTTGCTCTAGACTTCTTATCAAGCATTGAAAAATTGTAAAATTGTCTTTTGGGGCTTAGATAATTAAAAACTCCTGTTTCCCCCTCTCCTCTTTATAAAAATCTATTTGTCGTATAATTTCTTCTTTGATGCAAGACAGTACTTCTCACAGAAATGTAATATGGATTCATAGTTAACTTCCTCTGCTCAAATTTGCTTTAAATTATTAAAAACATTGGTGGCTTCAGCACTAGTTGTAGTAAAATATAAGTCTATTGATACAATATTTTTATTCATGCCCATTGCTTTTAGAATCAGTAAAGCACTGTTTTTACCATTAATTTTTATCTACCACATCTTCAAGGCTATTGAGCTTTGGAGGGCTTTAATTGTCCTATTCTTTCATCTAAGGTATTCTCTGAACAGTGCTCCCGGAGCACACAGTTCAGAAGGTGCTCAAAGCAGAAAAGAGGGTTCAGTGGCAAAATTCCTGCTGATTCGCATTGTATAAACTGTCTGTAATGTCACAGCCAGTCTCAAGTAGTTCCTGCAATTTCACAGTTAATGATATAGGGGCCCCTTTTATCTTTGAGATTATTGACCTTTCTTCCTACAAAACCAGATCCTTTAACCCTCCCTGTTTGTGAGGTTTTTATCCCTAGTCAGCTGGGCAGTGGAGCTTCCACATTTCTTAACAAAATGTTGCATGTGGCTGCAAATCTAAGCAGCACTAGCTCAGCTGCAATGCATACATGTAACCAACCATGGGCCCACACGCTGCAAGGAAAGGACAGCCACACAACTGCCTTGTTGTGGAACAACAGAATGGCTGCTGGTACTGCTGCTGCATGTTTTCTAGCTCCTATTAGATAACCTCACGTGAGTAGGTTCACCATTTTAAATGAAGTAGGATAGAAGCGTTTTCTCTTTTAATCTTCTTCTGTTCCTGTAAAGCACACAAAAGCAGGAGCTAGTTTCACAAGACGTGTAGCCATGCACGTATTTATTGTGATCAGTGGGGATTTAAGTCTTTAAAATTTGCAAGTCATGGATGTGTCTGTCCTGTCTTGGGAAAAGGTCACTAGCAATGGTATATAAAAATTAATGAGGAATACAGGGATTATTTTCATAGCATCGAACATTCTTTTGCTCAAATCAATACTTCAGCAATGTTTTTGAAACATGCCTACCTCCCATTAAATTCAGATACATTAGAACTTTCTTAATTTCTAAATGACTTAACACCATATAAAAATATATTAATAAATCTTCTATTTTTATATGCCCTTTTACTTTGGCAAAATGTTGTTAATAAAACCAATTGAAAAGACATTTTTATTCTTGGTACTTGAACTATGAACAGAAGCACATATTGAGCCATCCTTATATTGCCTTTTGAGGAGAGTGTTTGTGGGGTTTTTTAGGTTTGCTATAAACACTGCATATTGGCAATATAATTCTGGTTGAAATCTTATTTTCAATATGAAAGGGTGAAGGAGATCATTTAAAATAAGAATTGCAATAAGATGCCACCAAAAATAAATTTTAGTTAAACCTGAACACTTGTGAAACTTTTAATGTTTCAGTTTAACTTATTTATCCACTGTCTAACTATCATTTCCCCTTTGCTACCAAATGCCAATCATATCTAATGAAAGGAAATTTTTTCTTTGGAAAATGTTTTTACAGTCATAGTTTCTGGTTTCTCCCTCATGGTTGACATGAGTCCCTCTAAATATTTGTAAAATCACTCCTTTTTTTATGTTACTTCTTTTAAGCACAAACTAATAGAATGTTGAAATTGACATTTCACAGAATTGTGGCTTTTTTTTAAATGAGGTGGAGTGTAAATCTTCTGAATTTCAACCCAGGCATCCAAAGAATAAGAAAACCGTTGTTCCTGTTTCATGGCAGTGTTGTTGCATTACACTTTCAACTTGATCCACTTCACTGCTTGTATGAGTTAAGACAAGTTATTCAGTCAGCTGTTTCTGGGTCTACTGTGTCTCAGCCAAGCTTAATCACTGTTCCTGGTGCTCTGGGAACACTTTTGTCTGAAACCTTTCTTTCAATGAAATATTTGCCCTTTAGAGTCTGGAAATTGTATACCAACTTCCTTAAGTGCCTCCCCATCCCTTAAATACTTACAAATATGTTTGCAGACTTCTCTTGATCCTTGGCTTCTTGTTACCCATCTCAAATCTGGTTTCTCTCTCTAGGCGGCCTAAAGTGTTATTGGTATTTTCATCTAGGCAGATTTCCTCTTACGACAACATGTTTATTTTTAAGGCTTGCATTCAGCATAGCAGCATGAATCCATCTGAATCGATAAGACACATGGCTATCAACATCAAGGAGAGCACATGCAAGTGTTTCTTCCTTCATCAAGCTATATCGGTAACGTTTATTAGTTTTTATGTTGTTGTATTAAGTGCCCACCTTATTTATAAGGTCCGCCTAAAAGCCCTTTCATGAATCATTATGTGAGAATATTACCGTTTCCACTTCCTCTGTCTCCATTCCAGTTTTCTGTCATGTGATAGTGCTAGATTGCCATAGGAAAAAACCAAACCTTCCTAAATAAAGCGTACATTACTTCTGCCATGTCCCTCATGGCGTACTCAAGAGACCAGTCACCTCTATGAAGAGACTACTGATCTGTGAAAACAGGCTAACTGCCGAGGTGCAATCTCACAACTTTTGTGCTGCCTTCTCCAAGGTTATTCATCAGATACTTCAAAAAGAAGGATTTCCCAGACCAAAGTTGAGCAGGAAAAGAACAGAAGAAGAGAAGGAGGCTGTCTGGCAAGATGAGCACAAGTGGTATCCTGCCAGGAGTTGGGCCAGCAGTAAGGAATTGACGTTGTTTTAAGAGACAGCACAAGAATGAACTGATTTAATATCTGGGATCTGCAATGCTGGACTGAACTCCTTGATGTGGACTTACTAATAAATTTAACTCCAGCAAGGTTTGGTACAGAGCACAAGGCAAATAATAGAGCTTCTAACTCATGATGGAAGTAACAGTACAAAATGGAAGTTACAGCATGATTCTTGGATTCTCCACTGTGTTCCAAAACCTCACAACATTATCTGTCTACTTTTCTCCATCTCAAAAATATCCCAAGTTTTATGTCATACTACAGTAAAAAGACAGAAAGAAAAGTAACCAGTATTTGCTCAGGCTTTATTACTCTTTCAAATTTCAACTTTGGTTTTCTAATTGGTGTGCTCAATTTTCCTCTCCAGACTTAGTCACATGTGATGCACTCTGAAGTGTGTTTCACACAAGTAATAACTTCACTTGTGTTAAGGAGGCAGCACTTCTATAAAACCTGTCTATACTTCCTTCACTATTTTTTATCCCTTTATCTGAGGTTTTATAGCAATTTAAAGGGACTTAGTGCAGATTTTCTAAAAATGGTATATCTAGGTAATGGAAAAGATTATTTTAAATTGATAAAAAGAAAAATATGTGGACTTATTTGTAATTTAGCAAGAATAATCTTTAATAAAGTTGTATTCCAGCTTTTTCTTCAGTCAAAAAGACAAATAGCTGAGCGTGTTAAATAATATACAGCAATTTTAAAAATGAAAACTATAATCTTTCAGGAGGGAATGGTTTGAGACCACAGAACTCACAGGTGAAAAGCCAAGTGCTAGATTCACCAACTCATCCCACCTTTTACCACTTCTGACATTGGTGTACCAATGGAAAGCCACAGAAATTACTGTGCATCCTTTACATAGCAGAACTCCTAAGACCACCTTTAATATAGGAGTGCCTAGATGGATGTTGTTGGGGTTTTTTGTCACCTCATTTGTCATGTACTATATAATGTTCAAAAATTAGGAGGGGGGGAACGACACACACACTGGCTTGAGGGGTTTGGAAGTGATAATGAGGAAAAATATCACACTTTGGCTGCATTCCCCACAGACAATGAAAAAAAAAAAAAAATCTACAGTTACCCACCAGACCTTGTCATTAGAACACAGAGGGCTGTTTTCACAATGCTGTGCTTTACACCTTCTTTGTTTGGGAATCAGCATCACACAGCTACAGATTTCTTAGGGTAAGTTCTTCAATCTAAATAGTCAATTATCTTGCTTACAGAATAGGCATTCAAATTCGTGCATTTTCACTACTTTCAAAGGAGGTTAAGAAAATTTCCATACCATGTTCTTACTGCCTACAGCAGTTTAAAAGATTTAACATGTGGGGTTTTTTCTTTTTTTCTCTTCTCTGCCTTTCCGAAGGAGATAGCAATCATTTATCTCAGCAAGACATTTTTCTTGAAGAACAGTAAGCAGATAGAGATGACACCAGTGGTCGCTTAAGCTGATCCAACCTATTTGTCAATAGTGAGACAGGGCAGGAGGTGATACAGATTCCATTAATTTTATTACAGCCCAGGAATTTTTACCCTGCTAATATATCGAAGGAATTTTTCTGCATTTGTATCATAAAAATCCCTTGTCAATTCACTTTCTTAGGGACACATAAGATACTGTGTCTTTCTCCTTCAACTAAAGGTAGGGATAAATCTGTGTGGGAGTGTAGGTGGCAAGCAAGGAAAATTTGAGCTATTATTTACTCAGCACTTGACAAAGACAGAAACTGGAACATTCTTTAACATTTTTTTAATCATGGAAGGTCACGGATGCTCAATCACACTGAGCAGACCTGTTTGCAGAAAAGCCCGTTATGTCTCAGAACTCATCTGGCAGAGATCCTTCAGTACCTCCAAAGAAGAGGCACCAATATCTATTACAGCACATTTCTTTCTGTTTGAGGGCAAAGTGCTTACACCTTTCCAATCTGTATTAATGTCTCTAGTGTAGGACTCAATAGGGGATAAATAACAAGAGTTCATTTTGCATCTTTGTTTTCCTACAGTGCCTGGATCAGCATCATGCAAGGGGTTTTCTATCAGCTGCAGCTGAAATTGGTGTTCAGTGCAGGTGGTGTGTGCTGCTCCATTAAAATCCAAAGGTAGTTCAAAATGTTAGCAGACACAGTAGAGGCGTGGAAATAAAGTCTCTCTCTGTACTTGTTCTCCACATCTATACTTACTGTTAAAAGTAATTGCAGCTCCTATTGAAGACAAAGACATTCAGGCACTTGAAGCAGTAAACTACATCATGAATACACGGTTTGTGACTATCAAAAGACTACCAAAAGAGAAAAGAATAAATAAAGTTTCCAAATAGAACTGGTAAAGAAATGTGTGTTATATACACCTGGCAAGTGCCCAACTCGTAAAAGCAAACCACCTCATAAAGGCAGACCACATCAGTTTCATTTCACCCAAGTGCAGAGGAGTAAGTGATCAAGAGCTCTTGTGAATTTGACCTGTGTTCTTATGGACCTCTATGAATCGAGACGAACTTATGCCCCCTGTCTTGTAGCTCTCATATCCAAATATCCTCTGATATACTATACTTGTACCCATCCAGTGACAGCTTCTGGCAGTAGCAATGGGACTGATGCAGTGACACCCTCTCTCCTAGACCACAGGGAATCAGAGTATACAGTAGTAGCTCCAAAACACATTCATCCTTTCATCCTGGAGCTATCCTCAGGGCGCATACAGCTGCCCTGAGTCATACTGGCTTTGAACTCACTGTTTTTCATTTCTCCTTGTCCTGGATCACAATTTCTCCAGGAATTATCAGAGAAATCTGATTTTCAGCTGATTTGAATTTACAGCTTGTCCTAAGAAGAACAGCTTAACTAATTCCTTAGAAAGACATACTAATGTGCTCTCTTTAGGCCAACATCTGCAAATCAGTGGTGAGTCTTTCGCCTTGCAACACAACTGATATAGAAGCCCATTACTCCACACACCTACATTCAGTTGTAATACAAAGAATTGGATTTGCCTTCCAGAAAAAAAATCAATATATGGAAAGGGAGCCTGAACTAAGTAGCAAACCACAGATAAATCAGCTATGCCTTGTATTCATTTTCTTCCCTTCATATTTCTATCTTCCATATAATTATTTGTTTTAAAACTGAATAAAAAAACAAACTCAGAAAAATGCTTTTTCATTGAAAATAGATGAATTGTCCCTTAAATGCATGTTCAAACTACTGAAATAAACCGTATATTCTGACATCCAATTTGAAGAAGCATTTCTGTACTGTAGAGATAGCATTTGCATCATGTAATGAAAGGAATGGGATAACAATTACTTTCCCTTATTGAATAGGTAAGTAAATTGAGCTTGAAAATCCCCATAAATAGTAAGCGTGAAAGTTAGATCTTCCCACAGGAGGCTTAACCCAAACATCAGTCCTTTTCTTTGAAAAAAAAAATCCAATAATTTTTATTTTAATAATTGTGGATTGTGCATTTTAGTTGGAACTAAGAGACTTTCTCCCTCCAGAATACCAGCTTTCTTTGACTTACTGGCCCCAGAAATAAAGTCTGAAATTATGAAGCCTCCATTTATATGGATAAGAGATGAAATATGAACAGTAGATGCATGAGCTTAAGATATTTTCTTTAGTTTTGACCTGTTCTGCAAAGTAAATTCAGTACAAATGACATAAACAGTGACTAAATTCAAATCCTCTATTTCTTTCAAAAATCCAGTGGAAAATGCTTTTCACTAAGTGATATGAATGAATGTTTTATGTGAGTGCCAAGGGGCAGGATTTAGTCCTTCCCTGAATAATCCCTTTTTAAATACAATTTACAGATATAGATTGTATAATACAATAACTTTACCAATTTCAGTAGTTGTCTTACATTAAAAAAAAAATAAAAAATTTCTCGCTCTGTCTTCATATAGCTTATCTAAATTGCTCTTCACTTTCACAAGTTTTCTGCCTATGATTAAAAAGGTGTCGGTCACCATATTTACTTTAAAAATATATCCTCAATCTCAAAATTATTTGAAAACCCACTCTGTAATAATGCCAATATTTTGTTAATGTGTCTCATTTAGTTAAGTCTTGCAAGCTTATTTTTGGAACAATATTGCTGAAATTTCTGGATAGTCAACAAGGTTTTGCCTAAGACACCAGACTTAGAAACCCAGATCTATTGTTTCTCTCTGCCACAAATCCTAGTTACTTTGGGCTCAGTGTAACATTTTGCATTGCCTCAGTTTCAAACTGTAAAAAGGTGGATGAGGTCTAAAGCAAGCGTACTGATTCCCAGAGAAACTAGTGGGGAAAGAAGCCCAAGGTGTAAGAAAGCTCTATGTCTCTGGTGTAAAGAAGGGAATTGAATGAAAGCAGTCACTGAAATGTGTTTATTCTGCATTTTATGTTTTCGTCATTGTTTATGCTTAGACGTATTTTATGGGCATGTTTGCACTATGTGTCATTCTGGGCAAGTTAATAGTGCTAAAAACATGCCTGGGATGAGAAAATTTCCCACCTGATAACCTGAAGCTTTAGCATGCAAAATTTTCCATGTAACAGGAGATGAAGATGGTGTTTTCTGTCAGTGAAGAGCTGAAGGTGGGCCTACAAGTTGTGGTATTCCTTCTGAAGAGCAAAAGCCATTGAAGAAGCAGAAAGACCCGTGAAAAAGAAGAGTTGATATAGGAAATGACTAATATGTGAAGCCTTGCTGGATAGATAACACAGTTATAGGACTTTATCATGAAGGAAAAACTACAAGTGGTAGAAAGCAGACTTGTCAGTTATCTCTCAAAGGTCTGAGAATGGAGCGCTTGAAGCCATCATTGTTTTTCTTTAGGAAAAGAGTAGCTGCTTGTCTCATGTTATGCTGTTTGTCTTCTTGCTCTCGTTTACTTTCCTCCCTCGTCTAACATACTGTTTTGTTAAGGATACTTTATTCATCACCTGTCAGGGGAGACAAATAGTTCATTGAACCCTGTCACTTTCATGTAATTTCCCCAATTTCCTGGTGAGATTTCCAAGAGTGTTTAATAATGATAAGTAGAAATTAAACCCAGCCCTTGTTGCTGCCAGTCAAGGGATAGAGATAACATACACAATGATCCTTTACTTAGGTTAGAAATGTTTCTAAAGGCATAGTACTGAATGAGACAAATACTTCTTTTGCACATAGCTGGCATTTGTCAAGAAAAGGCCTATCAGGACATCCAAACAGGTAGTTAAGGTAGCTGGTGGAATTGTACACCAGTCCAGATATTCTCTTTCGCAAACACCTGTTCCCAAAGATTTGAAAGCAGAATACAAAGTAAATCACAGTGAAGTTTCTGGTATGTTCTCCTAACACTAGACTTGCTTCCTTAATGGAAGGAATGGGATTAGTCAGCTTCTTTACACAGCTCTGCCAGGCCTGGGACAAAAAGATAAATGCCAATTGGAGAGAATATAAGCTTAGTTAAATTGAAGTGGAAGGAAAAACACAAAGATAAATGTTTGATCTGCTTTCTTTCATTGTTTATTTTATTTGTATTTTACTCATTGAAGTACCCTAGATGATAGTATTCAAAGCAAGTTTACTGAATTTTCACATTCCATTGAAATGGAAATAACAATAATAAAGTTTGTAGAACAGTGCAGTCATATACAGAATCATTTCTTCATGAACATTTCCCTAAGGAAAATAGTTTGGCAATTAGATTTTAAAATAAAACCTCCAATGACAAAAGCACTGTTTTCTTACTATGGAGCTCTCTGTCAACGAAAGTATAAGGAAAGAAAATAGTCATTGTAAAACTTGATTGAAATGGATCATTTTGCAAAGTCTAAATTTAAAAATAAAGACTGCAACTTTCTGACTAAACACACTTGAAAAGTTTCTAACCTCTTCATATTGCAACATACAGATGTTTTGTTATTCTTCTGAGCAGAGGAAATTAAGGCCTGTCAGCCTTATTAAGAAATGGCAAGATATGAGACATTTTTATTGCTATTGGATAAACTATTATATTGTCACATTGAATTCTGCATTCACTCTTCTGCTCTTCATATCAGAAAGCACAGGCCCGAAGTAGAAGTGGTTCATAGTTCTATTTTATAACACATAGCACTTCATTTTTATTTGTCAAGATTTTTTTGCAGACATGGCTTCATACTAATTGCAATATTTAAGTTTTCACTTCTGTTTGTGCTCTGCTTCCATTTATTCATTAATAGGTAGTTCTTACATCATCATATACTGGTTTTCCACACACTTTAAAGAAGAAAAAGAAACAAGACAATCAATTCACAGAAAAGAAAATAAATGTAGCAATATGAAGTTATTTACTAAGAAATAAATGCACAAAAAAACAAAATAGGGCAGTTTGTATCTGTAACAACAATAACAAGTAGAAATTTATTTCACTGTGGAGGAAAAAATGGCTTCCCCAATAAAGTTGCACTGAAGAAGAAAATTGGACAAGTAAGAGCGCATGGTAAAATCAGAGGAAGTAGGATTATATGTGTATTAAGTTTTGAGAAGCGTACACCCAAGTTGCCTAATTCAATATTGATGGAAACATCACAGAGTGAATAAAACTAATCAAGCATCAAAGACAAGCTTTGTGAAGAAATGTAAGGCTGGTCTTATTCTTACTGGAAAGGAATCTGGTATGTCTGTATTTCTTTAAACTTGGTCTAGCCAAGGTCTAAAACATGGCCAGTTAAGTTTTTAACAACCCTTGATAAGTACCGTTTCAAAGATTTAATGACTATTACAGCAGCTGCGTTCTAGAAATCCTTCTGGTCAGTTACACGGTTTCTTATAAGCCTATATGTTACTGAAGAAAGTACGTATGCAGTTTTCTACTTGGTGCAGTTTTCTAAACTAGAAACTTACTGTCTTTACATTACTTGGCAATGAAATGTTAATTAAGTTACATATAAATTAAATGCAGCAATATTCCAGCCTGGGCAGCAAAATATTCTGAGTGCGTGGCACTACCTCAATTCACCTCAAAAACCACCTTGTGACCAGCTTTTTGATAAATAGTCAGAACTGGGTATTTATGTGGTAAGTTTCATTTCTTTCAAGGTGTTTGAAAGCATATGACAAATCTCTAGTCTGATACATTTGCAAAAATCTTTTATATTATAACTTCTTTTTTTTTTTACTAATAATTTTATTGTTGTTAGTCCATTTTCCACATGACAAATGACACGGGCCATCTAGTATTGGAAAAATTCTGATAAAGGTAAAATAATGATTATGTATGGAACTGCCTGTTCCCTTTTTCCTAGTGAAAATTTCTTACACAGAAGGCTGACCCAACAAATTTCTCCAAAGATTTGTACTAAGCTTTAGGTCAGCATATTTTTTTCTCTCAGGAAAATTAAAGTAATCACTTAATCAGTCACTCTGCAATCTCTATTATGAACAACTTTATTATGTGCTTTCCTTCACTGATTATTTAAGGTCAAATATAGTTACGTACGTGTACTAATGCCACATGTGAGTGCTTGAAGTTCGTAAGTATTACTTGTCCTTATCATGCTGCAGTTAGGATCAGTGACATTACCAGAACCGGGCAGTGTTTTTTATGACACTGAAAGAAATGAGTAATTGGCTCATTTAAAGATATATAGTCCCTTGTATTTTCTAACTGTTGCTATGTCAGCATATTTTATGGTGGAATTTCTAAAAAAAAAATCCTTTGCTATTCCATTAGCCTTTTTATGGTGGTGCTTTCTCATATCTAATCTAAATTTGGTCCTGTGGCCACTTTAACATGAGGTTTTAAAAATGGAAAGCATTAAGATTTATCACCTCATATATAAGAGGCATTTTCAAACTATCCATTCAAAAAAAATCCATCTACAATGGATGAGATTCAAAATTTCCATGCCTGTGTCCCCGTCACTGACTATAAATTGGAGATCTCACTTTTACACTTCTCTGCAGTGATGCTATCAACTCCACAACAGAGACAAAAAAGACTTTGCAATGGCAACAGTTGATATTTCAGGGAAAATGGCAGCCACTACAACATGAAGAAAAAGATAACTCAATATTTTTAAAAGATTGTCTAAAAGGGATTTTATCTTTTTTCTACATTTCTTTTTTAACACACCTGCTCCCATTCTAATGTCAGAGATATTAAAGTGTATTTTTTTATCTCTGCTCTCTCTCACTTTATCACAGGACCAAATTCCATTGTGAAGACTCCTTGGCTACCTGGTGGACCCTGGAAAAGTTATCTGTGAAATCTGTGACATATTGGACATGTTATTATGAGCTCTCTAGTTTTAACTTGTATTGTCTTAGAATTCCCCATCTTATAGTTTTGTTTCTATTAAATAGCACTGGCAGCCTGTCCCTGTAAGACCACCTGTCAATTTTCTGTTTCTAGCACCATAGGTTTCAGTTCTGTTGAACAGGAGGTTCATGCCTCCCATGTCCATTCATCAGGAGATGGATGAAAAGGAGTAACATTGTACCTTAGGAGGATGGGTTAGCTGTTTCTCAGAGAGCTGGGGGAGTGTTCTTTTCCTTATAGAAGAAATGTTGAGACCTTGTGTAATACACAGAGTCTATCTCTGCTGACCCACAATGGAGAAAGATTAATTAAATTTGTTTTAGAGCAGATGCAGAGAAGGTCCTTTAGGATTTTTGAGGGAGAAAAAAGACCTTTTTTATGAGTAGAAACAAGAAGAATTTGACTTCCACAGTTTAGCTACATAAAGGCATGATGTGAGTTCTGCCTAGAAATGAATCTCCACAAATATATACATGTTCTGCATAGATGAATATGTGAGCTGGTATAAGAATGGAGGCATGGGATGGATATTAAGAAAAAAATCTTTTTATCAGAGGATTTAAATTTCAAAGAAACTTGCCTCCATACATAATGTAGCTAGTATTTATCAGAAATCTAGCTAATTTTAAGATGAAGCTTAATATATATTGTAAAAAGTATTTCCATTTCCTTGATTCATAGAATACAACACACTGAACCTTCAGTTCTCATCTTCTCATTACGCTTACTTCCTGTGCTCTGCTAAAACAGGAACTTTGATTGGTTGATCATATTTTTTTAGGACATACGCTAACCCGTGTTAAAGTCCTAAATGTAGAAAAGACTGTTGTAATGTTAACATATGACAGTTCTTTTCAAATAATGTCAAGAAGTTATAAAAAAAGAAAAATACATTTTTTAGGTGGAATTGTCCCTTACATTTTTTCACAAACTAAATACAAGATCAGTTCAGACAATTCATTTTGCTTTTAAAACTAAAGCATGAAACATGTAGAAAATGCTAGGAAAAGCAAAATCTGAGGTTTCGCAGCACATATTTGTGGCCATAGCAACAGCATACAACAGTTGCCATAATCATCACCTAAGATCAACAGGGGACTGGTCACCTTAGAGAGATGCAGTGTGAAGACGAGCTGCAATTCAAGATGGAGGATGGCCAATGTAATGCCCTCTCCTGTGACAGTCGGTTGCTTTCCTTTGATAATATTTTGGGATGACAGGAGGAGTAATGATTTCAACATGTAGTATTCTCTATCTTGAAATGTGTTGAAATCCATATCCTCACAGAGACATCATGGCAAAAAGATCTTAGCAGTGTTTCTTCACTGAATGTCTAAGGACTCGGTAAGCTTTAAAAAAATCCACAGGCTAATGAAACAAGTAGCTACTGCCTTCAGGGCATTTTCTTTTTTTAATGTTCTCCAGTAGAGACAGGTCACTCAGATATCTTGATTCCTTTTTGCTTTCAAAGAGTGGACTACGCATTCAGAAACTGTATATTCCTCTGGTGGCATATTTTTCTTTTCTGTGCTCATAACCAGTTACTAAGTGTATGTCGTTTCTGTCCATGTGTGTGTACATATGTGTGTAATTTGTACAATATAATATTTGCATATAATTACAATAGTCAATTACCTTTCACATAGAGAGACATCTGGGCAATTGTGAATATTCTTTTTGTTACATTTTTGTTTATTAGACACACAGAAGTAGTATTGCTAATTTCAATGAATGGAAGTGCTTGCTGTAGAATAATAACCTTGCAAACAAAGCTGGACACTATGTGGAATGGGCGTATTCAAAGCATGAAACAGAAAAAGAATAAAGACAAAAAATTAAAAGTAGAAATGGAAATGAAAGAAAACGTACTCATGTGGCGAAAAAATAATCTCACTGGATTACAAAAAAAAAAAAAAAAAAAGATTAATTCTGATTTCTGTTATACCCAGGCAAGTAAACTTCTTCTGAAAGTCAATTCTTTGTTAAACTGTTAAGTTTGGACTCGTGGTTGCGCAAAATACAGATTATGGGACAGATATTCATATGAACTTTGCACCATATCCATAGAAGTCAACAGAACATCTGACATAGTGTAGGGAACATAATATTGAAAATTGGTTGGAAACCAGTTTAAGTACTAAAAGGAATAGATTTTAAAGTATTCTTTTTTCATTAATTTATAACATTAATTTATAATAAGTGTCACATATTTTATTTAGGCCGTACTTATTTGCTGCCAGGTCAACAGCTAAAGGTGTTATTTAACACAGGGATTCTGTTTATTGATGGTCCTATTAACAAGTCTTTTGGGGAGATTTTTTTTTTACTTAATTTCATTTCTTGCAGGGCAACTTCTTTTGATAAGCGTGAAAAAGTCAGACATGCTGTCTTCTCTCACAAATACTGTGAAAACTTGTGATTTTGTGAATTATTGTGAATGGATTTCCCTAAACAAACATTAAAATTGATTAAATTTACCAGGTGGAGTCTCTCACTTGTTTATTATACTTATTTATGCATTCTGTGTATGTATTCATAGTAATAAGTAAGGGGAAAAAAGCAAAGTATATACATTTTTTTTAAGTTAAAAAACATATATATACACAGACATATATACATATATACAAAAAGAATTTAAAAGAAATTCAAAAGGTAATGGAATTGGAAGGAAGGGGAAAATGAGATGTAGATCTGGATTTCAGAAGGTGTTGAGCCTCATCACTGTAACTGAGGTCAATGGAAACTATGAATTTGGGATACACATACAACAGCTTTTACCATTTTCTTTGCAATTATTTGGAAGGCTCTAGTGTACATCATATCTGTATGCTGGCAAATAGCAGATTTAGAACAGGATCACTAGGAATGTGTGTGTGTCTTCGAGTGTGTGTGTGCGTGTGTGTGAGTGGATGGAGGAGGGAGACAGGGAGGAATCAGAAATATTTCAGTGTCTGTGGCTATGTAGCTTCACTTTTTTATGTAGCTGTATTCATTTCAGTGCTTTATTATGACATATCATACATCAACATTACAAGCTGGCAAGCAGAGATAAATAGTGGCAAAGCTCTTTTTATGCTATTTTGTGCTGCTGAATACTTTGGAATCTCATTTTTGACAGCTTAAGGCTGAAGTATCATATATTCCCAACAACTTTATTTAAATACACAGATGAATGGTACAGAGGACACTCTTAAAAATGAAAGCGCCTGATCATCAACATCCACACACACACCCCCACACACACTCATACAGAGGGTATCAAAATGAATTAAACTCACCAGCTTTCCCCTCAGTTCTGTCTTTTATTGGAAAGGATAACGGCTGTGTCTCCTCACAGAAAACATCAAGGAAGCAGCTGGGGAAAAAAGCAGCAACTATGGCCTGATTTAATAGGTCAATATTGTGTGGAAAATATTTATTTCTGAGGGTTTTGTTCACTTTGTTTGCATATTTCCAAGCTTCAACATACCTTTTTTCTTTTTTTTTTTTTTTTTTTTTTTTTTTAATGCAATAAACCAAACAAGTAGACTTAGGACTGTTCTTTTGCTCTGAAAGTACCATATCATAATAGTAGAAGCAAGTGCAATCACAATAGAAACAATGATAATAATAATGGAAGTGCAGGCAGCATCCTGTCATCCTCAGACCAGCCAGAAATGCCTCAAAGTACAGGAAAAACAGATGCAGCTATTTAGAATGCAGCAACAGAGAATAAATGCAGAATATGGGCTGACTATCTGGATTTGCTTCAGATCAACGTAAAATGTGATTTTTGTACATGAAGACACAGTTTAGTTCAGGCAATTGTTTACCCTGCAGAAAAGGGAGGTTTTGTGCCCCACAGTATATACTCCCGTTAGCATGATACAGTGTAGCTTACATTCTGGTGAAATCACCACATGTGCACATCTGCCTAGTCAGAGAAAAGCTGCTCTGAGTAGAGAAAGTAAGAGAAAGACCCTTTCTCCTATAAAAATGGTGGTCTAATCTACCATCGAAAACCATGGATTTTTTCAGTAATGCATATGTCATTCTCTGTGTAATTAAATCTTTCTCTTGGAAACACAAGCCCCTGCATGCATGTGTTCCTACATGAATGCCCTCTGCTAGTCACGGATATCAGAAGTAAGTCCCTAAAAACAGAAAAACCGGGCAAACTGAGACTCTGTAAAATTAACCTAAGACAGCAGAAATTGCCTACAAAAACACTGAGTACCCTGGTTGTACATGACATAAATAAGATATGTAATGTATACCCTGGTCTATGACATCTCTCAGAAGGTCTACTGACACTCAGAGATATCTAGGGAGGACAATGTTAACCTTCCAGCAAATACATATGAAACCAAATTTCCAGAGACTTTAGTGTGTTTAGTGAAAAGGCTTCATTTTATTGATTCGTTTAAAAAGAAAAAAAGACAATTAAGTATTTTCATTGAAAATTGATTGCCTTGATTATAGCAAAAATTTCCATGAAATAATTTTTCCGAATAAGGAAAATAGAGATACAAATGCACAAGTGATATTTTTCATGGCAAAGTCTAGATATGGGGGTGGGGGAAAAGTCACAGTCCTTTGACTGGAAAAGGCAAAAGCCTCCCTTCTTCCCTATCAAACCCAGAGGAGAACACAAAAAAATAGGTCAAATACTCTAATGAAACTAAGAAAATAAATTATTCCACTATTTGTCTTTCCTAGACATCTGAGGCTGAAGCTGGGAGGGGTCAATGAGGGAAACGATTTGCCTGTGGCACCTTTCAGGACTCTGAAAGTCACTTTTGTGGCTTCTTCATAGAACTCATGTCATGGTTTTGGCTGGGATGGGGTTTACTTTCTTGCTAGCAGCTGGTGTAGTGCTATGTTTTGGATTTGGGATGAGAATAGTGTTGGTAGTGCACTGGTGGTTTTGGTTGTTGCTAAGCAGTCAAGGCCTTTTCTGCTCCTCATACCACCCCGCCAGCGAGGAGGCTGGGAGAGCACAAAAAGTTGGGAGGAGACACAGCTGGGATAGCTAACCCCAACTGACCAAAGGGATATTCCATGTTATGTGATGTCATGTTCAGTATATAAAACAGGTAGAAGAAGAAGAAGGAAGAGGGGGACCTTCAGAGTTATGGTCGCCGAGGAGACCAGCTCCAGTGCAGGTAAGGCCTCACTGGCGAAGGGGATCACGGCGGGTAACACCGGCAAAAAGGCTCTTTTGAGGGCTTTCGTGGCTGGGAAAAGCGGCTGCCTCGTGCCGGAACCGGCAGCTCAGGGGTTGGCTGCTGACGCGGCGTGGGCGGAGACAATGACTCACGTGGCAGTTCTAAACGGACTGTCCCGGAGCGCAGCGGCCGGCCGCTGCACACCCAGCACGCAGGCAGCTGGTGGGTGTCACCAAGGCGAGAGCGGGCATAGAGGACACAGCTCCTTGAACAGTAAGTCACTGGAAACCTCTCGACCTGACCAGGATATCATGGGAAGAACTCGGCAGAAGGCCATGGCATCCCTGAGCTCTGCACTGAGCAGCTCCGATGTGGCCACTCAGACAGAGCTTGCATGGGAACATGCTGCCACCCAGGTGTCAGGCTGCAGGGTGTGCCCTGCTCTTGCGCCGGTGTTGAATGGCAGTGGTGAGCAGACCTGTGGGAGGTGTGCCCAGGTAGAGGAACTCCTTCACCTAGCGATGGAGCTCCGTGAGGAGGTAAGTCGTTTGAGAAGTATAAGGGATTGTGAACAGGAGATAGATAACTGGAGTCGCATCCTGCCTTCCCTGAAAGAAGCACCTCAGGCAGACAGAGCTCCACATACAGAGCACTCCCCACCCTCTAGCAGCACAGCTGAATGTGGAGATTCAGAGGACAGGGGCCAGTGGCAACAAGTCCCCATCCAGCGTGGCAGGCGTGCCACCCAGGTGACCCCCACACCATCCCAGGTGCCCTTGCAGAACGGATATGATGTTCTGCAAAGGGAACTGGAGGATGAGAAGGACAACAGCTTGCTGAACTTGCAGTTGTCACCGAGGCCAAGACGGATTACGCCTCGTATAACAACATCCTCGGTTATGAAAAAAAGACGGGCCCTTGTAGTAGGGGACTCGATTCTGAAGGGAGTGGAAGGTCCCATATGTAGACCAGACCCCATCTGTATGGAAATCTGCTGTCTCCCTGGGGCCAAAGTTAAGGATGTCCAGAAGAAACTCCCTACCCTAGTTAGGCCTACCGACTACTACCCTTTATTGATTTTTCAGTTAGGCAATGATGAAATTTCAGGAAGAAGCCTGAGGGCAATGAAGAAAGACTTCAGGGCCCTGGGACGGCTGGTTAGGGGATCAGGAGCACCAGTAGTGTTTGCTTCTATCCCAACGGTTGTGAGGATTGATGAGAAGATTAATAGGAAATGCCAGCTGTTCAATGCCTGGCTCAGAGACTGGTGTCATCGGCAGGACTTTGGGTTCTTTGATTACGGGCTGCTTTTCAGGACGCCAGGCCTGCTGGCAACAGACGGCAAAAGCCTGTCTCAGAGGGGGAAAAGGGTTTTAGGGCAGGAGTTGGCGGGGCTCATTGACAGGGCTTTAAACTAGATTCGAAGGGGGATGGGGATAGATCCAAGCTTGCTAGCAAAAAGCCTGAAGGTGGCATGCTGGCACTAGACTTGGAAAAGATAGGGGGCATAACCAGGCTCCTTAGGAATAAGTCTGGGGGTGGCAGAATTTCGGCTGCCACCAGTAAAAAGGAGAAAGGACCTATAGCCCAGCTGAAGTGCTTATACACTAATGCACGTAGCATGGGCAACAAACAGGAGGATCTGGAAGCCATTGTGCAGCAGGATAATTATGATGTAGTTGCCATCACAGAAACGTGGTGGGATGACTCACATAGCTATAGTGCTGCCAGGGATGCCTATAGGCTCTTCAGGAAGGATAGGCAAGCAAGGAGAGGCGGCACTGTGGCCCTGTATGTTAAGGAGTGTTATGAATGCTTTGAACTAAATGATGGTGATAATGGGACTGAGTGTTTATGGGTAAGAATCAGGGGCAGGGCTAACAAGGCAGATATCGTAGTAGGAGTCTGTTATAGACCGCCCAATCAGGATGAGGAGGCAGATGAAATATTCTATAAACGGCTGTGAGAAGTCTCAAGATCGCGAGCTCTTGTCTTCGTGGTGGACTTCAATTTGCCGGACATCTGCTGGGAATACAATACAGCAGGGAGGGAACAGTCTAGAAGGTTCCTGGAATGTGCTGGGGATAACTTCCTGACACAGCTAGTGAGAGAGCCAACTAGGGAATGTGCCCTGCTGGATCTGTTGTTTGTAAACAGGGAAGGTCTTGTGGGGGTGTGAAGGTTGGAGGCTGTCTCGGGAACAGTGACCATGAAATGACAGAGTTTTTGATTCTGCGAGAAGCAAGGAGAGGGGTCAGCAGAACTGCTACCTTGGACTTCCGGAGGGCGGACTTTGGGCTTTTCAGGAGCCTGGTTGACAAAGTCCCCTGGGAGGCAGTCCTCCAGGGCAAAGGACATCCAGAAACTCAGCACGCTGTCTCATGCGCTCTTGCATGGCGTCATCCAGCTCATCGCCCACCAGCGGTGGGAGCTGGATGATCCTTTGCAGAGCAAGCCAGGACAGTAGCAAACTGGCAGCAGCCATGGCCTGCAGGAGGAGGGAGAGAAGGGCTTCGGTGGGGCTGGGAGAGAAGGAGGGAGCTGGTGGCAGGGGGGACAGGAGCGCAGGGAGCTGGGGGCAGGCAGGAGAGAGGCCGAGGCAGTGGGGAGGCAGCAAGGCCTGCGCACAGCCCCGCTGGCGGCGGCACCGGGCCTGGCCCAAGGGGCTCCCACCAGCAGCTGGGCCCTCTATGCCGGGTGAGAACCCACCCCCCAGGGGCCGCGTTTCTGCCCCGGCCCTGGTCCAGCCCAGCCTCCCCCCGCCAGCCCACTCACCATTGTCCTGTGCCGAACTGGGGCAGCACTGCCCGGTGGCGCCCTTTTTAGCCGCCCCCGTTGTGACACGTCCCCTGTGGTGTCCCAGGCGCCAGAGTGCATCACAGGCCCCCCGGGCAACCAGCCCCACCCTCGGGCCACCCCCTGCCTCAGCGACCCACCACTGCCCCGGGCAGCCACAGTTCCAACCCCACACAGTCCAGACCCACCGAGCAGGCTGAGGCTCCCTGGAGTTCCCTTTCCAAAGCTGACAGAAGTCCCCCAAAACCCTTCCCAAACCTAATATCACGTGACGTGACCTACAGATGTTTTGGTCGTTGAGATCCCATCCCGTGAGGTGGAGTTTGCTCCCTTGGTGCTGCCTCTGAGCTTGGGGTGGTGGGCGTGCTCTTGGTGGGCCCACCTGACACCCATGGGTGGGTGGTGGTGTGTGTGCTGGTGGTGGGGTGGGGCCTGTCCACGGCAGGGTCTCTGTTCCTGCTGTGCCACTGCCAGAGGACGCTGCTTTCCCGAGGGTGATGTTGGGGGTGTGGGCAGACATTTCCCAGTGGGCAAGTCCCACTGCCGATACAGCACCGGCTTCTCCACATCCAGCATGTTCAGTTCTGTGGTATCAGCTTCCTGGGGAGCACCTGGGTTGGCATATTCTCCAGCCGCACCCCGGTGAAGGCACGGAGGCACATCAGCAGTGCCTCTCGCTTGGTCCCTGCCCAGCCGGAGCTGCCGGGGAATTTCTCGGCCCATGTGAAATCGCCACCAGGGTGGTGACAAGTGTGAAGGGAAAGCAGTGCCACAACCATCTTTGTAGCCACCGTGCTCTTCACCGGCTGCTGCACTGGGGAGACAATCGTTGAGAACGCTGCCGCCGAGCTCTCGGCAGAGGGCCACTGCGCAGGCGTTTCCCTTTCCTTTCTGGGTCCCGCATTCTCCCCTCTTTTTCCCTGCAGTATGAAGTCAGGTGAATGCCATCAACTCGCAACAGACCCGGCTTCTCTAAGGTAGATCCATCATCACAGAAGCCAAACCCTTGAGTATCAGCTACAAAGCCAGGCATTCACCGGTTCTATTTGTATCCTCCTTCCCCATCCCCTTCCTTTGATTGGGAGAATAGAGGATGTCCTGGTTCCGGCGGGGATAGGGTTAATTTTTCCTGGTATTCCATGCCATGATAGCCATGCCCACCCTGAGCTGCCGGGGGAGGGGACGGGAAGTCGCCGCTTGGAGCAGGCGGGGGCGTCCCGAGTCCGGTCGGTGAGCGGCGGGGAGCCGCGGTTCCGTAATCGTGTTCGTATATGCCTCTGTCCGTGTTACTGTTGTTGTTTGCCTGTTCCCTTTGCTGTTCTGTTAAACTGCCTTTGTCTCAACCCAAGAGTCTTGCCTTTTTCTTCTGATTCTTCCTGTATCGGGAAGGCCAGAGCGAGCGGCACGTGGCTCTTTGTTGCCGTCTGAGGCTAAACCACGACAGTCCTTTTTGGCGCCCAACGTGGGGCTCAAAGGGTTGAGATAACGACAGAATCCAACTAGAACGTGGAAAAACGGATTTCTTTGTATGCATTTATTAGGTAAATAGTCGCTGGTCATCATGTTGCTTGGTTTGTTCTCATGGCTGTGTTATATAAATTCCTATATGGCTTATGTACTCCCTGCGATGCTGTTTACCATGTCTGGAAGAGGGGTGAGGGTTATCATTCTGCTGTCCTGTGCGATATCTGTTTATGATATGATAATATCACTGTTCAGACAGGTATTTTGGGGTGTTTATGTGGTTTTGCTGTCCTGTCCATACATTGGGCACCGTCTCTCAGAATTTATTAATAATTACACCCAGTCTGTGGGGGAAACGGGGCGGGGGACACTTTCCCCAGCTCTTTTGCCTCCCTTTTCTCCTTCGGGTCAGGTATGACAGCTTTTGAGAATTTTGAATATCCTTGGGATACTCAAACCAGCCTGGTCCTATTGTTATGTCTGCTGAATGTGTTCCAGGTCCTGTTTAAGGTTAAACAGCTATTTAAGACTGCCACCCGGAGATCTGCTCCGAGGCTGGATAGTCAGGGGTGGCACGGCATGTGGGAGAACATGGGCAGGTACCTAGAGAACTTCTCACCTCCAATGGTCTGGGACTTCACCCCTGAACAATTACAGGACCCTGATAAAGTGGTAGAATATTTGAAGGGAAAATGCTGTGGCTATTCTAGAGAGGCACAACTCACCGCGCTGTGCTGGGCCCTGGCCAGTATCTACCAGGCACTGCTCAGAATTATGCAGCACCCTCAGGGGGAAGAGATGGAAACCAAACCGGCGGACACTGCGGCTACTGCAGCCCCTGCGGCAGACACTGCGGCTACTGCGACCCCTGCGGCAGCCACTGCAGCTACTCCGACCCCTGCAGCAGCCACTGCAGCTACTCCGACCCCTGCGGCAGCCACTGCAGCTACTCCGACCCCTGCGGCAGCCACTGCAGCTACTCCAACCCCTGTAGCAGCCACTGCAGTTACTCCAACCCCTGTGGCAGCCACTGCAGCTACTCCAACCCCTGCGGCAGCCACTGCCACTGAACCAGGGAACCAACCCGTGCCAGTATCAGTTGCCCCCATACAGAAGAAGAAGTACACGAAGAAATCAGTTCGCTTAGTAAGAGATGATGATGAACCAGGGTCATCACGAGAGCAGGAGGAAGAGGCAGGACCAGAGGTAATTACTCGATCCCTATCCTTGAGTGAGTTGCGGGATATGCGAAAAGATTTTAGCCGACTTTCAGGCAAGCACATTGCTCCAGTGCTGGGATAACGGGGCCAGTAGCCTGGAATTAGAGGGTAGGGAGGCCAGGCAGCTGGGATCCCTGTCTAGGGAAGGTGGCATTGACAAGGCGATTGGGAAAAAGACCCAAGCCCTCAGCCTCTGGAAACGACTCCTGTTAGGCGTGAGGGAGAGGTACCCCTTCAGTGAGGATGTTGTATGTCAACCAAGCAAGTGGACTACCGTGGAAAGAGGTATCCAGTACCTGAGAGAATTAGCCGTGCGGGAGATGATTTATTATGACTTGGACAATGCAGACTTACCCACAGACCCTGATGAGGTGCGATGCACAAGGCCCATGTGGCGGAAGTTTGTACAGAGCGCACCATCGTCATATGCCAACTCACTGGCAGTAATGGAATGGAAAGGTGAAGAGGGACCAACGGTGGATGAGGTAGCTGGCCGGCTCCGGCGATATGAAGAAAGTCTCTCTTCCCCCCTTGTCTCAGCTGTGGAGAAACTGTCGCGGAAGGTCCAGCAACTTGAAGAGAATATGTCCTACTCCCCACCTGCACGGGCCAGCATCTCAGCTATTAGAAGCAGGCATTTCCCCACTCAAGAGAGAGAGTACAGAGGGTACACACCACGAGGCACCCTGTGGTTCTACCTGCGTGACCATGGAGAGGACATGAGGAAGTGGGATGGATGACCTACTTCGACCCTGCGGACATGGGTACAGGAGTTGCAAGGAAGAACAACCACAAAAGGGGATCCCTCCAGGAAAAGTGCCGCCCCAGTTTCCAGTGGGCCGTTCCCCAGACAAAGCAGAAGGCCTGATCTTGCTTCTGATCCTCTTGAAGGAACTTCCAAGTCATTTATGCAAGAAGTGAGTAATGGATACTATGACCAGTATTAGGGGGGCCCTGCCTCTGGCCAGGTGGAGGAAAGGGACAACCGGGTTTATTGGACGGTGTGGATTCGATGGCCTGGCACATCAGACCCACAGGAGTATAAGGCTCTAGTGGACACGGGTGCACAGTGTACTTTAATACCATCAAGCTATAGAGGGGCAGAACCCATTTGTATTTCTGGGGTGACAGGGGGATCCCAAGAGTTGACTGTACTGGAGGCAGAAGTGAGCCTAACTGGGAATGAGTGGCAAAAGCATCCCATTGTGACTGGCCCAGAGGCTCCATGCATCCTTGGCATAGATTACCTCAGGAGAGGGTATTTGAAGGACCCAAAAGGGTACCACTGGGCCTTTGGCATAGCTGCCTTGGAGACAGAGGAAGTTAAACAGTTGTGTACCTTGCCTGGTCTCTCGGAGGATTCTTCTGTTGTGGGGTTGTTGAGGGTCGAAGAACAACAGGTGCCGATTGCTACCACAACGGTGCATCGGCAGCAGTATCGCACTAACCGAGACTCTCTGATTCCCATCCATGAGCTGATTCATCAACTAGAGGTTCAAGGAGTAATCAGCAAGACTCGCTCACCCTTTAACAGTCCCATATGGCCGGTGCGAAAATCTAATGGAGAGTGGAGGCTAACTGTAGACTATCATTGCCTGAATGAAGTCACGCCACCGCTGAGTGCTGCCGTGCCGGACATGCTAGAACTCCAATACGAACTGGAGTCCAAGGCAGCCAAGTGGTATGCCATGATTGATATAGCGAATGCATTCTTCTCAATCCCTTTGGCAGCAGACTGCAGGCCACAGTTTGCTTTCACTTGGAGGGGCGTCCAGTACACCTGGAATCGACTGCCCCAGGGGTGGAAACACAGTCCCACCATTTGCCATGGACTGATCCAGACTGCACTGGAACCGGGTGAAGCTCCAGAACATCTGCAGTACATTGATGACATCATTGTATGGGGAAACACAGCAGAAGAAGTTTTTGAGAAAGGGAGTAAAATAGTCCAAATCCTTCTGAACGCTGGTTTTGCTATAAAGCGAAGTAAGGTCAAGGGACCTGCGCAGGAGATCCAGTTTTTAGGAATAAAATGGCAAGATGGACGCCGTCAGATTCCAGTGGATGTGATCAACAAAATAGCAGCTATGTCTCCACCAACTAGTAAAAAGGAAACACAGGCTTTCTTAGGTATTGTGCGTTTTTGGAGAATGCATATCCCAGATTACAGTCAAATTGTAAGCCCTCTGTATCAAGTAACCCGGAAGAAGAATGATTTTAAATGGGGTCCTGAGCAACGACAAGCTTTTGAACAAATCAAACAGGAAATAGTCCATGCAGTGGCCCTGGGGCCAGTCCGTGCAGGACAAGATGTTAAAAATGTGCTCTATACCACAGCCGGGGAGAACGGCCCTACCTGGAGCCTCTGGCAGAAAGCACCAGGGGAGACTCGAGGTCAACCCCTAGGGTTTTGGAGTCGTGGATACAGAGGATCTGAAGCCCGCTACACTCCAACAGAAAAAGAGATATTGGCAGCATATGAAGGGGTTCGAGCTGCTTCGGAAGTGGTTGGCACAGAAGCACAGCTCCTCTTAGCACCTCGACTGCCGGTGCTGGGTTGGATGTTCAAAGAAAGGGTCCCCACCACACATCGTACAACTGATGCTACGTGGAGTAAGTGGATTGCACTGATCACGCAGCGAACTCGAATGGGAAACCCCAGTCGCCCAGGAATTCTGGAAGTGATCATGGACTGGCCAGAAGGCAAGGATTTCGGAATGTCACCAGAGGAGGAGGTGACGCGTGCAGAAGAGGCCCCACCATATAATAAACTGCCAGAAAATGAGAAGAAATATGCCCTGTTCACTGATGGGTCCTGCCGTATTGTGGGAAAGCATCGAAAGTGGAAGGCTGCTGTGTGGAGTCCTACACGACAAGTTGCAGAAGCCAGTGAAGGACAGGGTGAATCGAGCCAGTTTGCAGAGGTGAAAGCCATTCAGCTGGCTTTGGACATTGCTGAGCGAGAAAAATGGCCAGTACTTTATCTCTACACTGACTCATGGATGGTGGCAAATGCTCTGTGGGGGTGGTTACAGCAGTGGAAGCAGGGCAACTGGCAGCACAGAGGCAAACCCATCTTGGCTGCTGACCTATGGCAAGATATTACTGCCTGGATAGAGAATCTGGTTGTGAAAGTACACCATGTAGATGCCCATGTACCGAAGAATCGGGCCACGGAGGAACATCAGAACAACCAGCAGGTGGATTGGGCCGCTAGGATTGAAGTGGCTCAGGTGGATCTGGACTGGCAACATAAGGGTGAACTATTCATAGCTCGGTGGGCCCATGACTCCTCAGGCCATCAAGGGAGAGATGCGACATATAGATGGGCTCGTGACCGAGGGGTGGACTTGACCATGGACACTATTGCACAGGTCATCCATGAATGTGAGACATGCGCTGTGATCAAACAAGCCAAGCGTTTGAAGCCTCTTTGGTATGGAGGGCGATGGCTGAAATACAAATATGGGGAGGCCTGGCAGATTGATTTTATCACACTGCCACAAACCCGTCAAGGCAAGCGCTATGTGCTCACAATGGTGGAAGCAACCACTGGATGGCTGGAAACATACCCTGTGCCCCATGCCACTGCCCGGAACACTATCCTGGGCCTTGAAAAGCAAGTCCTGTGGCGACATGGTACCCCAGAGAGAACTGAGTCGGACAACGGGACTCATTTCCGAAACAGCCTCATAGACACCTGGGCCAAAGAGCACGGTATCGAGTGGGTGTATCACATCCCCTATCACGCACCAGCTTCTGGGAAGATAGAACGATACAATGGACTGTTAAAAACTACACTGAGAGCAATGGGTGGTGGGACTTTAAAACATTGGGATACACATCTAGCGAAAGCTACCTGGCTAGTTAACACCAGGGAATCTACCAATCGGGCTGGCCCTGCCCAATCAAAACTTCCACGTACCGTAGAAGGGGATAAAGTCCCCGTAGTGCACATGAAGAATATGCTAGGGAAGACAGTCTGGGTTAGTCCTGCCTTGGGCAAAGGCAAACCCATCCGTGGGATTGCTTTTGCCCAAGGACCTGGGTGCACTTGGTGGGTGATGCGAAAGGATGGGGAAGTCCGATGTGTACCTCATGGGGATCTCATTTTGGGTGAGAACAGCCAATGAATCAAATTGTATGTTGTTAATTACTAAGTAACACTGTCACTGTATGTCCTAATTGTTATAATTGCTATCAGTTGTACTACGAGTAAGGCACAGAGGTGATGGGATAAGAATTGACCTCAGCAGCTGGCGCCCAGCAACTTCCTCAAGATCTACATCTTCAGCCCACGGACTGTGTGCATGAGCCACACCGAGTGCACCAGTCACAAGCTCCGAAAAATACAGCATGCAACAGACCAGCACCACACGGCATCTCGCCTGCCCTGAGAGACTGTTCTAACAGATGGAGCCCAAAGCCATGGATTAAAAGAACTCCACGGACACTCTGGAGGGATGGCCCATAAACTAAGGGCATTATATCTGCATGAATATATATATGTGTATATATGTGACAGGGGAAAGTGGTGGCAATTCATTGGAACCTCTAAGATCTGGGCATGGCATAGATGGTATGGAATAAGGGGTGGATAATGTCCTGGTTCCGGCAGGGATAGGGTTAATTTTTCCTGGTATTCCATGCCATGTGAGCCATGCCCACCCTGAGCTGCCGGGGGAGGGGGCAGGAAGCGGTGGGGAGCGGCGGTTCCATAATCGTGTTCGTATATTCCTCTATCCGTGTTGTTGTTGTTGTTGTTTGGTTCCCTTTGCTGTTCTGTTAAACTGCCTTTGTCTCAACCCAAGAGTCTTGCCTTTTTCCTTCCGATTCTTCCTGTATCGGGAAGGCCAGAGTGAGCGGCACGTGGTTCTTTGTTGCCTTCTGAGGCTAAACCACGTCAGAGGAGAACACCACTGTGTTTCTATTTCAATTCTTTGGGATTGCTTTTTTGATTGGCCCTGTGCTAAATTATTTGGATAAAATCTGATAATAATGACAGGGAAATTATATAAAAGAGTCATCTAGTGCTATGCTAATGAATAACTCTGCTTCATTGAGGAAAAACCATGAGATTTCAAGGCCATTGATTCCCTCTAAACACAAAATAACTTAGTACAAGATACTGCATGTTTTACAGGATTTGTATTTTTGTGGCATTCTGAAATAAAGTGCTTAATATCTAGACTCATTATTGCTAATGGTAAATCAGTGAGATTAAATATTACTATAAATCATTTTATTAATAAAACAGAGGGCTCATTAAAGAACTATTGAACTGTTAAGCTGTAATATTTCAGTATCAGCATTTTATTAACATTTCAATTAGCCCAGGTTGACAACATAGGAGAGGCATAAAACAGTCTACCCACTGTATAGGACACAGACTGCCAGGTCAGCTTGCTGAGAAATAAGGGATAATGTTTCAGTGGGATCATAACTGCACAGCAAATTGAACATTTTAAAAAATAAATATATAAAGCATCTCTAATTTGTGCCTTTCAAGGACCCTCTGAAGGACTGTGTGCTACTACTGTTCACTATATCATTTTACTATTATCCTTAGAAGGATGACTGCCAACCTGAAAGGAATTTGAATAGCTGAGGACAAAGAAGCGCATACTTAAACACCAAAAGAATAATGATAACTTAAAAGAACAAAGTGAAGAATAAAGTGCCCTCAGTAAGAATGTTTAACGTATGTAAGTAGTGAAAAATGATAGCTAGAAGCCTGAACTTCAAATGTGCTACAACAAATCTGAAAGCAGAAAATGACCACAGAACAAGTGTTGGGAGAATGTCAGACAGACAAGATAGTGTCCTGATTTTTTTGAAATTCTTCATGTCAAACCTTTACTCAGCTCTTTTCTCGATAATTGCCACGTACGTGCTGTGGGGAAAAAAAAAAAGGACACCTGTGTGAGGTACTAAAGAGAGGGAAAAAATCAGTTGGGTAATTTGATTTCACCCACAAAGTGTTCTGTATTCTCCACTTCTGAATGATACTAATGTGAAAAGGAGCTGATGTTGGCTGAAGTAAGGAAGAGAGAGAATCTAATGGCAGAAGAGGTAAGAAAAGGTATACTTTCAGAGTCTGGAGGAAGAAAATAATTCCATTCTAGTCTCCAGTTTCTTGAATTATAGATGATGGAGGGAAAAAGAGCTTTGTATTTTAAGCTTAGTGTATCAAGAAAATAATGCAAGATATTCTCTTATTCTCTTTAGAGTTCTGAAATGTGTATTATTATCTCATAGTGCAAGACCTTCTTTTTCATCCCATTTTGTTGGTGTTGCCATGAACCTGTTTTTCTCAACGTCAGTAGACTTTCAACCCGTGAGGCCAAATTCATCTTTCACATAAGTGGTGCAATTCTCTGAAGTTAAAAGGACAGCAAAAAGTTACTCAAAAGTACAAGTAAATCTTATACAAACAAGTCATCCACTCTTTTCCAAAGCTCTTTTGTCCATCAACTGAGGTACTCAGTGGAAGGACAAGTAGTCCCTGATATGGTAGTCTCTCACTGTCAATTTTCATTGTGGGACCTTAAAGGGAAAATGATCTCTCTCTTAACTGTCAAGATATTAGTGCTTAAGTGGCACAAGAGTTACTGAGATTTGATTTTTATTTATTTTTTTTAATTAGCTCAGCAATATATTTTATTCACATAGATAGCCTTCAAACTCCATGAACTTTAAAATCTCATGTACTTGTATGATTAGAAAATGTTATGCTAAACCATTTTCAGAATTAAACAGTCAGAAGTAATCTTTTATTCAGAAACATTATGAAAGCAGATAACTGAATTAAAAAGAATCTTTAAGAACCTTAAACATAATGTGAAGAAACAGTCTTTGATACCTTGATGTTTAGTTTTGATTACTAGGTAAGGTCATGTAAAAGACAAAATGAGATTTAAGGATCTATCCTAAGACACCAAAATCTTCACAACAAAGAAAAATTTGCCTTAATTTATATCAGAACCAGAAACACTCCATTTCGCACTTTGATATCTACCTGCAGACAAAATCCAAAATATTTGGCTGATCTGTTGGAACCTCTCCAAGTCGTATTAAAAACAATTTAAGTTTGCTCTGATGTATTTTACTTCCCTGGGTTTAAAAGCTTAGCAGAGTATCTGGAATATCTAAATTACTTTCATTTACATATACATGTGATAAACATGAGCAAATTTTGATTAATGTTTACATTATTTATCTTACAGAGTACTTAAATCTAATGAGCACTTACACTAATCACTTCTGCATCAGGAATAGGGGAAGAAACTTGAAAAGACTGTATAAACAGGTTCAAGAAATTAACAAGGTCAAAAAATATTCATTAAAAAGTAGAATAGATCCCTAGGGATACAGGTAGAGAGGAATTAAAAATTTGTCATAAAAATAGTTATTAATAACTAAACTACTTCATGTTTATAATAAATCATACCATCATGGAATCGCAGAATATTTTGGGCTGGAAGGCACCTTCAAGAATCATCTAGTCCAAGCCCCCTGCCATGGGCACAGGCATATTTCACTAGATCAGGTTGCTCATAGCCCCATCCAACCTGACTTTGAATACTGCCAATGACGGGTCATCCTCAACTTCTCTGGGTGACCTATTTCAGTGCCTCACCACCCTGGTCATAAAAAAACAGCTTCCTTACATCCATTACAATTGACACTCTTTCAGTTTAAAACCATTGCCCTTGCCCTATCACTGAAGGCTTTTGTAAAAATTATTTTTCTGTCTTTCTTATACGCCGTTTTTATATATTGAAAGTCTCTAATAAGGTATCCCCAGAGCCTTCTTTTCTGCAGGCTGAACAACCTCAAGTCTCTCAGCCCTTCTTTAGAACAGAGGTGTTCCAGCCTCCGATCACCTTGGTGGCCCTCCTCTGGACGTGCTCAAACAGCTCTGTATCTTTCTTGTACTGGGGACCACAGAGCTGGATGCAATATTCCAGGTGGGGTACCAGCAGAGCAGAGTAAGTGGGTAGAATCACTTCCCTTGGCCTTCTTTTGATGCAGACCAGGATACTGTTGGCTTTCTGGGACGCAAGCACACATTGTCAGCTAATGTACAATTGTACATCAAGCAGTATCCCCAAGTCCTTCTCCACAAGCCTGCTCTCAATCAATGGATACTGCAGTCTGTACTGATACTGGGGGGTTGCCCCAATGCACTTGGCTTTGTTGAACTTCACGGGATTCATATGGGCCTTCTCCTCAAGCCTATCAAGGTGCCTCTGGATAGCACCCCTTCCTTCCACTGAATCAACTGCACCACTCAGTTTAGTGTCACCTGCAAGCTTGCTAAGGGTGAACTCAATCCCACTGTCTATGTCGTTGATGAAGATATTAAATAGTATTGGTCCCAGCACCGGCCCTTAAGGGACTTCATTAGTCACTGGTTTCCACTTGGACTTTGAGCCGTTGACTGTAAATCTTTGGACAGGGACATCCAGCCAATTCCTTGTCCATCTAACAGTCCATCCATCGAATTCATAGCTCTTCAATGTAGCATGAAGAATCTTGGGGGGGACTGTATCAAAGGCCTTAGAGAAGTCTAGGTAGAATGCCATCCATAGCTCCTTGTCCAGTGATGCAGTCACTCCATCATACAAGGCAACTAGATTAGTCAGGCACAATTTGCCATTGTTGAAGCCATGTTGACTGTCTCTAATCACATCCCTGTCTTCCATATGTTTCTATATGTCCTCTAAAAGGATCTGTTCCGTGATATTACTGGACACAGAGTTCTGGCTTACTGATCAATAGTCCCAAGTGTCCTCCTTCTTACTCTTTTTTAAAATGGGACTGATGTTTCCCTTTTGCAGTCACTGAGGACTTTGTCTGACTTCCATGATTTTTTTAATATAATGAGGAGTGGCTTGGGAGCTACAGCAGCCAATACATTCTGGACCCTGGGATGCATCTGCTTTAATTTACATGTAGCTACTTTCATTTGAGGAGTTCAGAATGTTTGACAACAGTTAACTGCTTTATTTTCATCGATTACACAATGGCAGCATTAGAAATTTACAATCATTGTTTCATATTCTAGTGTGTGATATAATTTTATATATTCTTTGCCTCACTGCAAATTAGCGGAAGAGAAGTGAACAAGAGTATTGTACTCAATTGTAATAAAAAATATATTGTTCAAACACCCTGTCAAAAATGAAACACAGCCACGACGGGAGGTCTAATGTGGTCATCTGCTTTATTAAATATGCCATTCCCCCTTAGACTGGTAAAGATACATCTATTTTATTTCTCCAGAGAAGATATATTCAAAACCTGTGTTCTCAAGTGTACGGAGTACTCAAAGGAAAGAGTGACACATATGGTGTCATCACTTCCTTCATCCAACAATCTCTGCTGAAAATCGTCATTGTTTGTTGGCCAAAAGAAAAAGCCCTGTGTCTGCCAAAAGGGACAGTTCTAGACATTCCCAGCAGAGCTAAATGTTATGGATCCTTAAAGGTGAATGAATTGTAGTGCTGCAATCACTGAGTTTGGAAACAACACTTCTGGTTTTGGGATAGAGGGAAGTAGAAAGCTGGGAAGGTGCGAACTCAGTATGTTGAAGAAAACATGCAAAAATAGTCATTTGTCCTACATCACTGAATGCCAACTCACATGACTAATGTCTTCAACCCCGAAACCCTCAGAAAAGGTCTAAGGGTCCACAGCAGTGATGCCATAAATTTCCACAGTGAATAATGACCATTAAGATTATAATGCATTGTTATAATCCCAGGGGTTCTGATGCTTTTGCCCTGGGGGACAAACCAGTTCTGACCCTGATTTGTGAAAATCTCCCAAGATGAGACTACCAGGCATTAGCCAGACAGCTCTGACTCTTACTCAGATTGCTGAACTAGTTCTTGTTAGGAGAATAGGATTTCACTAGCTCTGGTATTTTGAAGGCCACATAATTTTTTTCCTACTTTGTTGCTATGATTTTCCTCCTCACAGCTATTCAGTCACTGCTTTTTCTTTCAGTAGCCTTAATGCAGAGGGAATTAAATATAACAGTGGTTTCTTCATTTGTGATTTTTTGTGCTTAAAGCAGATGAAAACAAACTGAAGCTGTTGATTCTGTGGAAAAGTATCAAGTCAAAATGTTTTTTAAAAATAAGTGAATTAATTCTGTGGCTTAAACTTCCATGCTTCACCTCATGCAGGCAAATGATCCTGATCAAAGTAAAATCTCTAGATTTTGTAAAGATGGGCTTAAACAGGTTTGGTATGGAAATGTGCCATCTACTAATCTGGGAAGTGATCCAAGAGGAACTGAGCAAATCTATCAAGTATCTGTGTGGATAACAGGCATGCAGGGCCGCTCAGCAGAGGGGAACCTCATTCATTACCAGGGAGCTACTTTGAAAACTTTTTAAAGATCATGCTAAAGTGTTGAAATATTCTAAATCAAAATCTCAGACTTAACAATTAAAATTTAACAAGAATGAACACTTCATTAATATTTAATCAACAAATTAACGTTAATGTGTAAAAGAAATACTGATAATTCCTTTTTTTTTTTTTTTAATTCAAATTGGGCTAAATGCAGACCTTGGTAAGAACAGGATGACAACAATGGGATTGATGGGATTGCAAGTAATGGCATAGATTTTTGTTAAAATGCTGTTCCCTTTTCCAACGAAGGCAAGATTCTCCAAATCTCTTAGAACTAAGGAATATAGAATTACAGAATCATAGAATGGTTTGTGTGGGAAGGAGCCTTAAAGACTATCTAGTTCCAACCCCCCTGCCACGGGCAGGGACACCTCCCACTTGACCAAATTGCTCAAAGCCCCATCCAACCTGGCCTTGAACACTTCCAGAGATGGGGCATCCACAAATTCCTGGCCAACCTGTTCCAGTGTCTCGCCACCCTCATAGTGAATTTTTTTCCCTAATATCTAACCTAAACCTCCGCTGTTTCAATTTAAAACCATTACCCCTTGTCCTATTGCTGCACTCCGTGACAAAGAGTCCCTCCCCATCTTTCCTGTAGGCCCCCTTTAGGTACTAGAAGGCTGCTATAATATATAACAGATATGATTCTTAATCAACGGAGTCTCCTGCCTCTGGCAATGGTCAATACTTGATGTGCAGAGGAAAGCTAAAGGCTTCAACAATATACCTAAGTATTTTGGGAACGCAGGAGGCAATAATGAAGAGGAGAAAACTTCCTTCTTTGTTTTTTTGAAGATCAGCTTAAAGCATAAATACCAGAAAATCCATATGAAATCAATTGCATGGTTACATTGTGTTATTATACTATATACCTATGCCATAAAATTTACAGTATGTTTTATTTAATATCATTATTCTCACTTTATATTATCAAACCATGTCTTCAGTGTTTTAAAAAAAGTGTCAGCACTTATCTGTGAGGAGGAGAGCTGTGTCAGTATAAATGGCATGTATAGGAATATCTATGCTTATGAACAGATGCACTGTAAGTGAGGATGTGGCTGGAATAATGATGGAGTTAACCATTTGGTATGTGCAATGAGCAGATATTTCAGAAGGTTGAACAGAGTTAGAAGTTATGCAGAGTAGTTACAAAAATACTGGTTAGAGGTATTAAAAACCTTTGAGGACCTAGAGTTAAGCACTTACTCTCCTAATAAGTGCTGCTCATTTTCACCTAGCATTTTATCTCCTGAGCGACTAAGGGGACCTCAGGCCAAGTTACAAAGGAGTTTAATGGCCATGCAAACAAAGTAACTGGTAAGAGAACTTATTGCCAGCTAGACAATAGCTTCAAATATGCTTGAATAACACTCCTCAGTTTAAAAGCCATGCATGATAATCGAAAGACTGATAGATCTCGAAAAGCATGAGAGATCTCAAAAAACTTTTCCTTACCTTTGATGGATTTCAAAAAATTTGTGAAATTTTGTTATGAATTTTAATTTCATATATCACAAGATCCCGTAGCTTCGCTATTGCCACTTTGAACGATTGCAGAAGGAACATTTTCTAATGTTTCGCTTTGCAGGAGCAATCAGATTTATAAAGAAACTCAGAAAAACATGTTGATTTAGAACAAGATTTATTTATGTAAGTATTTATTTTAGCTAAATACACTCTATAGTACTTAGATAAACTATGGGTAATGCAATGTGAAGAATATAAAACCTCAAAATTTTTACTGTCACTGCTTAGAAAGTGGGTAAGAGGACCAAATTGACGGCAATCTCATTTCTTTTCTGTCTTTTTCATACTGAGAAAAAAATGCCATCTTTATTAAAAATGGGCTGATGGAAGTTATTTCCAGATCCACTTTACAATTGGAATAGCTTTGATACCAGCATTTATATCTGAACTAACACTGGGAATCACAATGGGATTAAATCGTGTTAACCACTAAAATATAATTTCTCACATAATTTTTACTCAAAAAAAGAAAAGGGTAACATCACTTTAACAATTGCAGTTCTATATTATGAAAATGAACTTAATCACATTTCATGCTTCAGGGTTCCTTTAACAATCTATAGAGGTCAGGAAGGATTTGTCTTTGATGGACAGTTTGATCTCTGGGATTGGCTTTTTTCCCTGGTTTGCTCTGAGGCACATATCAGCCTTGGCCATGTCTGTGCTCTGAGATGATAGATAGACTCTACCAACTACAGGTACATGTCAGACATACCTTTCTGCCCTGCTTGAGAAAGGAATTTTCCACTCTTTTAGATTGGCAGGATCCTTTAAGGGACTTATACCTTCTGATGTATGAGGCGTGATTGACTTGCTGAGATAGCTGGAACATATTGCTTCCTTGCCTAATCGAATGCTGCCTTCATCTCTCCTGCAATTACTTTTCCAGAAATATTTAACTGGAGTAACATCTGGTTTTCTTACTATATATCTGGCTAATGTGTCAATAACCTATTAACTTCCTTTCCAAAATCTAAAAAATAGGTTTATCACAGCATAGTCTCACTGGGTACTAAAACTAAGATACCCTAGCATCAATGGCATGTAGGGGTATGGTTGGAAGACGTCATCAAGTGACAGAGTCACCTAATTCATTCAGTATTCATTCATAATGTTTTGGGGCTTTCTGATGGGAAAGATGAAAGTTTATAGCAGAGACAAATGATGGTGTGTCTCCTGTGACACTAATGACTGGTGCTACTGGTTTTACTGCTGTAAGTAAAACTAGACTGAAGCCGAGTAATTTTTCTGAATATTCTGCAAAGGATACTTCTGGTAGGATCAATTAAGGGACGACTTTTCCACAAAATTATGTGAACCACATTATGCTGCTTATAGATGGCTGACTAGCCAGATATTCCCAATTTTGTTTGATTTATCCTTTTTTTTTTTAGGTATTATATTCTCAGCTATGCTAAAGTTCAACCCATAGACTTCAGACCTATTTTTCACAATCAGTTGCATTTCTGAATGTGTCTGCCAGAATAATTGGTGCTGTTGGACTGAACTCATCAAGCACTGAGCTTAATGCAATCAAAAGTCATCTTCTCAGGAGCTACCATTTGTTACTGTATTTGGCAAGTACAGTTACCAGACAACGAATAAAGAAAATCTCCTACTGGTATCTTAAGCATTGTCAGCTAGATGAAAAAAAAAAAGGAGAGACTGGGACAAAATTCAAAAGTACAAAGCGCTATTGATTTTACCAAGTTCATCATCACCTGAGTATGTCTGAGGATCTACACCTTTTATTTCTAAAATGCAGAAATTTCAATGTTTCATAGCTATGCATCTACTTCTAGAGAAGAACAGCCACTTTTTTTTTTTTTTTTTTTTTTTTTTTGTGGTACTGTTAAAGTCTAAGCACTTAAAAGTAGCTTCGTAGATGATTTCTAATCATGAAGCTTTTCACCTTCATTTGTGGCATTGCTGCACAGGGGGGTGTCAGGGATATCTCTTTCTGCCTTCGGTCTCTCATCCTAATGCAAAATAACCAAAACACAAGCAGTCAGGAATATGTGAGTTTTATGGAATGTAAGAGTTTAAACCCATGCAAGCTACAGAGGAAATGAGGGTGTCTGGTTTCATATACAAATGCGTTAACCACTGAAAAGAAAGGAACTCTAAACTTCCCTTTCTTTCTGTGGATACACTTCCAAAAAGGGGTAGCCACAAATCCATTTTGTGCAATGACCTCTTCTGTTCATTTGCATTAGTTTTTAATAGGTTGCTTAAGAAAACCTACCCAGGGGAATATCCAGTTTGGGGATCCAAACAGGCCTGGTAGGTGTCAGCCTGCCCTGCACTGCGCCGTCCGTGCACAAGAGAAAAAAAAACACAAGTCTAGGTGTCTGGGACATTTAAGTACAGGTATTCCAAGGGTGAAGTGGCAGCTGACCAAGAGCATTCAGTACCAGAAAACCCACTTTAAGTGTCTAAATTCTCCAATGTAATAAGTGCCTTTTAACCCTCCACAATCCTATGCAATGAGATACAAGAAAATTAAATAAATATCCAGTCTGCTGCTGCTGTTATTAGCCTTGTAACTAGGGTCTATTCCCAGAATCGGGATCCTGCTCCAGTCAGGTACTATATAAACAAGGAGGAAGTTTCTGGACTAAATGAACCAATGTATTTGTTATTTGCAGCCACGTCTGTAGGACTAGACCGTCACACAAATTTCACACACTCTGTCTCTCCCCTTCTTGTAAATTTAGGGATATGAGTGAAAAGTTTTGAAACAGTTGCATTCCCATTGAAATTACCGTTCGTTTGTGATTTGCAGTAAAATAAGGCTGCTAGGGTTTTTTTTTCAGAAATGAGAAGGTGTGAAATGCCTGTTGCAACTAAATCTATTGGAAACTTTTGCCAAAGCACTTTTCTTTCGACCTTGGTTGTGTTTGTTTGTACAGAAGTGTGTCATCACCTTCCGCTCTCCTTGCAGAAGGAAGTATTAAGAGAAAGTTTCATGAGCTACATTGTTTTTCTATTCTTTGTGTAAAGTAATTCTTACAAACAATAGTGTCTACAAGCAATTCAGCCAAAGACATCTCAAGCCAAGCTTTTACCATGCAAATAGCAGGAAGTTAGTATAAAACTTAATTAAACTAAGTAGCACAACCCTAAAATTACAGGATTTAGTAAGTGGTGAAATCATTTATTTTCTGATAATGAATGATTTGACATAAACCATGTGAAAATATTTCCATTTATAAATAAGTTAGGAGGAAAAATAACTCAGTCAGGAAGGCTGGCACTATGGGCATCAGTGTAGCTTGATATTCCCACGCTCAAAGAACTACCAGTAACATATCTGTAAGTCCTGGGTTGCTTTCTCTTGTTACTTCTTAAAGCTATCAGGGTGGGAAAAATAATAACAAAGAATGTTTCACATCATTGGCTAAATAGCAATAAGTCTTACACAACAGGAAAAGAAAATTTGCCAGGCAACAATGCTGAGAAAGGATATTTAATTTAGAATACATTATTTCGGTAGATAAAATTAATTATATTTAATGTTGTAAGTTATAGTAGTTACTTATCAGTCCCAGGCACAGACAATTATCAGTTAAAGAAATCACTTAAAAGGCAGACAGGAACATCAAGGCCTGGATTTCTTTTTAAGGAGGAGTTCCTGCTTCTGTAATGTGTTGTTCAATGCTGCATGAGAGACTGAGATCATTATTTTTTTCTGCTCATGAAGTCTCTTTATAATCAAGTTGTTTCTAAGATGTTAAAAGCTTGCATTATTGTATACTTACACTTGCTAACATTAAGTTCTCGGTCTTCCATTGGAGCATACTTGACGGCCCACAGATGCGTCACTGTGGAATTTTACAGAATGTGACATCATCAGTATTAATGTAATAACAGCACTGAAGTCAATGCTTGATATGTCATTTTCAAAGCAAACAGGCTAAGGTGGAACCACAAATGGTTAATGCTGTTAAATAAGTTAATTGTTCAGAAATCTAAGCATTTTAATGCTATTATCTATAAAGATGCAGACAGCTGCCTAAATCAGACTCATTTAATTGAAAATACTGCTGACACAAGTTATATGTATTCATTTGGGCTTCAAGTTCTATATTTGGTTTCACCTAGATCATATGCACTTGCTTTTTATGGGTGCAGGCTATTTCCTGCAATATTACAAAGAAAAACAGAAATGTGAGTTTTTGTCGTGATAAAGAGAGTATGGAAGGGTCAGAGCAGATGCAGGCTTAGATTCCTTTGCCTCACAAAATTATTTTAAAAAAATCTAAGAATGTGCTCCTGTTAAATATTCACAAAGTGTTTTTAAACTATGCCTCTGACACAGCTCAACCCTCTTCTCAACTCCAGAGCCAAATAGGCATGTTCATGTTTTTTTACGTTATCCCTGTGACTGTTGAGCCTGCAGATTTCTACCAATGCAAGCAGTACTTATGGACTAAAAAGTCACAAAAGGAAGACGTATGGGCTGCAAGGATTCTTTTCTTCAGAAAACAAACTGTCGATCACAGTGAAAGTTTTGGGATTCATAAAACTGTCTCTTCTGAATTCACACCCCCTCACGACATGAAACACTGGACAAAGTCATCATACCTAATTACTGAGTCCTAAATGAGGCAAACCCTGGCAAAGCTCACATGGCTATGGAGCCCAAACAGCTGGTGAATCAAGCAAGTGTGCCCGGGATAACCCATCCTGGCAACAAGTGCCTGCGTCGGGCAGGCCTGTCTTCTGCAGTCAGGAGCTCTGGCATCAGCTCCCAGGGTCAGAAGGGATCTTGCATGAATGAGCTTTCTCCTCCCCCATGAATTTCATCTCCCTCTCCCCACAAATGACATTTTCTAAGTTATTCAAGAACACAAAGGAATCAATCTGAAAATGGACAATAAATACTTTATGGAAAAATGAATTCTCTACTTCTATATGCTTTTTAAATTCTCCATGTACACTTATCTCACTCTTTCAGCTTCTAGGAAAATGCCCTCTTTTCTTGAAATGTGAAGCACAGTAGTGTTGATAATGGGAGTAGTGTCAGAGAGAAAGCAAAGTGTTTAAGAAGAATTTATCATCAGCTGATCTGTCATAATACCTTGGAGATTTCCACTGAGCTTCTTTCTGGATTTGCAAGACATCACTCAGAAAGAGGGAAACGCCCATACTTACACATAAAAGAATTAAGCAGGAGAACTGAACATGACATTTTGATTTTCAAAAGTAATTTTGGTCTGTACCATACAATGATGACTGCCAGACAAGATCTACTATACACGGTAGACAGGAGAAATGCAGAAATAGACTCAGAGAGAAGACCATTTTGGGAAACATCTGCAGTAGCAAAAACTGTGTCTACAATACATGTTTGGCTGTTTGCGTACCTTGGAAACTATTGAGGCCAGAGTTTACACAGAAAGAAAAAAAAAGTTAAGCTATCCCTGCTTGTATCAGTCTTTCTAAAAGGGCCAGGAACTCTTCAAGGAAAGATAAAAATAGAGAAAAACAGATGAAACTTGTAATTTGATATAAAGGATGGGGACAAGATACAGATTAGATGTAAAATAAATTTGGCTGCACTACGGAGGGTTTTGCAAGCAGCTAAACACACACACACACAAAAAAAAAAAGCTGACTGAGAACCCTACTCACTTTTGATCAAACTCTTTACTTCCATCCTGCACTAATGTCTAGAAGAAATCCTGACAAGCATGCTGTTGTGGAATGCTACTTTTAGTTTCAATTACTGTCTTTTCTTTAATAGTTTTGCTCCTGCTCAGGGTTTTCTGTAGGTATGTATTTATTCATATAATCTCCTATCAGTCAATAATTGCATCTCTCTGCCAAGGGCCAGCTCTTTTTTTACATTTATGAAAAAGCTGTCCTTTTTTTCCCTGCTGTGTTTTATGAGTCAGTCTGCATGCTACTGCTCCTGCCACCCTCTTTCAGATTGCTTCCTATTGTTTTCTCCCATGTTTTTCTGGAAGGTGGAAACATAAAATGGGATTTTCAGTACCACATCAATGATTTGGATGCTCATTTCCTGTCCTGAGTTAATAAAAGATTGGCATGAGTTTTTTTCTCAATGACTTCTCAATGCCCCATGAATTAGAGGTAAATAAACAAAATGACTGAAACTTAGTGGCTAAGAATTTTCAGGTTACTGCAGTCACTTGCTTTAGCTGGGATATATGAATTAAAGCTGCAGAAGGTCATTCCAGTGGATCTGTGGAGAATAGGGTACAGATTTGTTTTCCTTAGTGCACTGTAAATGATTAAGTCTTCTCAATGGAAGATTCACTCTCCACTAGAGCACACTCAGTGTGTCCTTTTCTGAGGATCGTAGGTATACTTTATGACCTCTGAATTAGTCTTATTATACTCCCATCGAGAAAGATATTTGTGAAAAGACTTAAAAAACAAACTACTCCAGCCAACTTCAAATTTTAGACTACACATTCCACATTATCCTCATTCTCGTAGTGCTATGGAGCAGCTATGAAGTGAGTACATGTGACACAGGTCTTTTTATACCCAATGCAATCTGGTAAAATGGGATTGTGAGATAGTCTGGAAGAATGGTTGGAAGAAAACCACTCAGAAGATAATAATATTTGTTCATTTAATGTGGCAGCTTACCATATTTCACAGTTGTTAGAAGTAAGAAGTGTGGGGTGGAGGGGATATCAGAGCTTTTGCTATTTCTTTGAGTGTTTGCCTTTAAGATTTTTAAATAAAATTGTCTGAATTTCTGATCTGTAAACTCTTGCCTTTCAGTCTGAATTCCAACTTTCCTCCATTTCACATTCCAACACTCACTTTCCCTGTTTATCCACTCAGGAGTGAATCAAATCTATTAACTCTTTCAGTCCCTGTGACCTCTTGTTCAACAGTAGCTGTGCTGATATCCCCAGCTTTTCTCACACACTGCACAAGAGTTTCCAAAAATAAATAGTATCAGCTGCAAAAATCTAACCTAGCCAAGGCTGTGGTGTATTTTATGAATAAGCACAACTCTAATGGTGTAGTTGCAGTTCTGTGGTATATCTACACCAACAAGAATGTTGTAATAGCACTTGTTGCTTTCTGTATCATAAAGATATACATGAAAAATGGGAATTGTAGTGGAATGTGATGTAGTCACAGGAGCAGATAGCTTTATTTTCTGTCATTGGGATGCAGGACTTGGAAAATGTAATAGTTTTACATAAAGGAGCGTGTTTCCCCTTGACACATGTGTAACTGATCCCAAACATCCCCACTGCTGTTAAGAGAGTGACCCCAGCTGGAGTACTTTAGTGTGTTTGCTGATGCTTTGATATGACAAATACTCACTTTTTAAATAAACATTCCTTCAGGAAATCTTTCTCCTTACCTCCTTCCTTCAGTATTTCCAGGACTGTTTTTCTTTTTATAAAACATTCACTCAAAAATGAAGTGAAAGCAGTTGTGGTTAGTGTATGAAGTAAAATCACAAATGACTTACTAGAAGCCAAACCCAAGAAACTTGGCAATTAATCCTTTTATTAACGCATCAGCCCCACAAATTAATTCTTACTGCAAGAACCACATATGTGTTGTTGTTTTTCCTTGGAAATGGAAGTTTCCACAGAATTATTACTTACTTAATCTTTGTAATATGACCCCAACCATGGTTTCTTTCCCCTCTACTTAATGTAACTGTTCCAGATATTATTTTACTAAATGTCTCAAATTAAACATTCTCTGTCAATTACAGATGATAGAGATCTGCTAAGATAATGAGTGCTACTACAATGCCTGCTTTAATTGCTACATTATAATCTCCAGACCTGAAAAACTCCAGAGACTTCTAATACATAAAACGCCTTTCAGCTATGCAGGTGTGGAATTCATTAGTAGTTGTTTCTCCCCCTCTCTCTCTCTCTCTTTTACTTACCCTCTTTCCTCTCTCTTTTTAAAGGGGGAGAAGTCCTAAATGCCTTGGAATTGTGCCAATGCCTTGGGGTTTTGCAGTAAGTTGAAATATCATTTAAAGTTTAGGCACAATGCTGCTTTGAAAGCTCCGTAGAACAGAGGAAAAAGCAGGAAAGCATGACCAGAAGGGCTGTTCAAAGAACAACAACAAAACAGTGACATTTCTGCAAATGTACCACTGCCATATTTTTCTTTAATGGGAAACAAGCAGCTTCAGAATGATTTTTGGCATGTCCTCTCTGTAAGGACAACTGACCAAAAGACAAGCAGCAGACAGGTGGGGGTTTTTTCCCTTTTTTTTTTTCTTCATCAAAGCAGAAACATGCTGGACAAGAAAACATTTATTTGAATAGGCTTGTTTTTACTGAAAGGCAAACCTTTGTAGCAGTTTAGAGTCAGTGACTGATTCAATTATTCCAGCAGTTAACTCATCTGTTTGTTCTTGTATCAAAGAGTTTATTGCTATAAGATATTTAGAGTCCCTGTAGAAAATCTGAAACAATGTAGAGTTATCATATGCAAGTCTTAGTTTATGCCGAGGTCATATTAAGCACGATGAGAAGGGGACCATGAAAGGGAAGTGACTCAGAGCTACTTTTTTTTTAGTTTCACTAAAAAGGCCATTATAGCTGATCTAAATTACACTGACTGCAGCAATCAGGTAGGACATCTCAAATCTATCCTTAATCGACCCTTTCCATGCACGTTTCTCTGTCTCTGTGCCACAATAGGAACTCATTTAGAGTGGGAGAATCTTCAGTCATCCTTTAAAGATAATTTTCTGGCTACTTGCTGGCTATTATGTTGGGAAAAGCATAGAAGGAAAAGAACAGAAGTTGAGGTTTTAACCCAGAATCAATACTGTAATAATTATTCCATGGAATCATGCTGTAGAATAAAAGAGGATAATGGAAGCCAGCATCTAAAGAAACACACATTATTACATGTCCCCAGTGATGGAAGTGTTCTTTACTCCTCTACGTCTGGAACACCTGTGTATGACATCAGACACCAGCCGGACTTTCAACTGCTTCTATGACTTCTTCTAAAAAACTACTCCTGCATTGCAGTAGGGCACTTCTGTATAGTGACCAGGGGGACTCTGGAGTTATGCCACTCTTGTGATTAATTGACCTTCATTACTTGTTTTTTGTGTTTGACTTTTTTTTTTACTAGTTTATTTAAAAAACATTTTAATGAGAAAAATCTCTTGAGATTTCACATATAATTTACATGAGAACATTGTGAAGCAGACAGCTCAAAGGATCAGGTGAAAGAACGTTTAACTGTAGGTAACCCAATAATACTTGTAATTGGACTTAATAACACAAACAGGAAAAATAACGTCAAGTATGAAACCCCTCATCACTCATGCTCTTTCCCCTCTAGTGAGAGGAAAGTTCGCTGAACAGTCTATTAAGGTGTGTATGTTTTCACTTAGTCTCATACTTGGCGTCACAAGGTGGGGCTTCCTTAATCCACACTCTTTAAAGTTCCGCTTTCCATAGTATGTTACCAGTGCCAAATCCATGAGCCACTTCCCAGGTAACACTATGAGATAAACAAGAATTGTGTTTAAATATAAAGACTTCAGGATTTGGCCAGACACCAATGCAGAACCTAATAGAATAATTCAGTCAGCCTGTCTGTTGAACTTAATACATGATCTTTTTGTGAAAAGTTGACTCTGGCACTTTAAAAACTGTAAAGAAGCAGTTATTACATATCAAATGGTCCAGGGTAGAAAACAAAAACCCCCATTTGACTAATTTAAAAGAGCTAAGTTCGCTGCCAGTGAAATATGCATTGATTTTAAAACTAATAAAGTCCTTATTTATCAGATTTTGATGCAGTAACTAATATATCACTGACTTCAGGACATGGATTTTATTTTCCCAATTTTTGAATGGTGCCAGACGTCACTTAGCTTTTGGGCAACACACTTCTCAAAGATTTTCCAAAGCTGAAGCTCTGGGAAGCTGAAGCTCATGGCTGAAGCTCTGGGAGAAGCAGCATTCGATAGGTTCCTGCACATGGCAATTTAAAGTTTTTCTGGATTGACGAGAACTGCCTGAGCACAGGAGTGAAGCAAAATCTGTACCTTGTTGGTAACCACAAGATAGACCTGTAGTCTGGTCTATCACACATGTTAGATTCAGGTGACCTGCAGATGCCAGCTGTCCCTGTGGCATGCAGCACCAGGATCCTACTGTGAAGGCTCTGTCAGCCCCAGCAGGGGCACAAGAGCACTTCAAATGTATGCTAGTTGGTGCAAACCAGGTGTGGGTGCACAAGAAGACCAAACATAGGGGTGGCTCTGAGTTTCCTTCACTGACTTTCTCCCATGTTTACTCATGACCTCACAACAGTGTCAGGCTGAATCTATATAATCTGTGTTACATGGAAGTTTATGTGCGTTGTGGTTCACATTCATGGTTCAAGCCTCTGCTTGAAATAAAAACTACTAGGCCATGCCATGTAGGCATCAAACTTTCACTTTTTTCCTCATATGCTCCATGCATGCACCAAGGCTTTTCATGGTTTTTAAGCCTGTCCAGGCTGTCCATGTGATTTTCTATGGCTGAGCTCTACACCCAGATAAAGTGAACAGTGATTAAATTCTACCCAATGAACCATCATTAACTTGCCCAACACAGAAATCTCTATAGCACAAACTAGCAGTTTCCTGAAGCTCTCAAGCATTGAGTCTAAGGACTTCTTGACTACGTTTGTTCTTCATCTCATGTATTAGAGTATGTTAAATATGCACTATTTGCATGTTGCATAACATACAGCTACTTGGGGGTCCACTTATTTTCAGTAAGTGACGAGGTAAATCATTGAAGGCGAGAATCCTGTGATTTCCTGGCGATTTGCTTGACCACCCAAAGAGGATTTAAATTAAGTATTGAGAACTACAAACAGGTTTTATTCACTGAGATTTCGTGTCCTCTATGGAATAAGAAACAGGGAAACTAACTTCCATAGTTTCAAATCCAGAGCTGTAAATTGGATGACTGTAGATCAGCAGATATCTGGAAATCCTGGGGAGTTTAGAGGACCTGGTTTAAGTTTTGTAACAAAAATTGTAAGCAATCTGGAGATTTTCACATGTGAATGAACATTGAGTTCAGACACTCAAGTGCAAATTTGGATTAAACTATCCCTGTAGATCCCGTCACAGGTCAAGGCAGCTGAGCCAGGCTTTACTTCAAACCTGTTATGTTCCCTGCAATAGCAGACACTCCAGAGAGCCCATACTCAAGCCAGGAAAAGTCACCGAGTACAACATGTAGCAACATACTGATATGATTCTTGTGCAGAACACTCAGGAGAAGGATTCAGGTGCTGGCTGAATCCATTGCAGACTCACTTGACTGTGTCCTTCAACTGCCAGCACTTCTGAATTTGATAGGAGAAACTTAAAAGGCATACACATTTTCCCTCATTTGGATTACTTGGTGAATGTAATATCACAATCCAAAGTTTAGGTGACTTTCTGTGTTTGGTAAATTACAAGTTTCCAACAATACACTAGCGATTTTAGAAGCTAGGGCTTTTTACTATTAAAAAGGATTTATGAAAGGTAAAAAAGAAGAAAAGAACACTGCCAAATAACAAATGGCTAATATTAATTTAATTCCCTGTCTAACGTTTGTTTCTTTTGCATTTTGAAAAGCAGGTAGTCGCCAGGTGCTCACCAAGCTACTCCATCACTCCCTTCCTTAGCAGGACCAGGAGGGGGTGAAGAACATAAGATGGGAAAAAAAACTCATGGGTCAAGATAAAGGCAGTTTAATAAAGCAAAAGTGAAGGCCACATGTGGAAGCAAAGGATAACAAAAGATTTATTCTCTGCTTCCCATCAGCAGGCGGTGTTCAGCCACTTCCCTGGAAGCAGGCCTTCAGTACACGTAGAGGTTGCTCTGGAAGAGATGTCATAAATACAGAATCCCATCCCACCCCACCCCCCGCCTCTTCTTTTCTTAGCTTTTATTGCTGAGCAGATGTCACGTGGTATGGAATATCCCTTTGATCAGTTTGTGTCAGCTGTCTTCACTGTGTCCCCTCCCAGGATCTTGTCCACCCCCAGCTTTCTGGTGAGAGGGGCAATATTGGAGGGACAGCCTCGATGCTGTGCAAGCACTGCTCAGCAGTAGCCAGAACACTGGTGTGCTCTCAACACCTTTCAAGCCACCAATACAAAGCACAGCACTATGAGGGCTGCTACGGGGAAAATTAACTGCACCTCAGCCAGACCCAATACAGATGTATTTGCAGGGTGTGCAGGATTTGAAAGGGGGTTCTTTTTCAGGCTAAGAAGTAATTGGAAGTTTCATTTTAACAAAAAAGCAGTGTAGGTCACTGGTCTAATACAAGTACTGACTAAATTAGTAAGTGGATAGGTTGAGGATATTTGCCTCGTTCGAAGGACAGATACGTGTCTACTCCACAAATTTCTCAGTGCATTTGACACTAACAAGACGCCTTCTCACTATTCAGAGAAAAAGCATGAGACTAGATGAACAAGACAACTGGTCCTTTTTCTGCAGATGGCTCTTCCCCCTGGAAATGTAACATATTTTGGGGGGAAGGAAATTCCTCTTCATGCTTGTGTTTTATAGAGATATAGGTGATTTTGATCTAACAAAATCCTTAGTCTATCCTGAGCGGTAACTACAAACAAGAATCCAGTGTTAATGAGTTTAGAAGGTAGAGTGCATTGACAGACTCATGCACTTCTCAGTTTGTGAATACAGTCATGTCAACTGTTTTTGCATTTCACCACTTACTTGCTGCCTTCCATAAAGGTGTTAGATTAAGAGTTTTGAAGTCTTTCTCCTCCTGTTTTCCTCAAGCACATTTGTCTTACAGTTATTTATTACCTGTAAAATTTACTTTAATATAGTGCTTGCTCATCATCACACATGACTCAACTCCAGGTCAAGTATTCCACCAGTGAAAAGGAAACAAGGGATCACAAAAAAGTCAGTTTTCTGTGGCTTATTATTGTCACTCCAATGGGAGTTTTTTCCAGAAATAGGAAGGGGAAGGGCAAGAGCAAAGGTGGCAGTAGGGAGGAAGAGGAAAGGATGAGGATAAAAGCAAAGACTTCTGGGTAGAGACCTAGGGGAGCAAAGACACCACCCCCTGACTAAAACATAGTGAGCTAATACTATGTATGGTGATTTTTAACTATCTGTTCAGAAAAACAGCTGTGATTTCAACAGTACTTCCTCCAAACCATCTGAGGTACCCGCATATAGTACCAGAGGAAGAAAGGAAAGCCTAGAAGAATATGAGGGAGGGTTAAACTAGTCAGACCATCACGGCTTTCTGCCCCCACTCTTGCCCCTTCATTTTTACCAACTCATAAGCTCATGCAAATTCAGGTAATGGACCTTTATTATAACTGCTAGTAGAAAAAATATGAAGTGACGTGTGGCTTTGGAATGGCAAGACTTTTGCAGGTGCACACAGGTGACATCATTCCTTGTTCAGTTCAAACTGTGTTGTGAGTGGTTGTGTGAGTAGAAATGAGAGAGAGACCTAATTTTTGGTAGTGAGTACCTGTTCAGAGAACCAGTAAATTAACTTATAACCAAGCCTACTGAGCTCAGTGAGTGACAGAGCGATCAGCTCATTTTCAATTCTTGCTTTGATTTGTTTAGCAGCAATAAAAAATTCAATCTATAATAATGTCTTGTCATGCCAAGACATCTCTCTTCCTGCATTAGCATCTTCAGCTCTGGGAATAGTGTTATTAGTTAACTGAGATAATAAAATTGTCAGAAAGAGAAAGAACAAAATTATATGGTATGTCTTTGAACAATATTATTCATTTCTCTGTAAGGAGGAATAGTTATAAAAACAGATGATGCATATACTCAATAATAAAATTACTAACAAAAATGCAATGTGTAGGATAGCAGTATGATAACAATTCTATGCAATGCGTAGGATACCAGGCATAGTAAATTGCTGATAAAATAGAAATCTCCAGGTATTTTTCTATATTGTAGTAGCTTAGACTATCCACATCATCATATCACTTGAGGCCAGCATTCTCAGCACTGCTTAGGTGCACATTTTCTTTAGGAATATTCCATAGACTTACTCTGGCTCCTGGGACACCGTCAGGGAGTTTCTTGGAGAAAGGACTGAACCCTGTCGTATTTAAACAGAGTACCACTGTCTATAGCCAAGACAGTTAGCTTAGCTGTGGCTGAAAGAGAACTTTACACCTTTTCCCTACTTCATTCCTATACAGCCATGACCTGTGCTCTGCTGCCCACCTGACTTCACAGTAAAACACTATCTTAAACAGCAAGAAACTTCCTCCCCAACTCTCTTTTCATGTTCCCTATTAGGTGAATTTAGCCATAATTTGCGAGCATTTAGCTATTTAAATCTTTTAATATGCAACTTCACCAGTTAAGTCCTACTGACTGCTGAGAATTCCCAGGAAGACTTACATTTCCACTGGTCTGTAAATGTGAAGCCACACTCACGTTTAGCATGCTAGAATTGCTATGTCTAATAAGCTGCCCAGGCAACAGTTCTGAAAATCCTTTCAAGATTGGGTGGTTAGATATTCTTTTTCCTAAGATTAGACCTCTCCAGCAAGACCAAACATTCAGGCATGATCACCTAGGAAGCTGTCGTGGTTTAGCCTCAGATGGCAACAAAGAACCACGTGCCGCTCGCACGTGCCTTCCTAATACAGGAAGGATCGTAAGAAAAGGCAAGACTCTTGGGTTGGGACAAAGGCAGTTTAACAGAACAGCAAAGGGAACAGGCAAACAACACCACCACCACAGATAGGGGCATACACAAACGCGATTACGGAACCGCCACTCCCCACCGCTCGCCTACCGGCCGGACCCGAGACGCCCCAGCCCGCTTTTAAGCAACAACTTCCTGTCCCCTCCCCCGGCAGCTCAGGGTGGGCGTGGCTCACATGGCATGGAATACCAGGAAAAATTAACCCTATCCCCACCGGAACCAGGACAGAAGCCTAAGGCAAACACAACCCATCGAAAAAACAGCTGTGTAGATATTAATGGAACCCTGCTCTCAGATAAATGGTGTGAACAACAGGCTGGGTCTTTCTGAGTCTCTCCTGTTGGAGCATTTCTGTTTCACACAAATATATATTGGAGCAGGTAGTTAAACTGACAGTTCCCGTCTGTCAGGTGAACTCACTAATAACAAGAGAATGGAATCAATCATTCTCCCTTCCTTTATCTCTCCTTAGCTTAATGGATATTTATTTGTGCAACCAGAAAGAACTATGACGGGATCAAGAAAATGGCACTGTTGGCTCATGGTCAACTTGGTGTCCACGAGAATGACTCCCAGGTCCCTTTCTGCCAAACTGCTTTCCAGCTGGGTGTCCCCTAGCACGTACTAGTGCATGGGTTGTTCCTCCCCAGGTGCAGAACTTTGCAATTCCCCTTGCTGAACTGCGTGATGTTCCTGTCAGTCCATTTTTGCAGCCTGTTAGAGTCCCTCTGGATGGCACCACAACCCTCTGGTGGATCAGCATCTCCTCTCAGTTTTCTGTCATCAGAAAACTTGATGAGGGTACACTCTGCCCCATCGTCTGCCTCCCCTTTTGCAAAGACACCAAAGGTAGTCGAGTCTTATGGTTTTGAATCAAGTGTCTGACTCTAGCAGAAGCGTCAGTGTCCCCAGGCCCTTCCCTGGATAGAGCTCTCACTTGCCAGATCCAGGGCTGTGACAATGCATCCCTGTCTCTCTCCTTTGCTTCCTAATGGCAAAATACAGCCTCTGAGAAGACTTCACTGAACTCTAGGAACTAATTTTAGTTAGTCCTGGAGCCTTACGTGGTCTCTTAGATATAACGATGTCTCCATTACTGTCCAGGTAACTAAATATATAACCAGAGGGTTTGCTCCATTTCAGATGTCTCCTCCTTATTTCCACTTTTTTTTTCTCATTAACAATTCCCAGCAGTTCTTTCAACTTAAACTCTGCATTGCTTAATGCTTCCTAGTTGCCTGAGTGCAACACACTAGGGAAGCAACATCTACAGGTGCTATGTAGGTCAAAAAGACTTTATAGGTACCTGGGGAACACAAAAAGCTGGACATAATTGGTACAGTTTGAGTTCCAATTTTAGAACAGGCATTGTACAGACCTATACCTGCAGTAACACAGAGGTTTTAAAAAAACATTGTTTTACATCTGTGGTCAGTAGTATGAAGGAGATTAGAGATGAACCCAAAGATACGTTTCCCTTCCCTCTAGTTTATAGTCTTGAGAACAAGTTTGAGTAGTCTATTACAGGTCTGAGATAGGGCAAATGTATGATACTACAAAACAGGATGATGTTAAGTTGCCTAAGTAAGTCATGACATATCATGTTGGATTTTAGCTTTATCAAGACAAAAGTCTAAGCTGCCCAAAATAGTTGAACATAAGTGCTACTTTATAATATGGAAAAAAAAAATATGTTCATTTGGGGCATATGACTGCAGAACAGGAAAAGAGAACTCTTATTCCACATTAAACATGGGTTTAGCTCATTGTTTCTTTTATAAAAATAGCCTGTTTCACATTTCATGCTTCCAAATTATACAGCTCATGCCTTGCGGTAAAAATGGTACCAATGGGAAGTAGTTTATGTTCTGTGTTTATGTGGGAATAACAAATCAAAACCAGGCAAGTGTTTCAATTTCAAAAGCCTGGTTTTGTCGTTATATATCTGCTCAACTTTTGAAATACTGAAGTATTATTAGCCTGGGGTTTGTACTTATATTCAGAAAAGTTATCAGGTTCAGATCCTCAGCCAAAGTGCTGATTTACATTCCAGTGACACAATTGATCTTTCTACCTTTTTACATTTCTTTTTCTTCTTTCCATTCTCTCCCTTACCCCCCCCAATGAAAAACACTGTACACAGACAGTATAAAAACTTTAAAATACACATGCCGAAAAAGATGATAACTGACAAAAAATAATAAAATTAAAACTGGACAAATCTAAGTAATACTAATGCATTAAAAGGTGTTATTAGGATTTTCTTCTCCTTTTTTCTTGTATTAAAATTTACATGTATTAATTTTTTATGTTTCCCTTTAACAGAGCTAGTGAAAGCTATGTGTGAAAAATGCAGATCCAAAACTGACAAGTTTTACATAAAATTTTAAAGTGAAATTCAAAGCTTTTGTTAGAAGAACTTTTAAGATTCCATATGTGTAATACTTTAAAATTGCAAATACATTTACATTTTAAAACAAAATGTTTGAAAATAATTCGCTCCTTCATTGCTTGCCAAGTGTAAGATTCAGTTTTCTTTGCCAAGCTGAAGTTTCCACAGTGTCTGAAACTGAACCTAAGTATTATGACTCCCAAAATTGAACCTCTGTCAGCAAATAAGAAAAGTGCAAAAATAGAAGTCTGATGTGGAGACAGACATAGGGACAGGGCAGAGGGAAATTAGTCAGAATGTCAAGGACAGAAGGGCCTAGAAAGCAAAGACCCCTCCAGAAGTTAAAATGAAACCAGGAATTATGAACATCCCATATTTTTTTTCTGTCACAAGTGTCCGTGAAACTCATTGAGGACATTTTTTGTCATTCTACTGTAATAGCTAGTTCTTATAGAAAGCATTGATGGAATCAGCACAGCATACGAACTAGAATTTCTGACTTCTCCCATTTATAGAAAACTACAGCCAGAAACAGCATTAGTGTTGGAAAATAAATTCAACTCAAGAATATTGTCTATATTGACGATACCAAGCAACCCTCAGTTCTTTCCTCACCTCACCTTTTTTCAGTTACAGTAGGACAAATTCTTTGTTTTCTAGAATGTGTCTTTTTCTTCAACAGCAGGCTCTTCTATTTTTGTCCTCTTTTCACTTATCACACCTTTTCTTATTTTCTGGCAATATTGCATAGTGTTGTCCAAGTAAAGGTCAGTAAAGACTACCAATGCATTGTATTTCACACTTGTGGACTGATACAAGAGGCCAAACCACTGGGGAGACAACTTCCTGATAAGGAGACAGAAAAGTTTTATTTCCAAACAGAATGATACCACAGAATGATAGCACCATTTTAGGAGCTAGGCACCCAGAGGGACGATATGATGGGACAATATATGGCAGCCTTTCCATCAATATAACAGGACTCCAAGCTACCCACATTTCTAAAGGTGCAGGAACAACCCACTCCTTACCTGTCTTCAGAGTCTGTCACGTCAGAGGGACAGATGCTTATTTAAGAGAAACATCTGGGATACACCTACATGGTATGATGCAGTGCTTCTTTACAGAGACATGAATGAACTCTGAATTCAGTAGCAGGAGAAGGACATCCACTGTTGTGACATGTTCATCTCAGGCCACACAAGCTGAGCGTCGGCAGTAGAGCTCTTTAATCCGGGTGGAGCAGTGAGCTGATGTGGCTGTACAGATATTTGTATATGAAGGAAGTGGCGGTTAATATTCATAGGCTTTTAAACTATTTTTTTGAAACAAAATGAATCCAGGGAAAGTTAACAGAGACTTCAATGGGCCTTAAATTAATAGCAACAAACCTAACATAGGCATCTTCACTACAGAAAGTCCTTCATACTCATTTAAATACAGTGTAAGGAATTATAGAGCTGAATAAATTGATGAACCCAGTGAACGGGCCTCTCAGTTAATATCTATGGTAAATGCTACACTCTTCTGCTATAATAACATATTCATCTGGCAAGGAAGAATGGAATTATTATGTTTTCATTCATACGAGTTCAGCCTGTCTACAGTTCCACCTATTCATACTGTTTCACTGTTCAATACCACACTAATAACACCCGTTCTGTCACTTGGTTTGAGCAGGAAAGCATCTCTTTTTTTGTTTAAATAAGAATGCGCTTATTGCATTAAGTCAAGCCTTTTTCATATAACAAGCCTGAACACTAGTCCCCTCTGGAGAGGCAGTTACTTTTACAATACTTCAGCCATGAAGCTTTGGTCATGGAAACAAAGGTGAAAGATGGGGAGTGAAATGCATGTGATAATTTGATACAGGAGAGAAATGTCATTATCACTTTTTTTCTTTTTTTTTCTTTTTTTTTTTTCCCCTAATGTGGACCATTTCCTGATGTGGTGCCAGCTACAAAGCTTGCTCTCATATGGTTGAATTTATAAATCTAATTTAGAAATGGACCCTGTTGGTTTCCCATTTGCTGTGTTTTCATAATGCTGTCATCCATCTGACTTTTGGTGGCATTTATATTGCTATAAAGTAGGGATCGGCAAAGTCCATTCTTTAAATTAGTTTTGTCATGTAAACTTATAATTCTGATGTGAGCAACTCAGCCAAAGATGTCTAATTTTATCAATTTCATTCAGTGCTCTCATCAAAGTTTTACACAGACCAGTAAATTTGGCAGAGAGATTAGCCCAACTGTAATTGAAATATATTGCATTTCCTTCATTCAATGGGATTCAAAATGAGAAACATTTGGCTGTATCAAAGAAGTCAATGAGAAAGCAAAAATTTGAAAGAGAAAGACTCTTTCTTATTTTTACACAGGAGACTTAAAGAAGAGAATAGCATGTGAAAAGTTTGGGAAGAATTAGGTTTAATCCTGCATATGCCAGGTTCATTTCCTTTATTTTTTCCACAGAAGAACTAGGGCTGTTAAATCATCTGACTATTTCACAAAAATACCCAGCATTTAGTAATATTACTTCTCTAAATGTGAGATAATTATGTAATATTTATAGCAAGGCTTCACAGCAAAAAAAGTGTGTCAATATATCTTTACATTTTTCGGTATGGGTATGTTGTTTAATTAGCAGATTGGTTGTCTATCACAGCATTTGGAGACTGAGGTGCTTTATTTAGCTGATTGTTGGTATTTTATTTGGCTTTAGATTGTCTTGCTGCTATCAGATGTTGTAAGATTATTGTTGTTGGTTTTTGTTTTGCATAGCCACCTCCAGCCCCTGTCTAGAAGATTCATATTTGGTGAGGTCAGACCTCAAGGGATATTTTGCTAATATCCTTCATCATAAGCTTTTTCATAATTGATGTAAGCTGTGTTAACTGGTAAAAATTAATTACCTGAGTCTGGATATAAGAAAAAAAAAATAACTTAATGAGAATTTTGTAAATGTCCAGAGAATAACAGGTGACTTTATAGTTAATACCTGATGTTGCTGTGCAAGCATAGTTGAGCTGTTTAATTTTAGGAATAATTTGGTTTCAGCTTTCCTTAAAATGGCTCTAAAAGATGTTTACCTTTATGAGGTCTCAATTCTTTTAAATCAATAATAATTGTTAATAAATAAATATAAATTTCTTTAAAGATGCCTGAGATTGAGATTCTTAAACAGCAGATGTTCCACACAACATTTTGCTCAGGATCTCCTAGGATGTAGACAAATGCTTGCTTTCAGGAACATACATATTCTCTGGGGAAACTCCATGTTAACATCACTACATCTTGTAGTCACACACGCTTTCCCACAAGATGAGACATCTGAAAATAATACAGGGTTTTGGTTTCGTATTGAATCTGTCTGGGATCAAGTTAGAGTATAATAATAAGTATATGGGCTAGCACACCAGTTTCATACTCATTAATATCCACGTAACTAATAAAGTTACTCTTTACTTCATTACTTCATTACTTTCTCTCATTGAATTTTCAACATGCTAAAATGGAAATTAAAAAAAAAGTTAAAACACTGGTACTCTACTATAGAACTCCTCTAAAACTCCTGCAAAATCCTAAATTACAGTCTCCAGATCCTTATGGTATTAGATTTAAATGCTCCATTTGCACATGCACACTCCCTAGCACAAGGCCAGGAACAGCGTCCACCGCTACTGATGATGGCACCCCAAAGGCTGCAGAATTTGGGAGCAGTCTATGAAATTTAAAAGAAATTACACTTTTCAACCTGCTCCCAGTCCAGCAACACGTATAGGCTGTGCTTAATTGTAGCCAGAGGAGTAGTCATATTACCCTTATGGCTATTCCTGTGCTCACAGCTAAGCGAGAGATTAAATATTGTGTCACAGGAGACTCAGCAAATTTCAGTATTAAATGATACATGTTTTCTGCATGTTGTCTTAATCATGCTAGGTGACGGGTATAATTTTTATTAAACTCCATCCAGGCTGAGCCCACGTCATCATTTCTTCTAGCCTTCAAGTGGCTATTCAGACTGTAATGACTTACTAACACCATCAGCCTCAAACAAATTTGAATGGTTACCCTTAGAGCTGAAAGACTGTCTCATACTACCAGTCCTTCCATTGCTTAGCTCCATCTTTTTTCACTAGGGTGAATATAGCTGAATTAGTGATCAACTTACTTACACTGGCAACATGGATAAGGGAGTGATTTGGGGAGGTTTATGCGCAAAAGTATATCTCCTCAGTATAAGTTGAAGTTTCATCTCCAAGTGTGTTCCTCTGAGTACAGCTGCTCTACCTGCCCCTTCCAAAATTTAATATGTCGTCAAATTGGCTATTATCAGTCCTGAAAATGTGACTTCTTAAAGAAATGCTTCCAGAAATTGTAATGCAAAAATGAAAATGACAAGCACATAAAGCCATGGTAGTTATGGTGACACTAAGCCAAATTTGCCCTTGTGGGGCACCCCAGTGGAATTCCACCCCAGTGGAATCAGTGGAATCAAGACAACCACACACTTGGACCTATGCTTCCTGTCTTTACTGGAAAAGTTGAGTCCAAACAAACAACTTAGTCCTTAAACTGGTACTTATTAAGGGGAAATACTTTTCAAACCACCCCAAGGGCCTCAGAAGGTTACATAGGTTATGAGGAATTATACATCTGTACAAAGCTATGGGATCTTGCACACCTTTCATAGAATCATAGAATCATTTAGGTTGGAAAAGACCCTTGGGATCATCAAGTCCAACCATCAACCCCACTCTATAAAGTTCTCCCTTACACCATATCCCCTAACACCACATCCAAAGAAGTCTTAAACACATTCAGGGATGGTGACTCCACCACCTCCCTGGGCAGCCCATTCCAGTGTCTGACCAGTCTTTCTGTGAAGAATTTTTTCCTAATGTCCAGCCTAAACCTACCCCGTTGCAGCTTGAAGCCGTTCCCTCTTGTTCTATCGCTAATTACCTGTGAGAAGACACCAGCACCAACCTCACTACAATGTCCTTTCAAGTAGTTGTAGAGAGTGAGGAGGTCTCCCCTCAGCCTCCTCTTCCTCAAACTAAACAGTCCCAGCTCCTTCAATCACTCCTCATAAGATTTATTCTCCAGGCCCTTCACCAGCTTCGTTGCCCTCCTCTGCACTCGCTCCAGCACCTCGATAACTCTCTCATATTGAGGTGCCCAAGACTGGACACAACACTCAAGGTGTGGCCTCACCAGTGCTGAGTCCAGGGGCACAATCACCTCCCTCCTTCTGCTGGTCACGCTATTTCTAATACAAGCCAGGATGCCATTGGCTGTATCGGCCACCTGGGCACACTGCTGGCTCATGTTCAGCCACTTGTCAATTAGAACCCCCAGGTCCTTTTCTGCCAGGCAGCTCTCCAGCCACACTTCCCCAAGCCTGTAGCGATGCATGGGGTTGTTGTGGCCCAAGTGCAGGACCTGGCACTTGGCCTTGTTGAAGCTCATATCGTTAGCATTGGCCCAATGATCCAATCTATCCAAGTCTCTCTGTAGAGCCTCCCTATCCTCATGCAGATCAATACTCCCCTTAGCTTCGTGTCATCTGCAAACTTGCTGATGATACACTCTATGTCCTTATCAAGATCATCAATAAAGACGTTAAACAGAAATGGTCCCAACACTGAGCCCTGAGGGACACCACTTGTAACCAGCCACCAGCTGGATTTAACTCCATTGACCACCACTCTTTGGGACCATCCAGCCAGCCAGTGCTTGATCCAGCAGATTTTATGCTCATCCAGGCCATGAGCAGCCAGTTTTTCCATGAGAATTCTATGGGGAACAGTGTCAAATGTTTTTTGAAAGTCTGGGTAGATAATATCCACAGCCTTTCCCTCATCCAATAATCGGGTCATCTTGTCATAGAAGGAGATCAGGTTCATCAGGCAGGACCTGCCTTTCATAAACCCATGCTGACTAGGCCTGATCCCCTGCTTGTCCATTATATGACTTGTAATGGCACTCAAGATGATCTGCTCCATGACCTTCCCTGCTACCGAGGTCCGACTGACAGGTCTATAGTTTCCTGGATCCTCCTTTCTGCCTTTTAGGTGGGTGCTACGTTTGCTACCCTCCAGTCCATTGGGACCTCCCCAGTTAGCCATGACTTCAGGTAGATAATGGAAAGTGGCTTGGCGAGCACATCTACCAAGTCTTTCAGCACTCTTGGATGTAACCCATCCGGTCCCATAGACCTGTGTGCATCCAAGCGGTGTAGCAGGTCACTGATCACTTCCTTTTTAATTGTGATGACCTTCGTTCAGCTTCCCCTCCCTGTCTCCCAGCTCACGAGGCTGGGTGCCCAGGGAACAGCTAGTTCTACTGCTAAAGACTGAGGCAAAGTAGGCATTGAGGACCTCAGCCTTTTCCTCATCCTTTGTGACTATGTTTCCCTCTGCATCCAATAAGGGAGGGAGATTTTCCCTAATCCTCCTTTTGTTGTTAATGAATTTATAGAAACATTTTCTGTTATCCTTAACAGCTGTAGCTAGGTTGAGCTCAAGCTGCACTTTGGCTTTCCTAGTTTTCTCCCTGCATAGCTTCACTACATCTTTATAGTCTTCATGAGACACCTGCCCCGTCTTCCAAAGGTCATAGACTCTCCTTTTGTTCTTGAGGTCCAGCCAAAGGTCTCTATTGAGCCAGGCCCGTCTCCTTCCCCACCTACTTGTTTTTCGGCACACAAGACAGCCTTCCTCTGTGCCTTTAAGACTTTAAACTCATGGTAGTTCTCAGAGTACTTGATTTTTTCACTCTGACAGCTGAAGGGCATTTAATGTGGGAGAATGTTATTTTTATATTTACTGAAATACAGGTGTGTAAAAAAAGTCATATATGTGACTGTGATCATAGTGATGAATTAGGTATCCATATGCAGAACTGGAGTGCAAGGAAAGAGACATACATGATGTCCACAGGTACTTCATTCTTACCTGTAAATCCTACCTTTGGAGTATCTCCCTTGTCTTCTAAAACCTGACTCCATCCCTGCACTCAACATATCAACGTATATTCCTACTTATCTATGAAAGGTGGCTGTACATTTCATGTGATTTGCAATTCAAATGCTAAAGAGGAATTAATAGGAGAGTTCAAAATGAGAGATAATGGGACAATTTTGCATGTAGGTGTGTGGTTAATTTTAGGTATATTCTGTATAGAAAATCATGTCCCATGTAATGAATCACACACTATCTTCTCAACAAGGTAAGGTTTCTCAAGAGGAAAATTGACTGCAATATAAGCAAAAATAAAGATAAAATATGGAAGATAGAACTTTTCAGAATAATGATCTGTTGACTTTTTTTTTTTTTTTAGAGTGGTTTAAAGAAAAGCCAGAAGCTCAGGTGAATGGGAAATTAACAATAATGGGAGATGACCACTCAGCTATAACCCAAATTTTAATTAATCCAAGATTTATGCCAGGCACCTAGCTTGTGATATGACCCCTGGAAATATCTACAGCTGTTGCTGCAATCAAGAACATGTTCACTGTTTGCTAAGTCTCCACAGGTAAAATATAAAGGAGATAAATCATAGTTATGGCTACAATCAAGGTGTCTAGGAACTATGACCTGGGAAACTGGTAACCACATGCACACACACACACTTCCATTGAATTGCAATAAATACTAAGACTGGTGCTAGCTATAGCGCTTTATCTGGGTAGACATAATTTCCAGATTATTAACCTAATCATTTAAAAAGAACTCTTCACAGCATTAATCCCATTTAAATTTAAGATGGAAACACTCAGAAGAGGAAAAGCTCTATTAGCTGCACAATGTGAAGCAAATGGGAACACAGAATGCAGCTGAGTTAAAATCAGAAAGAAAGTGGAAGTTTCTACAGGCATTAGTTAGCCCCTAAGTATCAAGCAAAGCAGCAATTTACTTTGTGGTCTTCCTTGACAACATACCTAGCATGATCTGAGATTGAAGTCATCTCTATATTTAATGAAGTGCCATAGAAATCAGCTGAAGATGCACAATGTGAAAATCATTCTGAGATAGGAAGCATGGTAAGATGTGTCATTACATAAAAATAGGGCTAGATCTTCATAACCTATCAGTGTTAAAGATCTAATTGCACTGAAGTAGCAGGACTCCTAAGGAATAAAATAGTACGTGACTGCCTCTATGTTATCCACACATATAACAATAAATACAATAGTTGATATATATCTTATATTACCAGTATAAATGTAAAAGGAATCATTAAGGCTATGTAATAGGCTTGAGTTTGATGTTTACTAGTCTTTGAAGAATGATTTTGAATTTTAATATTTTATATGATTGTACTGGGTCTTGTTGGGGGTGGAGTTAATTTTCTTCATAGCAGCCCATATGGCACTGTGTTTTAGACTGGTGAGCAGACCAGTGTTGGAAACAAACCAATGTTCTATCTGCTGCTGAACAGTACTTGCACAGCATCAAGACCTTCTCTGTTTCTCAACCTGCCCCTCCAGTGAGTAGGATGGGAGGGGACACAGCTGGGACAGCTGACCCGAACTGACCAAAGGGCTATTCCATACCATATGACATCACACTCAGTAATAAAAGCTCAGGGAAAGAAGGAGGAAGGGGGGACACTCACGGTTATGACATTTGTCTTCCCAAGAAAATGATACCCATGCTGAGGTCCTGCTTTCCTGGAAATGGCTAAGCACCTGCCTGACGATGGGCAGTAGGGATGAATTCTTTACTTTCTTTTGCTTGCACAAACAGTTTTGTTTTCCTTTATCTCAATCCATGAGTTTCACTCACTTTGGTCCTTTTGATTCTTTCAGTGACTGGATGGGAGCTTATCTGCTGGCCAGGGTCAACCCACTGCAATGCCTGTTTGTGCAAACATGAAGCGTCAACATAGGGACTCCCAAAAATAAATCACGTTGTCCTTACTCCACTATTCTGAGTTGGGTAGGAAAAGCCTTAACATGCTACATCACCATACATTAGACCAGACATGCACACATGAGAAGCTAGGACAGCTCCATTTAAGGTCTTAACACCTCTGAAATAGGAGTTCATTCAAGTTTCCTTGTGTGTGTGTAATAATGCATGCATATGAAGTAAGTAAAGCTGTGTCATGTGAACATGTTCCTGAATGACACTGAAAATACAGTGAACTTCTTTCAACTTCATATTTTGTGCTTTGCCAATTATTTCTTATTTTTTAACTTAGTGAAATAAATTTTAACAGCACATTATAAATTCATCTCATTTCTAATCTACTGAGCTGATTTACTCAGGTTCAGCTCTGTTGAGTACATGTCCATCTCTCCATGCATAGGAGAACTGGAAATATGTGTATAGTAGTTCTTTCATTGAATATAGAGAGAGGCATCACGTGTAGTTTTCTGTTCCAAAAGTTTTTGCAAGAGTCTGAGATTGCAGTCTGGACTGCAAAACTTAGGATCTATGAATCTGTGAGTTAGCTAATTATTAAAGACAAGGGATCACATTTATTTAAGTTTCTTGACTCAGATTTCAAATGTGTCTATCCTAGAAAGGAACAAAAAAATTTGGTTCAGAAATTCAAACAGTTTTGAATTATATAAAATAACATATTTATAATTGTAGTGGTAATATCACAGTATATTTCAATTACTATAATTAATATGTAAAGGTTACTAATATCCTGAAAAGAAGGAAACAAAACATGGGAAAAATGTGAAATGCAATGTCAATTGTATAAAACAGGCAAAAAATATTTTGAAGGACCAGAAATAATGTGTGTTGTTGATGCTTGCCATTTCAGAAGACTGAAGACTGTATAAAAAGAAAGCTGTTCTTTAACATCTTTTTTAATGATCTGAGAGAGTAAGTAAGAAGGCATCCTAGTGAAATCTGCATGATAAGCCTAACTAGCAAGTGTTATAAATGTCTCTGTGGAGCACAATGAGATATAGAAATCTGACAAGAAGTATCGGTGGAAAATAATAAAGTAAGATTCAATTTGAAAAGATGCTAGACAGCATGTCTAGGGAAAAAAGTAATCTTGAAAAAGTGATAAAAACAAGCAGACGGGAACAGAGAAACCCGGAGAGAAATAGAGCCAGTAAAGATCTGAGGGTGATAGCAGAAAGAAATTTAGATATTATTTCATATAATATTTCACTAGAAAGGGCTAAAGGAATTCTGGGATGCTCTGTAGAAGCAATGTGATAACAGGTCTTGTCTATACTGCTCCAGTATGACCACGTTTAGGATATTGAGTTCAGTTCTGCACAGCTCACTACTAGGAAGATATTGACAGGATAGCAGAGGACAGAGACGAAAAAGAATGGAAAACTGAAAGGTTGGTTTATAAGAAGACTGAAGGAACTAAACAAATATAAATAACAAAACCAAGTGATACCCAGAACATTAACATCACAGGAGTCTGCACACACTGAAAAAGCATGAACATCTTAAGGAGAAGAGAACTACTTAGGGGAAGGTTAAAGGTATAGATAGAATTAACTACATGAAATGTTGAACCAGAGTATTTCTTTCAGCTAAAACATTTTATGCAGTACTCTGTGGAAGTGTATCTGAAGTACAGAAGGGAAAAGACATCACTTTAAATACTCAAAACTAGATTAGAGAAGTATAGCCACCAGATTATCTGATGTCTTTCTCTTCAAAGGTTCTCCCAGCTTTTTCAATATCTCTTTCTAAGGTTGAAATGCTATCAGCCAGCTTCTGCATTTCTGTCATGCATACATGCAGCACTTGTTTTGATTCCTTATTCAATCACAGTCTTGAAAAGCTTTGCAGTTTTCACTGTTGTTTTGTCTGCACCCTTGAATTTGCAACTACTGCCATGAAAAAAAAACCTGCAAAATAAGAGAAGGGCATTCCCATGGTTTAAACTGCTTAATGGAATTTAGGGATTAGAAATGAAAAGGGTACGAATGACAGAATAGTGAAGTGACTTTACAGCGGGATTTTTCTTAAACCTTCACCCTGTTTTTGAAAAAGTTTCATGTGACTGTGCCTTTCTTCATTGCACCATCAGTGTCTATATAAATAAAATATATCATTAGCATAAAATATTTTACTTTTTTGATACTAATGCCAGCTCTCTCTATATAACCTTGAGAACTAGCCTTAAGGTAGGTGTAAAATGGCCTTAATCTGACAAAAAAATCAGACCCACAAAGATAGCAACCAACAAGCAGAGTTATTTTGAAATAAGTAAAATATTAATTCTGTTACCTTTCAAGCAATAGTCATTCTGCTGCCTTTCAAGGGTAAGAAGAACGGGACAAATGGAGCCATCCAACCCTGCCAGGCTGTGGCATGAAAATCGCTGTTACCACAGTTGGAAACCTTATTGCCGTATTTCTTAGCAATGAAAATACACTGTATGTGAAGTGAAGGTAGATGAAAATGATACTGGAACTAATACAGCCTATTAACTCCAGGAGAACAATACTGCTGCTTTATCATACCCTTTGTTGAGTTTCTTTGTTTAAATTTTAATGGTCATGAATGGAGCTATTTGTAAAGCACAACTCTACTGTGTACTGTAACCACAAGTGCCACAAGAGATTACACATTTTGCTTTCAAAATACAAACTTACTCAGCTTTAGTTAGTCTGCTCTCATACTTCTACCTTCCAAGCTGAAGAATGAAAGATGCCTCCACTCCAGGCCAGAGAATCTTCATTGCCCACATTCACCATCAGTTTGTAACCCTCTCTTCCTAGACCTTTTAACATGTACAGGAAGCTTTTACCATGTGAGAAGGGATGCTTACAGCAGTTTGAACACAACTGAAAAGTAAAAAGCTATTGCTTATTGGCTAAAGCACACAACAGACAGCTAGAACTAGAGAAACACAACATTGAGCACCAATATGCCTGCTAAGAAACCCTCTGATGAATATTCCCTAGCCAGGCAGCCGTCAGTCAGGTAGGGGAAGGATAGAGGATAGCAACGTGTTTGCTCCTTGTGGCAGTGTTGCTGAATTGCCATCTTCCAATTCCCCATTTGTGTTTTTTTTTTACCTAGAATTTTATATCATCTGACAGGAATGCTTTTCCTCTTGAATCCTTGGGCTGCTAACTAGCTCTATCTGAACAGTTATAGCTCTGCCTGCAATGTCACCAATCTTATTGTATGTGGCTCTACTCTATGAACTTCCTTACAGCTTGGCAATTTCCTCGGCAGCCTGAGCCAAGGTTACACAGCTGAGCCATGTCAAAACTCACCTTCAATGACAGGCAGCCGAAGCTCTAGCAGGAAGGTTAATGTACCCTGTTGCTTCTACAAAATGGGCTTAGCCTTCAACATGTACAACTCAGAGAAGGACTCTCACCTCAAAATTCCTTCTACAGCTTACTTTTGGAGGACTCATCTTAAAAGGTGTTCCTACAGGTTGCTGCTATTTTCTGAAATCCCCTCAATTGTCTATATATGGTGTTTTTAATACAATCAGTGATAATATTTTGGGGGTTTGTAATAGAGTAGCTGACTTGCTTCAGCCTGGTTTTCTCCTTTCTATTCCTGTTAACCAGATTGCTTGGATCTGAAGCTGTGTGTTTGACTGAGACTTTCTAATTGTTTGTCATCAACTCATTTGAATGTTGTAATTGTTTCTGCCTTACAAGACCAAAAATATACATGCATGCAGAAAATGCACAACAAACTGGAACAGACACATAACTATCAATTTAAAAAATGTGCTGGCAAAAAATGACTGATTGCTTTCCCCATCCTTTCCTATCACAATATGCTCATGACTCCCCAAATAAGCATATGTGCAATATGACCCCTTACACAATTCAACTCATTAGAAACAGCAATTTCTGACTATTTAAAAGACCTGAGTAAGAAGAAAACATCTGCCAGTGTTCCACAGGGAATGTCAGCCTTAGGAAACTAAAAACCCCTGAGGTCACATGGCATATGCCTCCTATAGCCCTGGGGTATAAAAGTGACTCAATTATGTTCTGTGTACCACAGTGATTGTTGATCTTCAGTAAAACTCTTCTTTTGCCATTCCATCTGCCAATATTTTGTGCTGAAGAGAATGTTCTTTTCTAGTTCTATTATCTAAAAACATTAGAATGAATATCCAGGTTTAGCATCTTGTATTCAAACCAATACGTCAGTGAGAAAAAGGGACATTGTGAGCAGAATGGAAGTAATATTCAGAGACTGATGAACTTTCCTACTAGTTCCATTTTTTATGGTTTTTTTTTTTTTTTTTTTTTTCCGTACTGCAACATTCTTGCCTGAGTTTCTTTAGTTTCATTTACGTCTAGGACTAAAGTCCCTACTAGCCTGGATTAAGTAATAAAACGTGGCATAAAATGCAACAGATTGAATCAGAAGAGGTCAGTCACATCTGATACACAAAATGTTCAATAAGTGGGGGTTTGAACTTCTGAATTCATTGTACAGAAGCAAGTACTTCTTGCTTCCAGAAGGTATCACAGTGTATTTCTACCTTCTATTGGTCTTGTATGAATACATTTGAGTGTTATGGGGTTTTAAATTTAAGAACCTCTGTTTGTGATTTTGGACTCATTCTATTTAATGTCTGGTTTTGGCAGCAAGAGCAGCCAAAAAAAAACCCCAAAACACATGTGAACTTTATTTGTGCACTTGACTTGTGTTGATATTTTGATTGTAAAACGTAGCTTCTCACATTTCTGCTGGAAACACCGACAGCCAGGAACACCAAAAACTCGACAAACTTGAAAGCATGCAAACATAAAATTGAACTATAATAATTCTTAGAAAAGTGGGAGCAACAAATAGTGAATACAACAGGATTTATTTGTTTTAACTTAAAACATATTTACAAAAAAATAGTTAAGGAAGTCATTCAGCTTTTATAACGACAAAAGGATGAAACTCTAGCACTACAATATCAGTATCTGTCCTGTCTTTCTGTCACTCAGTTCCACCATCCTCATCTCATGGTGTAGTTTATTCTGCTTTTTTTTAACAATTACCAAAAGGAAAGATTCAAGCATATTTACTTCCTATACCAATATTTTTCCTAACTGTAAATTGGTATAAACATTGAACATGCTTTTTGGGGGGGGAAATATTTTTATAGCTCTTCCCTTTTTTTTTTTTTTTGAGGTTTGTCAGATTTCTTTATTGATTGAATTTCAGAATATCATGTCAGATCATGTATAGCTTGGAGGGTTGACTATTAATCTTAGAAGTTTTATAAGCAAGCAATCTACATACCTCTCAAGAAGATACATCATTTGTCTGCATGGCCATACTGCATTTTCTAGACCTTGCAGATTTGAAATGTGATGACCATTCAAAAATTGTATATGCAAGTTCTGTATAAATCACTAGTTGATTACCTCTGTAAGAGACATAAAGAAAACATAGTCTGGAAATTCTTCTGCCCCTTATTGTGAAAAAAAAACCAAACCCAAAGAAAAGGTTATTCAGACTCTCGGACTGAACAGAGAACTTTACTGATGTTAGGTTCATCATATTTACTTCTTTGTATGACCAGAATCATAGCAATTGTATATTAACTCTAGACATAAAACTGCAATACATAAAAAATTGGAACAGTGTTATCACTTGGTACTTAAGTATTCTCACAGATATTCATTTCTATTTGTTTAGAAATGGAAATCTTTCCAGAACTTTACCAAGCTTTGTCCAAATTTTCTGCATGGGAATTAATGCATTAACACATATTTTCTGACAACTCAGAATCATCAAGGAGAGATTATATCTTCCTTTTATTCATAATTCCCACTAATGATATTCTCCAATGTTTTCTTATTGTAACTATAAAAATAAATTCAAGCACTCACACAGTATGCCATGGGTCATTTTTCCTTGATGAGTTTGCAGTAACTTTTAATGTAAGCACCCCTACTACAGAAGAAATGTTAGGATTTATGGGAGATATTCTGAATGTAAAAGTTATGAACTTGATTTAGAATAATTTTTCGTTCAGCATTTTTAAATATACAAAAGTTGATCATTATGTAGTATTTCTGCCACATTTATTGTTTCTTTTTTTTTTAATTTATCAGCATTTCTCCTCATTTTAGAACACAACACAAATACGTGCAATGAAGATTTATTTTAATAATCACTATAAATATTCCCTATACACATGAAAATATCTCTGTTTTTCTTGGAAACTAGGCAGAGACAATATTCCTAAACATTTCAGTGCATGTGAAACTCACATTAAGCTCTTATTTGCATTTTGTAAGGGCTTAAATATCTTTGAAATATGTCCTAAGGGCATTTTGAAACAAATTTATCATATCACTCTGAGATGACATGGACACATTTTCTAATATATATTCCTTATAACCTAACCATCATAACAATGATCCATTTTGTCTTATGATGGCAGTGTAAAATGTCTATATAAGTAAACAAAATATTTTTTATTGAATGAAAATTTCCATTTTCATAAGACTGGTGTCTCTTTTGCAGGTGCTAGCTGTGCACACAAATTTTGCAACTCAGTTATTTTGCCCCCGGTTAAATTAGTCTCCCTGCTGATGTTTGCAAAGATGGTAAACAATTCTGGATATTTAGGGTCAAAATTAATTTCATAGTTATAAAACATAGATACCGGTCTTACAGACAAGTCTTTTTTCATGGCTTCTGTCCACAATACAGAACAACAAGTCTTAGTCTTAGTTCCTTCACATATACACTCTCAAAATTTGACCTCCAATTTCTAAAATCATACTTTGACTAATACACTACCTACCCACCTACCTGCTCACTTTTTTTTACTAGCCAATAATGATATGCCATCACACACTATGTAAAGCTATGCTATGCACATATTCACACAGTTTGTTTAGTTCCTTTTCTAATATTATTTTTAGAATTGACATAAAGTTTTCAAGTCAGCCAAAAAGAAGTGATTATCAGAAGCCCAGAGGAAAAGCTTTCTCGTGAATCTTAGCTGCATGTTAGCTGAGGTGTTTTCAGTCGTCTACTTTCAAAGAAAAAAAAAGGCATTTGAGTTTCCACCTCCAGCCCATTGTTTATTTGGCAACTGCAGGAGCAAAGATCAGCCCACAGTGGAGCAAGTCAAACTGTATTTATTGCTAGGGTCCTATAAACTGAGTCATAATTGGAACTATGAACCTGCAGAGACCCTTGTTAGAGTTTAATGGACTGGCAAGGTCAGCACAGCTTTCATAGTGAAAATGAAAGTGCTGTCTCAGAGTTTAATGAGCACAATGACATTTCTGCATGCCCCCAAAAATTCCTGAGAGCATCTGGAGCTGGTTTGACTTGTTCCAACATTGATTTTTCTTTATCTTTCTCTCTCATATTTTTTTCTTTCTGAGGGCAAGCTTGTTTGTATATGTCTTAAGAGGAGGGGTACTTGTTTAGAGGGAAAAGTGGTAGGCTTTTTCTTAAGAACTGGTTTTAAAACCAGACTCAATATCTTCCTCCGGAGAAAACTTAAGTCTAATTCCACCTTTCAGCTTTCTGTATTCCTGATGGGGAAGTGAAAGGTAATAACCAGCATAATTGTGCAAGGTTTAGGGTGAATATTGTCAGTGTAATCTTACAAAGGGAGTTGGATTATTGCTAGGAATTTGGTTCAAACTAAACGACATTCCTTAGTCAAGTATCTGGAAATAATATCCAACTTTTTCCTCTCCATTAACAAAGGCTTAGCTCATCAGCCATGCTATAAATCCAGACAAAGCCACGGACACACACATTTGTTTATAAAATAACAATAACAAAAAAAAAAAATTAGGAAGAAGCAGAAAAAAAGCATCTCCTTTCCACCTACAGTAACTTTGATTCCTTGGAATGGCTGCTGTCTTTATATCTCATTAACCAATCTATTCAGAATCATTAGGGCTGGAGGACTAATGAAGGCTTCTCTGAGTCTCACAATACCTATTAAAGCAGTAGACAAATCCTTAATGTTGTGAAACTTCCAATTAATTTTTTAAGGTCAGTCTGTCACAGTGCAATCAGAAGTACAACTGTGACATACAATTCAATGGAGAACAAGGTTTTAAGGTATTGACTCTCCAAATATTACTCCTTCTGGGTGAAAAAAGAAAATATCCATTCCTTGGTGCCACATTAGTAGAATCATAGAACCAGAATACTAGGTTGGAAGGGACCTCAAGGATCATCTGGTCCAAATTTTCTTGGCAAAAGCTTAATCTAGACAAGATGGTCCAGCACCCTGTTCAGATGATTCTTAAAAGTGTCCTGTGTTGGGGAATCCACCGCTTCCCTGGGGAGATTGTTCCAATGACTGCTTGTACTCATTATGAAAATTTCCCCCTTGCATCCAATTGGAATCTCCCCTGGAGTAACATGTACCCACTACCCTTTGTCTTTTCCATGTGACTCCTTGAAAAAAAGTAGTCTCCATCTTCTCTTCATCTTCACACAGTATTCCAGGTGTGGCCTGACAAGCACTGAGTAGAGTGAGATAATGAGCTCTTTACCCCTGCTGGTGATGCCCTTGTTGATGCAACCCAGCATGCTGTTGGCTTTCTTTGCCACAGCAGCACACAGTTCACTCATATGGAGCTTGTCATCCACCAGGACTCACAGGTCCCTTTCCACAGAGCTGTTTCCCAGATGGGTAGATCCCAGCCTGTGCTGCACTCCTGGATTGCGTTTTCCTCGGTGCAAGACCTTACACTTGTCCTTGTTGAACTTCATAAGGTTCTTGCCAGCCCACTCTTCCAGCCTATTTGGGTCTTCCTGCAGGGTGTCTCTCCCTTCCAAAGTGTCCACTTCCCCACTCAGTTTGGTATCATCAGCAAACCTCATAAGGGTACACTTGATCCCATTATCCAGATCTCTTATGAAGATATTAAACAGTGTTTGGCCCCATATCATGGGGGCCCCATGGGAGACCCTACTTGTGACAGGTTGCCAGTTTGAAAAAGAGCTCTTTACCACCACCCTCTAGGTGTGGCCACTCAGCCAGTTCCCCACCCACTGCACAGACCACTTCTCTAGACCGTAACACATCAGCTTCTCTAGCAGAAGGCTGTGGGAAACCATTGTGAAAGCCTTGGAGAAATCCAGGTAAACAATGTCCACTGCTCGCTCCACATCAACAAGGCAGGTTGTAGAAGGTGATCAGGTTTGTCAAGCATGATTCGCTCTTGGTGAGTCAGTGCTGGCTTTTCCCATTCCCATGCTTCATTTGACTTGTGATAGCCCCCAGGAGGATTTGTTCCATAACTTTCCCAGGGACTGAAGTAAAACTATAATAAGGGCCTATAATTTTCTGGATCCTCCTTTAAGCCCTTCTTGTAGATGGAAGTGACATTAGCCTTCTTCCAGTCTTCTGGACATCCCCTGATCTCCACGACTTCTCAAAGATTATGGAGAGTAGCTTCTCAATGACATCAGCCAGCTCGCTTAACATCCTATGAGGAAGCAGTGCTCTACACATTCCAGGAACTTGATGGATGACATGTGAGCTGCTCTATTATTCTTCCAACAAATGTCTGGGTAGTCGAAGTGACCCATAAGAACCAGGTTCTGTTGATCTGAAGCTTGCTTAAGTGACTCAAATATTGCTTTGTTGGCCTTACCATCTTTGTTTGGAGGTCAGAAGCAGAGGCATACTGTAAGATCCCCCTTGGAGACAACCCCTCTGATCTTGACCCCAAGGTATTCAAAAGGGCTTCCACAATCACCATAGTCAACTTCTATGTATTCAGTGTTCTCCTTAACATAAGGGTGTGACGACTCCTCCTCTTCTTCCCTGCCTGCCTGCACAAAACAGCCTATAGCCTTCCATCATGATCCTCCAATCATGTGAGTTGTCCCACCAAGTTTCAGTTATTCCTATGATATCAGAAGTTTCTGACTAGGCACAGAGCTCCATTTCCTCCTGTTTGTTCCCCAGGCTGTGTGCATTAGTATAGGTACACTAGAGGTGGTTGGTCTAGTAATATGTAATAGAGTAAGAGCAAGGATATGCCAAGAATAATCAAACATATGAAGAATTTCTCGTGACTAGACAGGTGTACGTGGCAGTTCGCAAGGCATGGCAGAACAGAAATGTAAGCTTAAGGGGCAGGGAGAAATGTTTTTATTTTTTATTACATCTTTTCCTCATTACTTAATTTACCATTATTCTACATATTAAGCCCCAAGAGGACTTTTCTCTTCTGGTACACTTACTTGACCAGACAATGTTCCACCATGTGTGAACATGCTGTTATTACATACCATCCGAGTTCGGTACTTTCCATTCAGGATAAGGTATCTTACTGGACAACTTCAACTATTAAATTACTTTACTTCATAGGTAAGGGCTTTTCCTACAAACGAAATACGTAACTTTGGGGAAACCTGAACTAAGGTAACAATACTTTTAACTTATTGCTATTATTAAAAAGCTTATTGCTTATTATTAATGGAAGGAAAAATATTTTCCTCCAAATTGGTGCCCTTTCTTCCTAAAGAGGCCTCTGATTTCTCAAGAGACATACTTTTCTTCCAGAGTGACTGCTGTCAGAGACCCACCACCAAAAGGCATGTGGCTTGTTACAGTGATTAATGACATGACCAGTCTGTAGTAGAACGTATTTATTTAATTTATTGAAACAGTTCTAGCCTGGAATGTTTTTCTTCTGAGGACCAAAACATCCATTCTTAAAAATACACTGGTATAAATCAGTGTGTGTGGCGCTCTGCTCTGCTGCTGCTGCCTTGTCGTGGACGATTTAATGAGAAGTCCCTCACTGGTGGTAGTGACCACTACTACTTCCTCCACGTTCAAACAGGAAGCAATTCCAGTACAGGCTTTACTTTAAACACAAATCTTAAATTTCTGGAAGACATGTCTTTAAGTGTGACTATGTACTCTTACAGTGTCAAGGGCAAACACCAACAATTTTGGGGCAAAGCTGCTACACAAATACCATGAAGCCACATACAAGTTCATACGCAGCAGGCCAGTACATGTCTCATACTAGGTTCACAGCAGAAGAATGGCCCCAGATACTGAGTATGAATTCCTGCCAGCCTCTAACACTCGGGTGGAAGAAATAACATAAGAACATAAGGAAACATAACATAAGATCACAAATAACATAAGAACATAAAAGAAAATAAGGAAAAAGAATAAAAAATAACATAAGAACATAAGGAAAAACTTCTTTACTTTGACGGTGACAGCACTGGAACAGGCTGCGAGAGGTGTTGTGGAGTCCCCTTCTCTGGAGATATTCAAAACACTCCTGTAAGCGTTCCTATACAACCTGCTTTAGGTGAACCTGCTTTGGCAGAGGGGCTGGACTAGATGATCTCTGAAGGTCCCTTCCAACCCCTGCCATTCTGTGATTCTGTGAAATAACGTACAAGCCTGGTGCATGTGAAGGCACTGCCCATTAGCAGTGGCCAGAGTGGAAACCACATGGGTAGTAGCTCTAGAGACAATTTCCCGTTGTGGAGGTGCTGGTATCTATTTTCACAGCCACATGACCAGCTTCTGACAGAGAATCTGGAAGTCCGTTGCTTATACGTCCTTGACATGTTTAATCAGGGTGAAAGAACATGTTGTTGGTTTCAGTATCTTTGTATCTACTACAAGTTAAAAAGTCACGGAGAATGAAGTGGTATTTGTTTTTTTTATTTTGGGTTACAACTGAGACAAACTGAAGAAACGCAGGCAGAATTTATTAATGCTGTATCACTCTAACTGCAATGGAGATCTTCTTGTGAAACCTTATTTTAAGTGCTTTTTCCATAACAGTAACTAAAGTAGTGCATAAAAATATAATGACTATGCAGTAGTGGTGCAGTTCAGGGAATAAACTACAAAATATGCATTGCCTTAGTTAATGTATACTCTTCTGGCTATTTCTCTGGCAGCACTTAGTAATTCAGAGTGATTAAATTAAATTGTTTTTATATCTTTGTAATAAAGATAGAGTATACAGCCGAGTTCTCCCAGTATAGGTTGGGATTTTATTACTTAGCTTGATTCTCGCTTATAATTGGCCTTTTTGGTTCTCAATGAGCTGTGAATAAAATCTGAGATGTTTCAGATTATGTTAAGGAGGATGCACTTACGAGTGAAATGCATTCAATTTTATGAGAAAATGATGAAGATTATGATTTCACTGTATTTGAAGTGCAAAATAAAAAGCCTTACATGGATGATCAGCATTCCTCTGTGTTCTATGTTAATGACTATTGGCAGCTTCTAGCCTTATTATTACAATTCATTAGACTATGATTTTTCTCTCTCTTTTTTTTTTTTTTTTTTTTTAAGATAGAGCTCTGGGACATTAACTAAGCTTCTCATGCAGATGACTGGATGTAAAGCATCAACATCTGAGCTCAAGGGTTTTATTTCATCATGTGGACATGTGGGAATGGGCAGGGAGTATGAAGAGATAGAGGGAGATTTTTTTTTTGTCTTATTATGCTTTTCATAGACGTGGTTATTGCTGTGCTCAGATCACAGTATATTTTAATGTGCAATTTACAATACAGAATTTTGGTCTTTTTATATGTTTGTGATGCAATTTTTAGATTTTCTCTTCTAGAAAGCTTCATATCAAAAGAATGGTTTGTTTTTTCAGCTGTTTAACAACATTCTCTTGTGCTGTACATTACGTATTCTTGTTATATGTAGTGGCTTCATTAAGCTGGGTTCTGTAAAAATAAAAGTTCTAAACCTCTGACCAGAAGACTTCACAGTATGAAAGGTAAGATGGTTAAGGTAAATGAAGTAACAGACTAACATGGGAGATCCAGGCAACAATAGGATTTTTAACATAGTCTGGCTGTATGTGTAATTCATAACAGCATTTACTTGCGCAAGTAGGCTTTCCTTGGCCAATGACAACAGGATTATTTACATGAGCTTGAGTTCTTTGTATAAATAAGGTTTATATGATTGGACTCATACTCTGTGTAAATGATGCAAAAACGTTTTAAGGCATGTGTATAGGATCCATAAAATTACCTTTCACCTCTGGAGACCTTTACTGAGAACTGGATGATATCACTATATGTAGTAATGTTGCGTGTTGTTTAGACTTGCTTTATCTTTACTGGTCATTTATCCGTATCTGAAAATCACCACATAACATATAAATTGGCACAATTGTCTCTGTGCACACACGGGAGGCCTTAATAACAGCTGGTGTTGCCTTGGCAAACTTGTGTGGAAAAGCTTCTGTGAGCACTAAAGTTCACTGAGTTTGAAAATGTATATGTTTATATCCCCCAAATTGCCTTTTAAGAAAGACTGTTCAGACAGTGCAAGTCAAAAGTGGACTCATATAACACGGGTAATGAAGTGTACCCTTCTCTCTTTCACTGACGTAAATTGGAAAAGGCTTGGTTTAATATAGGCTGTTTCTCTCCTCCTGGAAATTTTATTCCAAAAAGAAGCAATCTAGGTCAGCCTCCTACTGGTGTACCAATTAACAGGATATGTCCATTATATTTATTATCCCCCTGCAAGGTGTCAGACTTCAACTTAAGAACTAGCAAAAACAGTATGACCTCAATTTACAGAAAATTGTGGAGTGTGAATGTTCTTTATTTTTTCCAGTAACTTCCTCCTCACTTTCCTGTACAATGTATTTAAGTATTGCTGAATTTAAAATGTCCAGATTTTGCCATTCCCAGTACATTTTGATGGCCCCATTTTGCGTTTTCAGTGACTCTCACAGTAGATTAATGTTCTAATAAGTACTGGGTGTCTTTGTAGTTAGGAAGCTGTCATATTGAACGCTCCAATAGAAATCTGATTTGCCAGTGTTGCCTTCTTTTCTTTTGCCCTTACTCTAAATGATAGAAATCACAGCACTGAATGATGCCCTTCTTTCTCATATCTGTTTATAAAGAAATAGCACCCCCTTGATCACTATGATACACAAAGTAGTAAATGGAAATGCCTTCACAAAGTACACTTCAAGGGTATGATTTGAAAGAAAAAAGAATCATCAGTGATCTTGATGTTAATGGGGGTAATATGAATGTCTGAGATGGAAAATAAACTACATAGAGTTGAAAACACACCAGAAGAGCTGAAAGTTTCCATAATACCAATGCAAACTCCACTGTCATTTTTTCCTAAAGCATAGCGAGAATGAGGGGGAACAGTCTTAAACATACATATTATTTGAGAAATATACCAGAGCCCATGAAAGCTGTCATTATTCTGTCCTCAATACATAGCTTCCCAGAAGGCCACATTAATGTGAAAGAAAGATGAACACAGCATAATCAGTGCTCTGGATTAGGTCTTGAACCTCCGTTCATTTCTCTTATGAGCAGGATGACATACTATCCTGTCCGAAAGGGCTGATGGAATGATAAATTCATAAATCTCTGGGAATTGCCTATATTCAATGCTTGTGGGTCTCAAACAAATACTTTCTTATAAACATCAGAGAAAATACCAGTAAAAAAATGGTTAAAAAACCCAACAACATTTCAAGACAATTCTAGACTATATTTATAGTAACTCAGTTTCATAATTTTGTGAAGAAAATACCTCAGATTTTACCAGAAGAAAATGACACTATTTTTCTTTTAATAATCATTCCAGTAAAGGTTTGATTATTCCGGGAGGGAGACCAGAGCTTGTTAAACAAAGCAGAAGAATAGTTTGGGCATACACAAAAAAAAAAAAAAAAAAAAAAAGCTGTCACCTTCTTATCACAGACCTATACATAGGCACTGAAAACTTGGTGTATTGCAGAGTTCTGTAGAACTTCCACCCAAATGAGCGTTTTACATTCTGTTGATGTAACTAAGACCAGCAGGCTAAAGCTGCTACTGCTATGGAATGAAGACCTTGCCTATAGCATTCATTCTAATTCTGAGGCTATGTATGTAGCCCCCCATACCAGGGGCTAGTATGAACAGAAAAAAAAAAAAAGAAAAAGAAAAAAAAAAGAAAATACATAAATACTAATATTGAAACATGGAAATTTGACAATGCTAATACTAAAACAGCAAAAGGGGTGAGTCATCCACACTGTGATGCAACTTTCACAAGGTAAAAATCACTCCAGTGTTACCATTTTGAACAATTCAACCCCGTTCAGCATTACTGTAATAACCAGTAGAGCATCAGCTAGTGGCACACTGTCAGGTCTTCCATTTCTTCAGCTTCACTGTTAGCAGGAGCTGCCTTTATATCTACAATATGAACCTTACACATGTTCAAGCATGTACGGGAAATACCAGTACACCCATGACCTGTGCTAGCAGCAGGCAGCCCCTACTTTACCTCCCTTGCCTTCACACCATTTTTAAGCTACAGTATTTACATAATTTTTCAGCAAAGAGTTAATTCACTAAGTAAACAGCAGATGAACATTTAGCTAGGTTTCACTGGTGAGCTGGAACAGCCTGGGAGGAACCGTGGGAGGCACAAGCTATATTTCTTCCGAGGTCCCAGAAAGTTGTGGCGGTTTCTACACCATTCAAAGAGCTACTAAGCTTCCACCTCTCTTCCAGTAACCAAACAGAAACTGAAATTCCTTTCTTTTTGCCTCCTCAGAGCCCTTTTAAAGCTATTAATACAGCTATTTAAACAGAAGGTATGACTTGGTACATATGCAGAAGCGTGGGTGCAAACACTGTGCAGACTCTGGCCCCCGTAGCTTATTCTTTTTACGGTTAGGAGTTGATTTCTAATTTGTCCCTGTTTTCCCCAGTCATTTGAAGAGTTTGCCTGCAGTTTGTTTGAAAAACACATTAATTGTGAGGGCTGTTTTCAGCAATGCATGTCGTTTAGAATTTCCCAGGCTGATGGGTCATCACTGCAAGACGTCATGCCTAGTTACTTCTGTCTGATACTATTACGTGACATGGCTGATGATATCGCATCAGCCCAACAAAATTGAAAAACAAATGTGTTACTGAGCACTGCAGTCAACTGTTTGGAACAAACAAATCTCTGTTCAACCTCTACCTGTTCAGAGGAACTAAACACCAGCTAGGGTGTTGTAAGTAGTGGGCAGGTTTTTTTCTAGGAGCTGTGAGTAGCGGGAACTGTCATGTACAACAGGCTTACATTAACTCTAGGTAGAAAAGCTGTAAGGGGGAGATTTATTTAGGCAAAGCAAAACTCACTGCAAATACTTACATGCTGTTTGATGCATAGTGTTCACCTGTCACTCAGCAAGCTGTGAAATGTACCATTAGAGGAATCTGTAGTTAAGATTTTATTATTTTGCTTTAGTGCTGCATATAGGGCTAGATGAAAATTATGTGTTGAAACTACTTTTAAAAGGATTTTTTGCCAAATTAAATTTTCCTACAAAAGTATCTGCTTTCATTCAACAACAAAAAAAGAAAAAAAAAAAAGAAATAGTCAGTGAAAAGCTGAAAACAGAAAAGATTCGGGTTTCAGCCAGAAAGTAAAAAAATTTTGGACAAAACTTTCCCATACCTTCCCGTACCTTTTATTAGGACATGCCCCAGGGTGGAATACTTTCTATGAGATGGAAAAGCAACACCAAATTAATCTTCCAACAAGCTCTAGCTAAGTGTCACCTATGATCTAGAGAACATAACCCAGAAACAAAGGGCAAATATGGGCCAAGTCATACCCTCGATTCTCAGACTAGGCAGCTAAATGCACTGAGATCTGCATGAACTGGGGAACAGTTCCACGAGAACTGGCAATCTTACTACAAAATATGTAGCAGTAACAGCTCTGTAATTACCTTTCAAGTCAGGTGGCACTTCCAAAACCAGGGTGCAGCAATCCAAAAGAAGTATGATTCTTGAATGATTAGGGCAAAGTATGAAGTAGGACAAAGATTTCCAGTTGAAAACTACTACAGTTTCTCATGAGCCTTTATCACCCATAAAGGCTACAGAAAAGGAAGAATTTGCACCTTGGGTTACGTATCAGGAATATATTCATGATTCAATGGGGAATACTTTCTATATGACTGGATTAGTCTTTTCCTTTTAATCTTGAATAATCAAAGAGAATAGGGCACTGAGTGAATAAATTCACTGACTGTCATATAAATTATGTTACTTCCCCTGAAAAACTCATTCCGTCTTTTCTAGTGGTGATAAACTACTAATTAGTAATACATATCAAGAGACTATGTTTATGGTGGTAACTGGTAGGCAGAATGAGCTGACATTGAATCAGAAGGCAAGACTGCATACAAAGTAAGTTTTACCAGTAGGCTCTGAAACAGTAGAGTGAAAAGTCAAAATTCAAATATGTGTTACTTTACTATAGGAGATATATATAGGTAACTAAAGAAGCAGGGGAGCAAAACATCTGGGACAAAGAAGGAAGAATTAAAAAAACCTTGATTTCTTTTGTAATTTAGAGTAATCATTTTTATGTCTTCCAGAATGGTTCTAGCTACCTTGCATAAAATACAGCAGAATAAACTGAACACTGAAAAGACAATTGCAGGCTGCATTTATTAATTGGGTACAACCTGGAGAAAACTTTTGGAAAACCTTTTTTTCAACCCAAAGGGTTGAAAACCCACAGGTTTCAACCCACAGGGTTGAAAAAGACAGAGTACCTCTGAGATCCTTTTAAGGTCGGCAAGAGAGATAAGTACACGCAAAGCCTAGTCTCCCCAAACCTGACAATTTCTGCTTAAGAAAGAAAAGAAAGATGCAGAGAACCAGAATCACAGTGAAATATGTAGCACATTTCTCACTTAATGTTAACAAAGCAGATGTATTGAAACTCCCTTGTAGGCTTTTTCTTCTAATAGATCTATCTTTTGACTGACAGTATATTCACTCAATGTACATGAACTTTTGATTAGCATTGAGTACATCATATATTTATTTTTTCTTTCCACGCAATATAGCTGGCAAAAGAAAACAGCGTCTGGATTTTGTTCCAAAGCAAAGCACCTTTCCCAGTGTACAGAGATTTATAGTAATTGAAAGGCATGACAGACGCAGTGAAAATAATGTCTAATATAGGGTGGGCATGCATTTGCTCATGGTGCACATCACAGTGAAAGACATTAAGAACCAGGGTTTTGTTTTCAGCATTGTGTATGTAAAAGACGTGTTCAGTTAGAGTTAAATATTGGCTAAAGGAGGATTCTTGAATAGTGCTAATTGATTTTTTTAAATGAAAAATCTGTTTTCTAATGAAAAAAGAAAACGCATGCCTGCAAAAGAGAAAGGGAGAGAAATAAAAGTGCTTTCTACCAAGAAATTCAGGTTATGTTTCATTTTATTAAAAAACCGCTTCTGAAATAAAAATATTTTACCCAAAAACTGTCTCCAAATTGGTCTGTACTACCTGGAGGGAAGCCTCAGAGTCACTCTTTGTCAGAGGCTCTGCTGTCCACTGGAAATGCCTTTCTCAGTAGGTACTGCTGTCCCTGCATGCCCCTGCAGCCAGCCTACCTACACCATAATGGTAAAGAGCATGAAAGAACAAGGCTACAGCTCCCACTGAGGTTCCACTGCTGAAATATTTCAGATTTGGCCAAACGCTTCTAGGTTTGTCCAAAAAGTTTCACATTTAAATTTTTTGCATTTGATTGGGGTTTTTCATATCCCTTGCATCCATGTCATTGTAACTTCAGAACAAATACTATAATTTTATGTATGGAAGCCTTGTTATGAGTATATGGATTCTGAAGGCCTTATGATACTCCTTCACAGCCCCACTCTCTTTCTTCTCCTGTCCTATACCATACATAAGCAGCAAGGAATCAGGTAGTAGATTGACTTTATGGCATAAAATATATAAGCACAGGCTTTTTCTTGAACTTGTCTTATCTAACATACCCTCGCAAGCCAAAATTATGTTACTCAAGATTACAGCAAGCCATTACAATGCATACATCTAAGGAGGAAGACACAGCAGCACTGTTTCCTTAAAAAAAAAAAAGAAGGAAAATGTAGAACTGAGGGTGCAATTCCTTTCCATTTGTTCTTGGTGAAAAGCAATAATGAATACAAGATAATGCTTCTTCCAAAGAATAATACTTCCTCAAATGTTTCTATCCAACCATCTACTCTAGGTCTCAAGACCTTCTCAAGAGAAGAGCAAAGGAAGTTGTCCGGTAACTGATTGCACTGTGAATAAGTTGCCTAGATTTGCCCATCATCTTGATACCTAGAGTAGATGGTTGTCTCAGGAGTCATTGATGTTAGACATTAGGAGTAAAAGGTGAGTGACAAAATAAAATGGTAATATTGGCTTGACAGGGAAGCAGAATAAAACAATGTGAATAAATTAATAGCTGAGCTAGACGAATCATTCATTGCAAAATATTATTGCAGCAAATGACAAAAAATGTAGTCATTAGTTAAAACAAGCTTCCCTTATATGTCACCAAAGGATGCTGACATCTAATAATAATGTTAGTCACCTGCAACCAGCAAAAAGCCATTATTAAGATGTTATTTAGCACTCCCATCCACAACAGCCTGACTGCTTCTCAGAATTAACAATTTTGCTGAATAACTTTCCTTAGTATCTGGATTTCTGTTGATTGGTTCAAACTATGAAGGTGTTTTAAGCACTAGTGCAAAGTTGCTAATTCAAATACAATTGAATATTACACAAAGGTGTGCATATGATCAAATCAACAGATAATTCAGACCTAGAATGATTGATGAGAAAATTGTTTAAGCTCCTGTCTCCCAGTAACGATAGTATCTTGCTAGAAAAACCTGTTCAGGTGAGAAAATAAATGGCTAAACCCAGCTGTGTGAGTGAAATTCGCTTCTGAATACTCCTTCATGTGTTACAAAACATACAATGATGTTTCAGTTCAGCAAAAGTAGTGTTAAAAACACTGGAAGTTTCAAAACTGTACTGGGCAGTCTTCTCCTCACTTGATGTGCCAGGTGATTTTTCAACGTATCACCAAAGAAGGTCATGCTTACTCTTTCAAATCTTCTGGACGGCTTATCACTGTCAGTTGCTGGAAATCTTCCTTGGAGCAATCTCTCTTTTTCCCCATTTTATGATGGAAATTGTTATTTGCTGTGGATGTCAGTTTTGATCCATCTGTAGAATCTATGCACAAAAATAAGAATTTTTTTTCAAGTTTTAGCTGGCCCTGCACAGAATGAGTGTGGGATCTGGATAAAAATGACCATCACCATCTTATCAGGCTAGAACTTCACCCTTAGAAGATGGTAAAAGCTTTTAACTATTAGATTTTGCCACCACATGCTCCACAAATATTTTGCTGGCACAAGTGTTATTTTATACTCCATTTAAGAAATGGATTTACACTGAAAAGCTTTTCTTTGTGCACTGGTGCTGTACTTGTGAGCATACAAGTGTACCCCAATTTTTACTGTGGTGTTTATGAAGTAGATTCAGTCTGAGATTTTAACTAGAAAGAAAAATGTTTTTCAATTTAAACAGTATACACATCTGAGAACAAAAAAAATGGCATATTTTAGTGTGCAAATCTTATGCTTTAGTTTTCCAGCTTGATATATCTGATGATATATCTTATTACATTGCAGTTTGATTATTCTGTTGTTTACAAAAGAAAGAGTAATTTCGTGTTCTGTTTAATATAGTCTTTTTGAAAGACACTAAGAGATCTGTCCGCCTTCTTCCTTATCTCTCTTAAAAGGAAAAAAAAGTCTTCTGTGAAAGTATTTTTTTGTTCTTCAGATGAAGAATCATCTATCAATAATTATGAAAGCATACTGGATCACATGTCCTTGCCCTTCATGTTTTTCAAAAAAGAATATACATATCATGAAATATGAGAGAGGGAAAAAGGAGAGATGCAAAATGCATACCCTACATATAATACACAAAATCCAATTTTTCAGAGCTTGTGAAACACAGTTGTATAGAAAACAGACAAAGCTAACTCAAAGGAAATTCAGCAACTGACAGAGTCTTTTTGTATCCAAGTCACAAATCTGACTGAAAATTTTCCCTCTGTCGTGGCTGTTCAGTATGGAAAAATTGAGGGTGTTAAGTGAGCTGTTGGTCCCAATGATCTTTTTCTAGTGGACAAGCACTCGGTGGCTCTGAAGTCCTTTCTCCATCCAAAAGGAATTCCTTTTAATTTGTCATGTTCCATGGTGGTAGAAATTGGGAAAAGTCAGTGACAGCCACAAAGTTATAAAACAAAAATACTAGTTCAGACTGTGTTATATCTGTTTCACCAATCTTTTATATAGTCAAACAGAACACACTTCCCAAAATTTAGTCTTTTCACTATCAAGGACACAGGTTAGACCTCCTTTCCATAGCAATTTAGACCTAGTCATATTTTATAATGGAGCCAATATTTGGAGAAAAGTCTCTAAATTGCTGAGCAGCAAAATGACTTTTCCATAGTCTTCCTTTTGTTGTCTGTCCTTGTGTCAGTCTGAGGAGCAGTCACACTTTATGATAAGAGTTTTTCTGTATGTTTGCCAACATGATGAAAATGAAAGTCTTCAGTCCATGATTTGTCTAATTTTATTTTTTTTTCCTATCTTGTTTACATATATATTAAGGCTAAAATTTATACGATCAACTGTGTTTCCTGGTCCACTCATGTGATAGAAATGCATATATGCAGATAATCATCAGAAGACATTTGTACTCTTGAGAAGATATTAAGTCACCCAAGACACTACAGGAAAAAAACCTCAATACATAGAAATAGGCCTTACATGGACAACAACTTCAGTAGATAAGGTTCCAGGAACATTATTGAGAATCAGTTCTTGCAGGGCACGTGGTCTACCTACTGCCTGGCTGGACCTTTGCAAGAAAAATCTAGAGCCTTACTCAGAGCAAACATTACTCCATTCCAAAGATAAAAAAAGACAGCTGCAATTTATGACTACAAAAAAGGGACAAGATACATGGATTTGTTTAGCTCAGTGATTTTGATTGCTTTAAACTGTCATGAAACCACATTACAAGACTTGGTGTACTAAAATTATTTTTGTATGTCAGGAAAATAGTGGATAATGGCGATGCATTAGTTAGATTTTCAAAAAGCCTTTGACAAGGAACTGTTATAGATGGTACGAGACATGAGGTGAGATACAAAGCACTGCTATGGATTAGTAAGTTGCTAGCAACTCACAAACTGACAGTAGCAATAAGTAAGAGGTTTTCAACTTCAGAAAAAGTTAATGGTAGTCTGATCCAGGGTACCTAAACAGGCACAATTATAAGCTTTGTTAATGTGAAACTAGTTTTCTAAAACAGAGATACTAGCTGAGACTTGTTGAAATTTGCAGATGACTACAGACTATACTTTTAAGCAAGACTCTTTCCCAGATCAAAGAGGTCTGAATCTCTTCTGCTTCTTCTGCATTTCTTTAAAGATCAGGTACACAGTATTAAGAATAGTATTAATCAATATTCGTAGACTTTTTAGGCCAGGAGAGACCACTGTGGCTCTACTGAAATCAGTGGGAGTTTTGACACTGGATTTAAGAGGAACAGAATTTTAACTTAGTTTTTTTTATTCCTTCTGTTTGAAGGCTGATCACACTGGAGGAACTTTAACTTTGTGGATTCTGCTGAGGCAGTCATATGTAGAAAACATAAATCTCTTTTTCTTTTTCTTTTTTTTTAGAGTTTTGGAATTTGAGAGGTTTAAGCGTAAATAGAGGACAGATTGAATTTCAATAACGAAGTTTATGTTTCTCTATCATCAAAAAGATGCCTTCATTTCTTATTACTTCACATATTTACTAGAAAAGTTTGTGTTCTGCTGTGAAAGCTGACTCTAGTAAATCACATGGTAAGACTATCTGCTACAGGAAAATATTAGATCAAGCACTCACAAAAAATTGCTGATTTTTTTTTGAATGCTTATATAGTATATCTCCACGGCCAAATGAGGTATGTGAAAAGAAATCAGCATACCAATCTCAGTCTCTACAAAACTGTGAAATATGCTTCATCATTTTTTCACTGCACAGTAGATAAGCAAAGATCCACTGTAAGAGTGAACCAATATCTGCTGTATCACAACACACTAGAATGGTGAAAAAAGGAAAATAGGAAATAAAAGACAGAACAGAACCAGAAAATAGAGTTGAATGTATAAATTTGCAGCACAAAATCACATAGAACAGCACAGTCATTTTGTTCTGGGTGAGAAAGCAAGAAGAGCAAAAGCACAATAATATAGATTTTTTTCATAGTGATATGGTCCTGATTAATAGACCTGCAGTAACATATACCTTCTACTTGGATGAATAAAATTCCTTAAGTCTAAATATTTCTGAAAGTACTTTCAATGCCTAACAGAAATTAAAACTGGGCTTGAGATTTCCCCACAAATAAGTAGCGATTTGAGTTTCTCTGGTCGTGATTGTCCAGAGATAGATCAACAGACTTCATCTGTTTTCTTCACGGGGAGCATTTTGGTGGTCAGGCCGCATCATAAAATTAATTCCCAAGGTGATATGTTCACTTTAGGTAGCTATAACAGTATCGTGGTGTAACACGTACAAAAATTCTTTGTGGTCATGTGCAAAGGCTTATCAGCCACAAACAGTCCATGCACCACAAAGACACTTCAGATCGTCAGAACATGATCTTCAGACTAACCCTGCCCCTAACTAATCCTGACCTAGTCCTAACCCCTTACCTCTTGTGGTGGTTTGACTTTGGCTGGACACCAGTTGCCCACCAAGCCATTCTATCACTCCCCGTCCTCAACAGGGTAGGGGAGAGAAAATATGACAAAAACCTTATGAGTCAAGATAAGGACAGGGAGACATCACTCACCAATTACAGTCACGGGCAAAACAGACTCAACTGGGGGAAATTAATTTAATTTATTGCCAATCAAAAGTCAGATAGTGAGAAATGAAAACAAATCTTAAAACACCTTTCCCCGCTTCTCCCTTCTTCCCAGGCTCAACTTCACTCCCAATTTTCTATACCTTCTCCCCCTGAACGGCGCAAGGGGATAGGGAATAGGGGTTCTGCTCAGTTCATCAAATGTTGTCTTTGCCACTCCTTCCTTATGCTCTTCCCCTGATCCAGCGTGGGGTCTCACCCACAAGAGACAGTCCTCCATGAACTCCTTCAACATGGGTCCTTCCCATGGGTTGCAGTTCTTCACAAACAGTTCCAGCATGGGTCTTTTCCAATGGCTGCAGTCCTTCAGGAATGGACCGTTCCAGCACGGGTCTCCCATGGGGTCACAAGTCCTGACAGCAAACCTGCTCCACCATGGGCTCCTCTCTCCATGAGTCCACAGGCCCTGACAGGATCCTGCTGCAGCGTGGGCTCTCCACACTGGTCACAGGGCAGCCATCTGCTCTGGCATGGGGTCCTCTGTGGGCTGCAAGTTAGATATCTGCTCCACTGTGGACCTCGATGGGCTAAAGGGGGACAACCTGTTTCACCATGGTCACCACGGGCTGCAGGGGAATCTCTGCTCTGGTGCACGGACCACCAGCTGCTCTCCTTCTTCACTGACCTTGGTGTCTGCAGAGTTGTTTGTCTGCAGACTTGAACAGGGAGGGGCATAGCATCAGACTTACTCGTGACAAGCCAACGGATGACACTCCAGGGTCTGAGGGATGGGTCGTTAATGAAGGCCCTCAACCTGTTGCTCTGAGATGTGCTGGGTACACTGCAACACACTCGAAGTCTTATGGAGAAGAGCCAGGAGCCTCTATGCAAATGTACATAGCACAGGGAAAAAACAAGACAAGTTGGAGATGTGCACACACCTCCAGGGTTACAATCTCATTGGCATCACAGAGATGTGGTGGGATGGCTCCTGTGAGTCGAGTGCTGGAATGGAGGGATACAGGCTCTTAAGGAAGGACAGGCAGGGGAGACATGGAGGGGGTGTTGCCCTCTATGTCAAGGAACAGTTGGAGTGGATGGAGCTCCACCTGGGGATGAATGAAGACCCAACGGAGAGCTATGGGTCAAGATTAAAGGGAACACAGGGGCAGGTGAAATTCCAGTGAAGATCTGCTATAGGCCACCTAACCAGGACAACGGAGTGGATGAGGCCCTCAATAGACAGATAGGAGCAGTATTGCATTCACAGACCCTGGTCCTCATGGGGGACTTCAACCACCCCGATATCTGTTGGAGGGACAACACAGAGGGGCACAAGAAATCCAGGAATTTCTTGAAATATGTCAATAACAACTTTCTTCAAATGGTAGAGCAACAAACAAGGGGAGGAGTCATGCTGGACCTTGTCCTTACCAACTAGGAGGATCTAGTCAGGAATGTCAAGTTCAAGGGTAGCCTTGTCTGCAGTGATCATGGAATGGTAGAGTTCAAGATCCTTAGGGCAGTGTGGGAGGTGTGTAGCAAGCTCACTATCCTGGACTTTAGGAGAGCCGACTTTGGCATCTTGAGGGGTCTACTTGGTAGGGTAACATGGGATAAAGCACTGGAAGGGAGGAGGGCCTAAGAAAGCTGGTTAGTATTCAAGTATCGCCTCCTCCAAGCTCAGGAGTGGTGCATCCCAAGAAAGAACAAGTCAGGCAAAAAAGCCAGGAGGCCTTCATGGATGAACAAGGAACTCCTGGACAAGCTCAAAAGCAAAAAGAAGGCCCACAGAGGGTGAAAGCAAGGACAGGTAGACTGGGAGGAATACAGAGAAACTGTTCGAATGGCCAGGAACCAGATTAGACAAACTAAAGCCCAGATAGAATTAAATCTGGCCAGGAACATCAAGGACAACAAGAAAATCTTCTTTAAATATGTCAGAGATAAAAGGAAGACTAGGGAAGGTGTGGGCCCTCTCCAGAGGGAAACAGGACATCTGGTCACCCAGGATATGGAGAAGGCTGAGGTACTCAATGCCTTTTTCACCTCAGTCTTCACTGACAAGGGCTCTAACCATACTGCCCAAGTCACAGAAAGCAAAGTCAGAGCCTGGGAGAATGAAGAACTGGCCATTATAGGAGAAGATCATGTTTGAGACCATCTAAGAAACCTGAAGGTGCACAAACCCATGGAACCTGATGAGATGCATCTGTGGGTCCTGAGGAAACTGGTGGATGAAGTTGATAAGCCACTTTCTATTATATTTGAGAGGTCGTGGCAGTCCAGTGAAGTTCTCACTGACTGGGGAAATATAACCACCATTTTCAAAATGGAAAAAAGGAAGACCTGGGGAGCTGCAGACCAGTCAGTTTCACCTCTGTTCCTGGCAAGATCATGGAGCTGATGCTCCTGGAAACTCTGCTCAGGCACATGGAAAATAAGGAGGTGACTGGTGACAGCCAACATGGCTTCAGCAAGGGCAAGTCATGCCTGACAAATTTGGTGACCTTCTATGATGGGGTTACAGCATTGGTGGATAAGGGGAGAGTGACAGATGTCATTTACCTGGACTTGTGCAAAGTGTTTAACACTATCCCACAGAACATCCTTGTCTCTAAATTGGAGAGACATGGATTTGATGGATGGGCCATTCAGTGGATAAGGAACTGGCTGGATGGCTGCACTGAAATGGTTGTGGTCAATGGCTCAATGTCCAGGTGGAAACCAGTGATGAGTAGAGTCCCTCAGGGGTCAGTACTGGGACCAGTGATGTTTAATATCTCTGTCAGTGACATGGACAGTGGGATAGAGCGCACCATCAGCAAGTTTGCCAATGACACCAAGCTCTGTGGCACGGTCAACACACTGGAGAGAAGGGATGCCATCCAAAGGGACCTGGACAGGCTTGAGAGGAGGGCCCATGCAAACTTCATGAAGTTCAACCAGGCCAAACGCAAGGTCCCGCACCTGGCTCATGGCAATCCCAAACACAAATCCAGGCTGGGAGGGGAATGGCTTGAGAGCAGCCCTGGGGAGAAGGACTCAGGGGTGTTCATTGAGGAAAAGCTCAACATGAGCTAGCAATGTGTGCCTGCAGCCCAGAAAGCCAACCATATTGTGGGCTGCATCAAAAGAAGCGCGGCCAGTAGGTTGAGGGAGGTGATTCTGCCCCTCCACTCTCCTCTCATGAGACCCCACCCCAAGTACTGTGTCCAGCTTTGGAGTCCTCAGCACAGGAAGGACATGGACCTGTTGGAACGGGTCCAGAGGGCGGCTACAAAGTTGTTCAGAGGGCTGAAGTGCCTCACCAATGAGGACAGGCTGAGAGAGTTGGGGTCGTTCAGCCTGGAGAAGAGGAGGCTCCAGGGAGGCCTTATAATGGCTTTCCAGTACCTGAAGGCGACCTCCAGGAAAGATGAGGAGGGAATCTCTATCAAGGATTGTACTGACAGGATGAGGGGTAGTAGTTTTAAGCTGAAAGAGGGGAGATTTAGATGAGATATTAGAGAAAAAGTTTTCATCTTTTCACAGAATCCACACCTGCAGCCCTGCCGCTGCCTAAACCTTGCCATGCAAACCCAAGGTCCTTGACAAATGTGCTCTCTTCCTGCTTATACCCATTCAGAATCTTTCTGCAAAAATCCTTTTCCAAGCCTTTCACTTTGATCATGACACACTTCTGTTTTAGCCTTCTACTGTTCCCTTTTCTCTACCATATCAAGCAGATGTGTATTTCCTTCTGTCTCTATGTCTTTCCTCTATATATGAATGATATCCAGTACCATAGGGTCTGGTCCTTACTACACTCGACACTACAATTGGAAATACAGCAACATTACAAGTGTACATCTGTCAAAACCAGTTATCCTGATAGATACATTATTCTAGATTTTTAAAAAGTCAGAAGGAGATAGTTATATTTGTCATGGAAATACAAAGTTGAAATGATCTACTAAATCAATACTGTTGTGAAGGGCTGCACCTTTCCCCTCATGTTAGAAGCTCGGGTTATTGTGAAAAAGATACAGCAGTCATACACAAATGCTTAGCATTGCTCCTACAGTCCATTAGCAATTGCACTATCGATGATAAGTATTACTCTTGCTAAGCACATTTTGACAACTAAATATGAGGGGTGTTAGGAAAGCATGCTGGAAGATGCCACCTTTATCCTTGTTTGGAGAACAGAAACTGCAAACATATGTCTATCCTGCATAGTCCAATGGGAAGGGAAATGCCTGTTCCATTATATATTAATATGATGTAGGACCTTCTTCCTCCTTCAGTTTTGTATGCTTCCAGCTTGCATGTTCCAGCATTAAATCAAACACGGCTCTAAGTTAGCACTGAAAGCAATCAGCCAGCAAAGATAAAATTCCTGGTATAGATCATCAGCACTGTCTCAAACCGTTACTCAGTTTTACAGCTGAGGAACTCCTTCACCACATCCTTGGTGACAAAGGAGTTTTGTCTGTGAAGAAGGGAATCAAAACACATAATCTCTATAGAAGTGGTGGAAATAAGGCTGCATGAGCCCAAACAAAGATACCTTGAGTGACCAAGCTGGTAGTGTAGGGAGACTTTCACGTGAGCAGAGGGCATAAGCTACCAGCCAGACATGTTTCTCTCCATTAACAAGTAAAAGTCAGGCTCATGGAAGATTTGAAGAGTTACAGAATTCCTTTTTAATTTCTGTCTTTGTCCAAAATGTGTCAGATGACCTCCAGAAGCGCCTCGCAAGCTATCTTATTCTATTCTGTGGCCTATGGATGGAAGAACAAATAAGGTATTGTTAGGAGAATTTGCTTCTCAGTCATTTGGAGCATCCCAGAGTGACCAAAAGGGAGTCTTGCTTGGTACCCAGTGGGCTGTGATGAGTCACAGAGTGGGAGAAAGGCATGAACTGTGGAAATCCAGGAAATCCAACCTGAGAGCTGGGACATCTGTGGATGCATTACACGCAACTCTAAAAAGCGTCAGCAGCACAAACATTGTACTGACTGCAACACCATTCAGAATAGTCATTACTGAGCAAAAAAAGCTTTTGTCCTTTCCAATCTCTGATCACATCCCGAGTGCTAGATCAGAGACTCTGAGCTACTGTGCATCCTGCCGAGCAGAACTGTGATATTTTTATACTTACTTTCCAAAATGGACCTATTTATTAGCCAAAACAAAACAGTGGGAAACATTCAATTGCTATTATACCATGTACTCTACGTTTTATTTTTGTTTATTTTGAGAGGAAAAAAAAGGAGTTCACCTGATCTTGTCCTTTGCCCCCGCGTTAAAATCATAATCCTCCTTTTAGGATATCACTTACTTGCTGTGGATATAATTACTAAGAAACTGATGAAGCTTTATAAACAAATAAACAGCCAGGAAAAGAGTACTAAGGAAGCAGCTAAACCATATATCATTCTTGTCCTTGTTGATGTGGTTTTAATAACACATACTTTCTCATATGACATCAGTGGATTTTAAATGCTTATTAGGTTATATAAGTTTAACATCATCAATCTATTCACATTTTTCATGTTTTACTAAAGATGCTTTTTTTTTTTTAAGGAAGCAGGAGAGAAGTGAATGACTCCAGACAAGACCATTAAGGTTACTGTATTTTTGCTAATCTTTTCTATGCCTTTTAACCCTCAGCTAGGTTGCTATTATCCAGGGGCAGAAGGAGGCCAAAAGATAAGCTGTTTCTAGATATAACTATATATAGTCTTTCTTCCCAAAGCTAAAAATACATTGTTCTAGAAGCATACTTTGGCATTTAAATCAGCCTCACTGACTCTATTTTTTTGACTGTGTGAACATCTTACAATGTTTCATCTTGGCAGAAAGCTTTAGGGGGAAAATAATAATGAGGAATTGGTGAAAAACAGAGCAAAATAAATTGAAAAGATAGAAGAAATAAAGTAATATTTTGGCACTCTAAATATACTCACTGTAGGCAAAAAAGAGAACATAGATAAAGCCATGTTATTGACAGGTTATTTTTAAGTGATCTTTTGAATAATGAGTGTGGAGATGAGATACTGTAGATTTTCTTTATCTTTGTGACATTTTGGTTGGCTGGTTATTGTATGTGGTGTGAAACAGTCATGGTTAAACTGTATGAGCAGAAGTGCCATTTTGACTACAGGGGTGGCAAGCAATGAAGAACAAATGGGAGAGGTATCACAGAAAGACTGAAAGAAGGACATTTTTGTTTTTAATTAAAATTAAAAATCTTAAAAATTTCTACTGAGTTTTGGGGTGGTAGTGTTTGTTTTTTTGTTTTACCTCTAAGCAGGCAAGATATGCTTTGATATGTTTCAGTTTTGTAAAAGGGGCACTTGAAAAAATACAAGCACCCAAAAATGATTCACTTGTCTGACTTTCCCTATTTCCCTTTTCAACACTTTGTTTCTCTGATTTCTGGGCTCCTACAAGTATAATTAGTGATGGTGTTTATTCTGATTTTGCTGCTGTTGAAACTGGTACTATTTGTAGTCAGTCCAAAGTGACTTTATCTAGACAGCCAAGGAATTTGAGCAAAGTTACATTGGATCTTGAAATAAGAACTTTTTGAAATGCAGTGTTCTGAGCATGTCACAATGATCTTCAGAAAATCCACAAGATTAGTTCTTTTTTAATATTTCATCTACAAGCCACATTATTTCAAAACAGAGGAAAAATGCACAATCTGTACTGTTAAGATTGCATTAATCTTCCCTGCATATCAAGAATACTTGAATGAACTAAATGATGGTGATAATGGGACTGAGTGTTTATGGGTAAGAATCAGGGGCAGGGCTAACAAGGCAGATATCGTAGTAGGAGTCTGTTATAGACTGCCCAATCAGGATGAGGAGGCAGATGAAATATTCTATAAACAGCTGCGAGAAGTCTCAAGATCGCGAGCTCTTGTCCTCGTGGTGGACTTCAATTTGCCGGACATCTGCTGGGAATACAATACAGCAGGGAGGGAACAGTCTAGAAGGTTCCTGGAATGTGCTGGGGAGAACTTCCTGACACAGCTAGTAAGAGAGCCAACTAGGGAAGGTGCCCTGCTGGATCTGTTGTTTGTAAACAGGGAAGGTCTTGTGGGGGTGTGAAGGTTGGAGGCTGTCTCGGGAACAGTGACCATGAAATGATCGAGTTTTTGATTCTGCGAGAAGCAAGGAGAGGGGTCAGCAGAACTGCTACCTTGGACTTCCGGAGGGCGGACTTTGGGCTTTTCAGGAGCCTGGTTGACAAAGTCCCCTGGGAGGCAGTCCTCCAGGGCAAAGGAGCCCAGGAAGCCTGGATGATTTTCAAGAAGGAGGTCTTAAAGGCGCAGGAGCAGGCTGTCCCCATGTGCCAGAAGACAAGCCGTCGGGAAAAAAGGCCGGCCTGGCTAAACAGGGAGCTAGTGTTGCAATTTAGGGAAAAAAAGAGGATCTATGGCCTCTGGAAGGAAGGGCAGGCCACTCAAGAGGACTACAAAGAGGTAGTGAAGCTATGTAGGGAAAAAATCAGGAGGGCCAAAGCCCAGCTAGAACTAAACCTGGCTTCTGTTGTCAAGGACAACAAAAAAAGTTTCTATAAATATATTAGCAATAAGAAGAGGACTAAGGATTATCTCTGTCCTCTAGTAGATGGGGCCGGCAACATAGTGACCAAGGATGAGGAAAAGGCTGAGGTACTTAATGCTGTCTTTGCCTCAGTCTTCAGCAGTAGGACCAGTTGTTCCCTGAGTACCCAGACCCCTGAGCTAGAAGACAGGGATGGGGAGCAGAATGAAGCCCCTGTAATCCAAAGGGAAACGGTGAGGGACCTGCTCGGTGCTGGGGCTGGTTCTCTTTAATATCTTTATCAATGATCTGGATGAAGGGATCGAATGCACCCTCAGTAAGTTCGCAGATGACACTAAACTGGGCGGGCGTGTTGATCTGCTTGAGGGTAGGTTGGCTCTGCAGAGGGATCTGGACAGGCTGGACCGATGGGCTGAGACCAATGGTATGAGGTTCAACAAGGCCAAATGCTGGGTCCTGCACTTGGGTCACAACAACCCCATGCAGCGCTACAGGATTGGGGCAGAGTGGCTCGAAAGCAGCCCGGCAGAAAAGGACCTGGGGGTGTTGGTTGACAGCCGTCTGAATATGAGCCAGCAGTGTGCCCAGGTGGCCAAGAAGGCCAACAGCATCCTAGCCTGTATCAGGAATAGTGTGGTGAGCCGGACTAGGGAAGCGATCATCCACCTGTACTCGGCACTGGTGAGGCCCCACCTTGAGTACTGCGTTCAGTTTTGGGCCCCTCGCTACAAGAGGGACATTGAGGTGTTGGAGCGTGTCCAGAGAAGGGCTACAAAGCTGGTGAGGGGTCTGGAGGACAAACCTTATGAAGAATGACTGAGGGAGCTGGGGCTGTTTAGCCTGGAGAAGAGGAGGCTGAGGGGAGACCTCATCACCCTCTACAACTACCTGAATGGAGGTTGTAGAGAGATGGGGGCTGACCTCTTCTCCCTGGTGACAAGTGATAGGACGAGACGAAACGGGTTCAAGTATGTCAGGGGAGGTTTAGATTGGATATTAGGAAACATTTTTTCACTGAAAGGGTTATTAAACATTGGAATAGGCTGCCCAGGGAGGTGGTGGATTCACCATCCCTGGAGGTGTTTAAAAAAAGGGTAGATGGGGCACTTAGGGACATGGTTTAGAAGTGGCTTTTGTCAGGGTAGGTTAAAGGTTGGACTTGATGATCTTAAAGGTCCCTTCCAACCTCAGCGATTCTATGATTCTATGATTCTATAATACAGTTCTAATTTGATTAAGAAGAGAAATAAGTCAGGGACTTAAAAAAGAAAAAAAAACAACAAAACAAAACAAAACAAAGCAAAACAAAACAAAACAAAACAAAAATCACCTAGGAAGGCCACAAATTATTTTTTCAAGGTTATAAAATTAGATCCTACTGAACTCTTTTTTTCTTTGTTTCTCATAATTTTAAATTCTTTCACTGAACCCTAGAATTTACTCCCTCAGAATATCTTTTCTAACTATGATGTAATGTTATCTTTTCTACATTACAGTGAAAAATTAGCAAGTATAATATTTGCTATTATTCTCTGAAACTTAAATAATGAGAACGTATTTTAATTCCCCTTAAAAATATTTTTTCTGGGGAAAAACTAAAGGCCTCATGAATCACTTGGGAATCAATAGAAGGATTCTGGTTACACATGAGGGAAACCTGACAGTAGCAGAACTCAGTCAAATAAATATTTTAAAAATCAGAATATTTTTTGCACTGAGGACTGTGTGGTAATAACTTCACTTGTGAGAATTGTAATATTGTCTGTACTTAGACTGTTCCAACAAATACTGTTCAGCAAAGCACACGGAACTCCTCATTCAATAGGCCATTCTTGGAAAAAACAACTCAAGAGAAAGAAATATTAATTCTGCCCACTAAACACCAGTACATAAATGGTGACATGCTATGGTTCAAGAGTTATCATCTCCTGTAAATCCTAGAGAATTTAAAATGGGGAAATATTTGAAGTATTTAAGTATTTAAAATTGGGGGAAAGACTGGTAAGTTAGCTTTGAGTTTGTACAAAAATATTTTTCATTTATGGGTTTGAATACTAGACTGCCAAATCTAAGTGATAACAGAACAGGAATAGCTTACCATCTTTAGAAATTCCTGAGTGATTGGTTATCAGTCCCCAGTCAACAATCTCTTAGAAAAGTGTTGAGTATTAAAACCATATGTTTCTTTAAGAAATGAAAACTAAAATGAAGAGATATTAAATTAATGGATTACTCATCTTAAAAAATGATATTTTACCTACAGATCATCATGTTTATTAAAAGGTGTCCTTTGCAGAGAGAACAAAACCTTTCAGATATACAAAAATTAAACATACGTTTAGCACAAACACAAATTAAGATTTTTATGCCTTTGGACTCAGTAAGTGTTCGATTCAATAGCTTTGAATTTATTGTAGCTGGGCACTGAATTTCCCGTGTCCTCCCTGTGCCTTGGCAAATTGCAACCCAGATTCCTGATCAAGGTCCATAACACATAAATATGTAAAGATATTGTGTTTGAAGCTAACTTAAGTCAAAACAATAAGTAATTGTCTGGGGAGAACAGGATTATTTACCAAAGCTAACTGTAGCCCAGCTCCCTCCCTCCTCACTGGACAAGCCAAGAAGACCTCACTTTAAAGATTAGTTTCTTGTTCTGTGCCCTATCCCTTTTCTTTGGCTCTGCAGGGAGCGTAGGGGGACACTTCCACTAGGATAGAGTATCCCTTTTTGAACACTTCCCTCGTCTTCTCTTCTGTGCACTTGGAAAATTTGAATACTGTTTCTTGGACACTTAAAATGAATATGTATAACTCTCCCTTTTCCAGTATACCGTAATGTACATAAGTAAATAATCTTTCACTAGTGAATAAGTAATACGCCTAAGGAAAACAAAACCTATCTTGGCAGCAATTTTCCTCTCTTTGAGCAATATATTTGCTTTGGTTAAATCATCATTAGCCGCAACAAATTAGCTCTTTGATTAGTGTTGCTTTGCAACAAAGCCAAGTGACTAATTTATCTACCCAATAAAGAAAGAAATGTTGGCTTAAATGAAAAAGGGAAAGGGTATTTTAATTTGCTTGAAATTTTAGATGCTCAGCTTCTTTTGCTAAGAAATCTCCAAGTTTAAGAATGACAGAACTGGGTTCAGTTCATTGCTCACTAAGGATCTGCATCACGTTGAAAAAGGCTTCAATGAAATAACTCTCCTTGTGCTACTTACATGGAAGATGAAAAAGTTGCAAGATCTTCTGCCTCAAATCACAGAAAGCTAAGAAAAGTCAGCATTTTCAGGAGTCTTTTGATTCCAGACCTGAATACAGGTTTTTGAATGACCAAAACTACCAACACCTAATGGTGGATGGAAGCAGATTATAATGCCGGCACAAACTCTGAAACTGTAAGAAAGCACCAGAAATGGTGACAGTGGTATATATAGCTGTGTGAAAATCACCTCCCTCCTGCTGAACAGAGCTCCACAGTCCTCCTAAGAGAAAAGTCTAATGAAACCTGTTTGATGAGAGGGTCAATTAGCTAGTGTACCACCTTCCACTTAGGGAGCTGTGCCACCTCTGTAGTACAAACTCTGCACAACACTGAACCATGCCACAAGAACATATGTGATGGATTTACCAGATCGCTTGAAAAACCTTATGTATCAGTAAGATGATGATGCACTGTATGGTGTCAAGATCCCTTGGCCAGATTTTCAAAGTTTCTGGAAGCTGACAGCTCTCACCAGGGACAACAGTGTTGAGAACATCTGGAAATCTTCCCTTTTCATTTAAGTGCTTAAAAGTTCCTTCTCAAGCCCTTAACTAGGGACATTAAGATTAATAGTGTTCACTGCAGCAATTTTTACTTCATCCATGACTGTTATGCGTAAAAATGAGGCAAGATCTGTAAAAAAAGGAGATTTCTTTTATTAAAACTACTGGTGCAGTGGGGAAAGAAAGTTTTCAGGAAAATAATACTTCAAGTCTTTCTATTTACTCAATAATACAGCTGCTGAAGCATTCAGAAGGTGGCCACCTACACAACTGTGTCCAATTTAAAACACTTAGTCTACATATTCAGAAGAAAGGAAATTCTTGTCATAAATCCTTTAGAAAGTAGGACTACACAGAGAGAAAGAGAAAAAAAAACAGAGAAAAAAAAAAAAAAGAAAAATAAAAAGGAAAATTTACACCCCATCTTTTACCTAAGACCAATTTCCTAAGAAAATGGCTAAAAGGTTATTATGTCTATGACAGTATGACATGGAACATACTGTTATTATAGACAGTTCAGGAGTGTGCTTTCTCTCACAACGAGGCACAGGATTGTTCTAGGTCCAGTTTTCAGATCTGTGTAAGGAGTCGAATGGTTTTATTTTTAGGCTCCTTAGGATGTGTGGAAAATCCTAGACAACAATCCCTTGATCATCAGATAGTGTTAATACTAAACTGCATCACTGGCAGGAGCCGCAAGCTCTATTCACTCTAATTACACTCCAGTTATAGCTCATTGACTTGCTTTATATCAGCCTAAGATACTATTTACTGACTTGAAAAACAAAGCAGAAAGTTATAAAGAAAAAAATACTGGGTGTGGCCACAATAAGCGCAAGACAAGCAATGCTATAGAAAGAGGTTTGGTGCGAGATGATACATACTCATTTTGATCTTATTGTTCCAAAATGTGTCATAGTGGAAATGGGTCCTTCCTTAGTTATGGCAGATGTTAACTCCTGTAAAATAGTCTTTATAATAGAGGCAAAGTGTAGTGTGGTAAAGTCCTCATACTGCGTTCAGTGTCATTATGTTACATTGCACCTAAAGCAGAACCAGCAGGTATCTTAACGAAAGATGAAAGCTGAGTGGCAGCACGACTATTAAGAAAGAAAGAAACGAGGGTAGACTCATATTATTTGCTGCTTAACAGAGTGAGGAAATGTATTTGGGGGTCTTATTTTTAAGCAACTTCCAGTCCTTAATGCATTATTTATGTGACTCTCCTAGGTAACTTACACAGAGGTTATCTGTACTCATCAACAGACAGTATTTGCTGCTGCACAAGGGATCACTTCCCACATCCATAGTGGTACAATTTCAGCTGTAAGTTATGCTGGTTTTTTTGTTGACCACAATAGCATGTAATGACAACTCGTTGTGGCAGCAGAGGGAAACTAGAACTAGTAATAATAAAAATCAATAAAGTTATGTTGACTTCCAAATATCACATAATGTCTGATGGTATAATGTGTTATCAGCTTAATGCCAGCTTGTTTCTAGGATTACAGATTGTTTATTCTAACCAAACAAGTGGATATTACAGCATTTTTATATCCCTTCAGTAAGCATGTATTTAAAAAAAAAATCTTTAGTGGAAGCTTGTTGAAAATAAGTCTACCCTGTGGCAAACTATATTCTGGCACATAATTATAGGGAGCTCAGCAATATAACTTTAACATAGATCAATACTTTGAGATTGCCAGCACAATTCTCTCTTTGTCTTTGCTGAAATAAATGAAGTTTTCATGTTGAATTAGCTCAGCTAAGGTAGAATATCTCATGTCAAGATTTAGACAAAGTGGTTGAGTTTATTCAGAGTACAAAAATCTGAAGAGTAAGAGAAAAAAAATGAAGGGAGGGAAGGAGTCACTTAGACAACTATTTAGTCACAGTATGCAACAAAACAAAAACTATCTGAGCTTTTAAAAAAGATTTTAAAAGCCCTATAAAACACAAAATAATACTTCGTAAGATCAAAATTTTGTCATTTTTGTAAGCAAAAATTTTGAGGCTTATGTTACTGTTTTTTCAAATAATGTGTCTGGTAAAAGTATGCATGAATTCCACTCTGCTCAATGGGCCTTTCTCTCTGCTGTCACTCCACTGTTCATGGCTCCACTTTTCTGAAATATGAGGCTCACTTTCAATAAAAAAACACGTAACAAGGTTTTTATGTAAAAGCATTCCCAGAAAAAGAAACTCATTTTTGAAAATGGGGTCCAGTCTTGTTTAGTTTTATATTGAGTTCAATCTGTGCTGAGCATGATTTTGAAGTTAAAGTAACCATCTGGGAGAAAATTCTGATCTCCTTGACTTACTTGGCTCCATAACTCGTAGCTTGGAGATGCCATTAAAAATAGAGTTTGTACTGACTGCTGTGACAAAGCTGTATCTGAGATAGTTACAAGTTCCTTATGTTCCCAGATTTCTTGTAGTAATGGTAACCACAGAGTAACTGTATGATAACATTTGGCATATATTCCTTTGAAATTATTTCCACACCATGTGTGTGGTTAACAAATACCATATGACCCACTAAACCTAATACCGTTCTATGTCAATAAACCAGTTACAGTTTTACATGGTGTTGTCATAGTGTTTGAGACCATTAGTTTAGAATGCTACCTTTTTTTTTTCACTTAAAAAAAAAAATGTTTCTTTTCAAACACTTCGGTTTTACTATGGCTGTTCATGCTTTAAAAACAGATGTAATTATCACATACATCATGTGTTCAGTAACATGTACACAGAAGCTATCTCTTCATTGTGACTCCTCACATGATCATCCTCCTTCCTTCATTTGGATTTCTTTAATACTTGTTTTCAACCAATTTCATGTAAGTTTACAAAGCAGGGGCATTTGAGGATAAAATAGATCTTTCTCTTGAAAATTAACCTGAAATAACACAGGTATGTCAAGAAACAAGGCAAATCTAAATTTGAAGCATAAGGGACTGGGCTGAAACAGAATAAATTACTTGTAACCTAGAACAATTGTTTTCTTACCTTTAATTCCAGATATCTCAAGAAAGCCCAAGAAGAAGAAAAAAACGTTGCAAATCCTTACGCTGCATGTGAGAATGTTGCAGTTAAATGCTCATGAGAGAAAAGTCCAACAGATGTTCAGTGTAGCTTTCTGTGCTGAGCAGCTCTCCTCCACAGGCAGAGTTAGGGTCTTCTGAAGTCATTACCTGCTCATTATCATTCATTACACATAACTTTATTTGCTACAATTCACATCTCTTTCAGAAATTACAATTATTGCAATCCCTACTCTTATGTGGAATATATAGACTTTGAATTTCATAAGTAACAAATTAAGGAAGTGTTATCTGCATTATATGCTGTAAAATGTGTTGGCAAAATAAAGACGAGTGATCAGAGAACTAACCAGCAATTATTCTGCAAAATTCTTTCTTACTCTCCCTTACTATGTTTGGATTTTTTAATATACCTATTTCTTGTTACATCACCAGACTGTCAAATCAATACTAAGGTATATTTTCTAAATCTGGATTTTCAACTAGCTTCTTATCTGAGAATAGTCATTTGATTATCTTTCATTTCATTTAGGGTCTGTGAAAGGGCCAGATTGACAGCACAGGAAATTGCAGTCTTATATTTATCTACCAAAAGTTACAGAACCAGCAGTAGTGTTATGAGCTTTCTCAAGCTCATCTCTAGAAGTCTACCATGAAGTAATAGTGTATCTTAAAAACTGAGAGATTTGTTCACCTTGTGTACTGTACAGCAGGTTGGCTAACTCCAGTATTTGATGTTAGTTACAGCTAAAAAAGGTGGTAGAATCTGGACCAAGGAAGGCAATCTTAGTTTCTAAGAAATCTAATTAGTTTCTTCCAAAATCTAATTAGTTTCTTCCAGAGATTTTTATGTAGGATGAAAGTAGGAACACTAAAATACTGAAACAATAGTCAATTTTACTCAAAATATTTTAATTAAGCTGAAAATAATTGTTTTCCACAGCGTGGTCCACCAGTTGTGCTATGTCAATGACTCATTATATAGGAACATAGTACACAGAGCAGAATGCACCCAGGGGAACAAAGTTTCATTACAGGCTACGCTATTTTAGTTGGATTCATGGCTGCTGTTGTAGTAAATCAGATCTGGATTTAAGTATGAGTCTGTAGCACTAAGGCCATAAACTGTTGCCTCGTAGAAAAAAATATAGAAAAATCCAAAATAAATGCCATGTATTGCTATCTTCCCATCCAAACATGCTGTGGAGCAGCAGTTGGTAGTGGCAACATCCCAAGGCACTAAAGTATCCAGGAAGCATGTCAGTGGAAGAGGAGATAAGGCATTTGCATGGAAATCAGACACCGAAAACATGTGTTATGTTGGTAAGTTGTATGCATAGGAAATGGCAGTTTTGAGGACTGTTCCCATCCCATAAAGTCTGTCCACAGGCTGTGTGAACTACCCTGAACAATGGATGGTCTATAGTTACGCAGCCTTGCATTTGAAGATTACAGGCTTGCTTTCTGTTCTTTTCCGGTTTTCCAGGTTACTCAGATGAAGAGGCATGTCTAATTCAGCATATGCCGTTTAGCATGCAACAGCAGCTGTGTTAGTCACTCCTTCAGAATTAGTCCACGCCTTTTTCCCTTAAAGAAAACAGGCTCTGTTCAGAAAGTTACAAATCTTGACAAAGATCAATGGGAAACCTAACATGAACTTGTCATAGTTTGCAGTATCATCTTCTACATTTTTGTAAATAATTTATCTTCCTCGAAAGATAGATTGAACTAGTAAGACCCATTCTACAGAAAAAAAAAAAAATCATAGAGAAGTTTCTCTGTCCTGGAATAACCAATGGAATGGATGTCATAGGATAGCTACCCACTCTAGCTTCTAATTCAAACTGTGCATACATGGGGCTAGATAGCATCTGCATGGGAGTTTCCACTGGCCTTCTTGTAAAAAGAGAATGCTAATATTCACACCACAAGAGGATCTAATTCTTAAAACAAACAAGCAAACAAACAAATCTCACAAACTGGTATTAACAGGCATATTTTAATAATTAGTGTAACTAATAATGGGTTTGAGAGACCCTGTCTTCTTCTATCTGTCCACTAGAGAACTATGCTACAAAAGAAATAAGTAAATCTCATCTTGTTAGTTACAGTTTCAAGTGCAAGCTAAAAACTAACAATAGAAAACTGCAAAAGCAATTGTGATTTCTTCTTCTGTTAGCCTTATTTAATAATCAGAGGTTTGGATCTTTTTGATCTCACCACCTTGCTTTGGAGTTTTGCATGTCCCGTAACCATTGAACTACACAGGGCAGCATGGGTGTGATGCATCTAAACAGCACTGTAGTTTCTCCTGCTTTGGCTGTGTTTGGACCTCCATCAGTCCAGGAGAACTTCATAATTCTGGAGCACATAACTCTGCCGGTGCATTTACATGTAGCTGCTGAGGATCACCACGGGCAAGCAAGCCCTAGGAGCCTGCCTATTAGTAGTTAAACAGCTATAACAGCTATAATTTCAGTCTAGCACAATTCAATCAAATCTGCCTTTATGTCAAAACCTTCAAGCCCCATGTTGGGCACCAAAAAGAACTGTCCTGGTTTAACCCCAGCCAGCAGCTAAGCCCCACAGAACAGCTTGCTCACTCCCCCTCAGTGCGATGGGGGATAGTTGGAGGGGTAAAAGTGCAAAAACTCAAGGGTTTAGATAACGGCAGTTTAATAAGTAAAGAAAAAACTACTTGTATAACAAACCAAAACAATTAATTAATTCACTCCTCCTTGGCCGGCAGGTGTCCAGCCATTTCCTGGAAAGCAGGGCTTCATCATATGTAATGGCTACTTAAGAAGACAAAATCCATAACTCTGAATGTTCCCCCTTCGTCCTCCTCCCCACAGCTTTTGTTGCTAAACACAATGCCATAGGGTATGGCATATTCCTTTGGTCCGTTGGGGACAGCTGTCCCAGCTGTTGCTCCTCCCAGCTTCTCGTGCACCCCTGACAAAGACTTCTGCATTCTTCCTTCTGCTTTGTTGCATAAACTTAGTAGGGTTTGTCAGAAGAAATAAAGATGTTACTGTTACTTTACTCTATCAAGAGCAAATCAGAAATATAATCACTGAGGTCAGCTGAATCAAAGTGATGTAAAAATGATAAGACAGTGGGATGGAGATGGCTATCAAGCCCTTTTCTTTGGAGAAAGTGAAGATGTCACCCTGGTAGCCTGCACAGGAAGAAAGACAAAACATGCTGACTATTTCTGTATAAGGAGCTCTAGTAAGAAATCTCACATAAATCTGGCATTGTGTAATTTTTTTGCCTGTATTGGGACCTTGCCATTGCCAATTATGGTTCCACAGCTTCTTTAACTACAAAGGGAGATAGCAGTTCATGGGTCCATTCCCAGCTTTGATCAAAATTTCCTGAAAGAGTTAGTGAGAAGATACAGCTGATGAGACACAAAAGCCCAGATGTACTTCCTTTAATTAATTATAATGTTTTTCCAGAATTTTTTATATATAATAGGATCCCTGTACTGTGCATCTCCCACAGGCAACATACTGAAATCCACTCATGGTCAAAAATGTCAAGGAAAACATTTAGTCATTAATTCTGTTACTCGAGACCAAGCAGAAGTTACAATTTTACTAGCTTAGAGGAAGTGCAACATTGCATGGTGTTTCATATTTTACCTTAACTAATACATATTCACCTAGTGAGAACTTCGGCACATTCATAATTTCCTACATTGTGTCCAAAGTAGGACTATCATTGCCTCCAATATAATAAAATCAGACAGAGAAAGACTGAACTACATGAGAAGTGGAATTGTTCTGCAGCAAATTTCGTTCATGTGACTTGGAATATGGAATTTTTAAAAAATCTATTTTAATGAATAACATGGTACATGTTATATTCTAGAGGGCAAACGTTTTGTCTTCCATTCACTCGATATCTGCCAGACTTGTTTAAGGCCAAATCCTGAGAGGTCCTAATTACAAATCCTCAACATGGGTTTCAGGTACTTGGCACCTTTCTATGACCTAGCTCATCATGAATAAATAGAAGAAAAGAAAAGTCTAGATATTTGAAGATATATAACACAATCATACCCACCACACATGAATAAATTGTAATCTGAGTATGAACCTCCTTAACCATATTGTAGGAAAATTGAATTTCATTCTAATACTTTTCATCTTTTTACGTACTGCAAGTTATGTAATAAGTGATTGGAATGTTTTCAGCAGTGTGTATTTAGGCAGAAACACCTTGTTTTAGGAAAGATGAAACACTATACAGAGACTAATCTGTTTTAAAAACGCTTATAGCTAGATAGTTTTTGAAAACTAGGGATCTGTGGAGAGATGGCAGGCAGATATTGCAATAATATGAAAGGAGCTGAAGCGAATTTCAGGGATATTTCACATATTCCATTTTCATTTCCATTCAGAAGTTACAGCAAAATAGTATTTATACATATCTAATGTTTAATGTGCTTTAACTATGACTGTGTCCATAGAAGAAAAGTACATCTAATAGTTAGCTTGGAGACTACCACTGAATTTTTTGAGAGCTTCATTCCTATCTCTTACTTTAGTTTTCAAAATACGTGTTTTTAATTACAAATTTATCAAAACAAACTTCAAATTTACAAACTTCAAATCCACATGCCATTCCAAGCTTAGGTATGAACACCCGCGCAACAAGAGCAACAAGAAATGTACTGGGCCTGTATGTGATATTTAGACCAAAAGCTGTCGCTCTCATCAACTTTTATTACCACAGGTCTGAAGGTTGTTAGTCCCAAAGTGATAATTTGAGATTATCTCTAGCTGCATATACAGCGGAACACCACTTGATATTATAGCAGACCTGTGTAAATGCATAGCGATTCTACCAATTTATATGAATGCAACAGAAAGCAGAATTTTCTCTTTAAATATATCATCTGAATTATTTTTAATGAGGTGAACAGTCTGAATTTTAAAATCTTTATTTCTAACAATATAATTCTATCTTTACACTGAAGCGCCCCTAAATATTTTTAAAGCTTTAAAAAGTGAACTCCACAGGAACAATATAATAAAAAATGGCAGCCATGCCTAGTGTAAAAGACAGTGCTTTAATCCTACAGAGGAAGTGAGCTGGGATAGGTAGCGTGGAGAAACATATGAGTCTGAAAATTCAGCTATGGTTTGGGTGAACGTAGGTGCATTTATTTATGTGACGCAATCAAGCTGCAATTAACTTCAGGTAACAAGAAAAGTCTTTGCCAAGAAACGTTCACAGAGTTTTGTCATAAAAAGCATTACAAGCATACTAATAAAATAAGAAAAAAAAATAGTGCTACATTGATTACTTTATTACTAAGAATTTGTATTAAAATGTGATGGATACTTTCATCATTAATTATATTATTGTTATCATGTGTAGTCCTACCAGTATAATATAAGTCTCTCAGTCAAGCTGCTACTGTGTTATGTGAGACTTTTTTTATTGCTTACATTATTATTGCACACACTTTTCTGTCATCAAAAACTTCTTGATATAATCTGGCATTCAATCATGAACTCTCGCCAAATTCTACAGACCCCAGCGTATTTGAACTTTCTTCCATGACTCTTCCCGCATGATAAAAATGGCAATGCAGTACATAACATTATTACATGACCGGGCAGGATATCAGAGACTTCTGAGTACAGTATCTACTGAGGCTACATCTACATTGGTAAATAAAACCACTACAAGCCTCCCTGATGTGATGTCCAGCTGTGCCTCAGGAGATGGCATCCATAAGAAGACCATTCCCAGAAGGGAATATAGACAAGACCGCACCAGCCATAGCTGCTCCTGCTCCCCTCCCACAGAGCTCTCAGGCCATCTATCAGCAGGGGTTCAGACAACTCTGTCTTCCTTCATGCCACACCTCAAGGCACACAACACAACCTTCAGTTCATTGCTATGCAAACACGACTTCTATAGGCTGCCAAAAACCCCTAACATTAATTCAGCCACTTAAAACTGAAAGAAATGCCCACTGGAAATAAGTCTTATCTCATAGGCCTACAAGAACACCACATACAGCCTTGAAGACATGGGCTATGTAAAATAGCCTGACCATTCTGCCATGTCTCATAAGAAAAGGCTGTTTTATTAAGGAATGCAGACACACTGTAAGCATACTTCCAGGCCTCAGGACAACTATTGCAGCTGATCAATGCAACACATCTCAGTTGAACTAGCTGCACTTGGCACATGGGGCTGTGAATGGGATGATATGTTGCATCTCAGCACTGAGAGTCTGCGATATCCCAAAAAGATGCTGAGGAAGGTGCTGAAAACAAACCTTAATGTTTGATGAGATTGCATACATTGGCATCTAGTAAATTCTCAAAGTCCTGTGTATTTCTCTAAGAAAGGAAATTACAGGATATTACAGCGGTGCAGAATGTAGAAAAAGCAATAATATTTCCAATCTGATATTTTATCATATCTTTTAGAAAAATTTCAATACTTCTAAGCTCCAAAAGCTAATTAAAACAACATCAATCAAAATACTTTATATATCTGTGCAATACTGACTGAAGAGAATCAGCTCCTGATCCTGAATGTCAGTCCAAAAGCCTGGGTGTTCGTTAACAATTGCCCAGATCTACATTTTTATAAGTAGCAACAAAATAAAGTAACAACTGGACTGTTCTTTTGTCTTCCATTTACTATTGTTTTTCACCATTTATATTGCACTGGATAAAACAATCACAAGTATCAAATCCAGATCCTTGTTTAGAAGTAAGAGTTGCTTCTTTACGTGTTTGCTAAATTCTGCTGGGTTGTACTTAGGGAAAAGCAGATGATCAGCAGATGCAGACTTGGAACAACGGGGCAACTGGCAGCATAGCAGAGCAGAATATTAGAGAGCTTCTGAGCTGCTGAGACAAATTTATCTATACTGAGCATTTGAGCAGCGTCATTTCTTATTACTTAAAGCCCATGAAGGGCTCAGTGACTTACAAAGGGGAAATTACAGTAGTGTAGCTAGGACCAGAAGAAGGGGATATAAGGCAACCTGAGTAGACAGCCATCCAGTCAAACCACTTAATTCTTTAAGAATAAAAATGGGAAGAGAGAGGTTTTGCTATGAACACTGTAAGAAGGAATACATGCCAGGAGAACTTACTATAGCTGCCTTTCACTGGGAGAAAAATCACACAGTTTATCGCTGCCCCTTCAGCCAGCTTTGTTTGGCCTAGCATATGAGTCCTCATGTTTGTATTGTTGTGCTAATGAGTACTACGTCTTTCTTATGTACAAGCAAATTGATAGTGGCAGGGCCTACTGTGCCATTTCGGCAGCCTGCAAATGGTTTGTGTCACAGGATGAAATTGCTGTCCTTCCACTATTGCCACCTCCCAAACGGAATCAATAGGCTGTCCCTTCTAGTGACGGGATTCAGTGAATCAACTAATTTGTGGGTTTTAAATACTACAGCAGGTAACACTACCCCACATATAGAGAGAATCGTTAAGTGCTGTCTGGCCAACATGAGCATTATTCACTGGTCGGTCTCTATCGTTGTTCACATAAGCGGAGAGGGCCACTAACCGACAGTGGAAAGCCATTAGAGTTCAATCAATTTCCTGTAAGCCTCCCTCTACTGCACTCAATGTCCATGTGTTTAAATTTCTTTGCACAGCATGGTGCTGCACTGCTGAATACAGATTATGTGTCACAGTTTCATAACTAATACCTTAGTCAGTGATGATCTAAACATTTCATTCCTAATTCTCTGGAGATAGATTTTTCTCCAAAACAAAATGATTATATTTGATCCTAACCCATTTCTCCTGTTTGATAAGAAGAGCATCACAAAGACTGGTCAATCTGTATGGATTTCACCTCAGACCCTACTCTATCTCTCCCCTCTTGCCTTCCATTGACAAGTTTGCCCATGCTTTTTCTGCACTACTTTATTAATCAATATTCTGACTTATGGCATCTGTCACTGAGAGTGATGCTACATAGTGTCACAATATGGGATTTCTCAGGATTAAGGTACTTGTCTGCATATACTTGCACTTTTGCTTTTATATTAATCGCTTATTTCATAGCAAACATAGATCTCTCGCTAGACCTCTTCATCCTGCACATGCCAGTTGACAGTGGAAAATTCACTTAACCTTGGGAGCAGGAGTATGGCCTAAAACCTTTAAGTGTCAATCAGAGACACAATATGCAATTTCTTGCACTCCTTCATGCATCTATATTTCTGATCAAAGAACTAGTAACAAGGAACACTGACTTCTGAACTGCAGTATAACGTACAAATGTGTCAGGCAATAAATTATTGCCCTCTTGCCTTCTCCATAGTTACTTCTCATGCTTTGAATATCTTTCAGATCAAGTCAGACTAAATCTATTGTCATTCTTTTCACAATGGAGTTGACCTCTTTCACACAGGACCTTCACATGGGACAACAACTTCCTTTAGAAAAAATCTTACGATAAGGAAATTTGCTTCCAATCTGTTATCAGAATACAACTAACAATAAGACACAGTAGTTACAGAAACAGTATTTATTAGCAGACCTCACAGGATGCCCACTGTAAACACCTTTATATTAAACTAATCTCAGGGGTTTATTCACCTGCACACGCTGGCATTAAGATATAGAACGTTTAGACCCTGATTTTCTGCCACCAATCTCAGTTACATCTCTAGTTTAGAAGCTTCGCATCTGTGCAAATGCTTCTACACTTATGTCCATGGACTGTCTGCTAGAAAGACTGAAGGACCAGTACTTCTCTGTTTTGTCTTCTTTCATTGTTTTGTTTTACTTTGTTTCCAATATCCAAATATGTAACGGATTTTTTCATAGTAAAGGTTTGATCTTTCCTCTTTGTCTTGATTTTGGTAAAGAGGAAATATAATTTCAGTTTAGATCAGCACAAAGCAATGCACAAGAGAACACTACTACACCTAGTTCTCACTCCACATATAAAACAATGGCTTGGAGCTGACAGTTACTGCTCAAGAATAATAAGACCTTGTGGGTATGAAAACAGTAGCCAAGTGACAGTAGTGACCAAAAAAGTAATCATATTGCAAGAGAAACAAAACAGAGAATATCCCTTTTTCAGTATAAGTCCTTGGCTCACCCACACCTGGAAAGAGTTCAGAGAAGAACAATGGGGATAATCACAAGTGTCACGAACAGAGCAGAGCGAGCTCAGCTGTTTATCAGCCGTTCCACTACAAAACCTCAGGGTTTTAAATGAAACATAAGGATGCGATTTCTCATGTAGCAGGAAGCAGGGATATGAAATTCATTGTCTTCAGAAACTTTTAATGCTAACAGCTCCAGTTGCCCATGACTATGTTTTTAAAAGGGCAGAGTCATTGGAGATAATTTTTAGTAGCAATCTTTAAAGTTCTACTCTACCATTTTCTCCATTCTAAAGATAATACAGTAGTAATGATATAAAGACTTATCTGACCCACTATGGGGTTGATAAACACCCCGCCTACAAGAAAACTGCTGAAATAATGAGAATAACTGGTGAAATAAATGTACCTGGTAATGATTTGCATAAGGAAGCAAAAGTAGCCTACAATACCAACTGCTTCAAAGCAAAACAAGGCCAGTGGATTGCTATAGAAATTATAAATCACATATATCAAACTTCTAGCAGTGACAGGCTTATATAACATGTAACCAAAATAAGCCTCTCTAATGCTACATGTTGTTTCACCAAAATTAGATTTTGTGGCCATTACAATAAATGGCAGCTAAACATCAGGCAAGGTCTCCACTGCTGCTAAGCACCTTCCTTTTTACTGGAATCCTGTTTTATTTTTGCATTTGAAACACAAATGGATCTACAGAAAATATCCATAGCAATGACTTTTGAAAGGTAGTACTCTAGGTCCGTCTACTGAAATAGTTTGTGCTATGTATACATCTGAACCCAAATCCAGACAGTTGGGTTCTGGGCAGCTCAGCTATAGATCAGGTATTTTCAGAATGTCTGAATTTATTTCAAAACAGGAGTCATGATGTAGGTGAAAATGTTCAGACCACAGCTGTTCCCTGCAGAGAATGCATAGGGATGGAGCTGGTGTACAAGGCGGATGCTGGTGGAACAGAACAAGAACAAACTAGAAAGAAAACAGAAAAAGAAAGAACTGGAGGGGAAAAGATGAGTCAGAAGCACAAGTCAGAATGCTGCATTTACATTTTCATTAACCCGCTGCTTAAAAGAGACTCTGTACATGGATGTTTATCTGGTTCAGCAGATAGAATGGGTCCTCACAAAAGGAAGGCAGTAGGGCAAATTGCTGTAATCAGCATATGGATTTTCTTACTAGACTGCATTGAAAGCTGGCAATTTCCTTATACATTTTCCCTGTGATGAATAGAATAGAGATATCTCAGGTTTACTGTTAAGATTCAGGCTTAAGTAAACACATCAGAAAATAAAATGCTTCTGGAACCCTTGCATTTCATCTGTTCTGAAGACAATACAAATTTTTTATTTCTATTTTTTTACCTAAAAACAGCTATGTATGAACTGCCAGATGTGTCTATAGCTACCGTCATTCTACTAGCTAGGTGAAAATTAGAAGCTCTTTCAGTGAGGAAAGATCTGAATTTTAAGTCAGTAATGAAAATTAAAAGAAAGAAAATCTCTTTGTAAATTATAATTAGATTGATAGTGCAGAGTGCCCATGACATTTTAATCTGGTGAAAGTGTGTTTTATAACTGATTTAGATTTATTATGTCTAGACTAAATTTAAACTTTATTTTTGTTAGAAGAAGAGAAAGACAAGCATTCAATCAGGGCAAGAATGATAGTGTTAACTTTTCTTAAACTCCCTAGTAGAAAAGCCTAGAAGAGAAATTATATTCTCTTAATATATATCTAGAGCAGGTTTACAGGCTGTTGAGCATCAGGTAGGCACAGGATGAAGTACAAATACATCTCTGTGATTAAATTACATCAAAACACCATGACACAGAAACTCATTTAATCTGGAGCCATGATTACTTATTCAACCACATATCCCATTGGCTTCAGCTGAAGAATTGTGGCAAGAGAAAAGAAACTTGGTGTTGGAAAAACAGTATGTTAAATGTTCTGAAATAAACACTGACTGAATATTATTGTTAGACTGTGTACTTGACAAAAGTTTTACATGGTCGGATTTACATTCTCAAATATCTTCAAAGGGCATAATGTGCAAGGATTCTGGTGTAGTCAGGAGGTAGAATGTGTTTTCGTAGGAGGGACTAACCAGGACAATTACCGCAAGGTTACTTACAAAATAGTAACATACAATTGGAAGGACTGATAAATTCTTGAGGCATTTGTTGCTGATCCTGTACAGCCATACAGTGGCATTAACATACAGGTAGAAGTTTCCTCTTATTGCACACGATAGTTGTTTTAGGCCGTTTTACTTCAACATTTACCTGAAAAAGAGAACTACAGCTACAACCAATTTTGGTCTATTCTTTCAGTTACCAATTTGCCATAGTTAATAGAGGTAATGTGTGTATAGGTGGGTGAGGAAGGGTACATATTCTTGTGTACGCAATAAATTTAAAAAAAATAATAAAAATAAAATAATAAAGAGAGAAAAAGAAGATAAAAAGAAAAAAAAAGTGTTCCAGGCGTGACAAAAGGAATGAAAAAATAACTGTTCAGCAACCAGGAATTCAGAGGTCAAAGTAATTTAGTTTGATGCTTAAATATGTATTTTAGAATCTAATCTTAGACTCCCGATATCTCTCAACCTTAGTCTACAGCAGCCATTTAAAATTTACATGCAGCAGCTCTTTGAGAAGATGATGATCTCTGATGTATAACTTTTTTAAAAAAATTTTTTTCCTTTAGAACATGTGGATTCAATATGGACAGGCACTTCTATATATTGTATCTTCTTTCTGCCTCATAATGCTGTGTTAGAAAGGTACACACTTTAAATATCAGTTGGAAGAGGGATATCATTCCTATCCTAAAAGTGGGAACTAAGGCCAAGAAAGACTAGATCAATAAACATATACGTAGTGATGCTCACTACTGAACTATGGAATCTTTAAGTATTCTGACATCAAGTTGGATCCATAGTCTAGTACGATGCATATGGGTTTCCCATATAACATGACTTTTTACCAGGGCCTGTTGCAATACGACAAGGGGTAACGGTTTTAACCCAAAAGAGGATAGATTCAGACTAGATATAAGGAAGAACTTTTTTACCATGAGGGTGGTGATACACTGGCACAGGTTGGCCAGAGAGGTGGTAGCTGCCCCATCCCTGGAAACATTCAAGGTCAGGTTGGATGGGGCTCTGAAAAATCTTATCTCGTTGAAGATGTCCCTGCTTATTGCAAGGGTCTGGACTAGATGACCTTTAAAGGTCACTTCCAAACCAAACTAGTCTATGATTCTATGAGTCTACGAGTTAGAGGTCAAAAAATGGGATTCATAGAAGTCAGAAAGCTTAGAGACCTGCCCCAGTTAGGCATGAGGATACTCCATGTTCCTCCCATGTCATAGGTTCTTCTTACTGACAGAAAAACCTTTATCCAGGAAACTTTCACATGAAATTAAGCGCCTATACAGGATCAAACATTTTTCACCTGAAAGCTGAAAATAAAAATTAAAGACCAGTGAGTCCAAAGATCCACCAAGCCCTTCTTTGCTACCCTTCCTTTAGTCCCCTGCTTGCGTCTCTTACATTAGCACTGCCCGGAACACATGTTTTTCTGTATCAAGTCACATGGTGGCAGGCAGCGATAAATTCTATGTTAGACACAACACCATGCCCCCCCCCCTCCCCAGATTACAAAATTTACTAGCTGATTTTGAAATTTGAGCCATAAAAGCCATTGCTGACCATCTCTCATTCCATTACCTATGCTTAAGTCCAAGTAGCAAGTTGGTCTTTGGAGACTTGCTGACTGTAAAATACAGATTTTCTAAGGTGGGATAGTATCAGCAAAAGTCCTGTTAATATTTGCAGCTTACACATACAAATGGGTTTGGGTGTCCAATCCAAGAGAGTGGAAGTAGGAGCCCAAACACACCAGTTGTAAATCCTGATGGTGTTTCATGGAAATCATCTTTCTGAAGGTGCAAATTTTCAACTGGTTTAAGAGTTTATCTTGTCACATATAACATATAAACCTCTAGAATGCAATCCTATACAATCAATTCAAAGAAGTCTAGCAGAATTAATTTCTTTCTTTTTAATGAAAAGTCTGTTGTTATAAAAAATATGATTAAGTTGGAAAGAATATAGTTGCAAAAGAAGATACAATTTTAGAAAAATATCAGTACTGACAGCCCATAAAAACCTTACAAGAAAAGCTTCTCTTAGATATTTGTTCTTCCTTGTCTGTTAAACTAAAAAAAAAAAAAAAAAAAAAAAAAGGCCAGGGGGGGAATTAGAAGTACTTTTAAATATAGCTACCTTTTAAATATAGCTACCACTTTTAAAATAGATTTTTAAAAAAATTTTTTCCTCTTTCTTTTGACCAGTAGTAAATAAAATTTATATGCAATGTTTAGCATTCTTGCCTAGTAAAAACAGTACTGTGAGAGAAAATTATTCCCCCACACATTTTGTCCCTCTTTTTACTTCCTTCTGCTTAAGTGGTAGTTCAATCCCCAAGCATTTTCTCATGGAACATTTAAGAAGTGGAAAAAAAAAACCTAAAATGTGTCAATTTCATTAAGACATTTTCATGACATAATTCTACCTTGAAATTACTGAAAAGCAAAGAATTTAAAAGAAGTTACAAACAAGGATGCAGTGGAAGTTTTGTTGCAAAAGAGGAAAAAAATGTCAATCTGTCCTACAAAGGTATATTAACATGATGATCATTCAGTAAATGATTTTCCCAAAAAAAATGATGGGCTGGGTTTCAGCAGGCGTTTGTCCCATTAGCATTAAGATCTCATTAAGAAGCAAATCACAGGAGAATATATGGAAGGAGAGCACTGGCCAACTGTTCTCTCTTCCTTTGTGATAAATAGCTCTCTCTAAAAATAATGACATCTCTCTCAAATTCTGGAATTTCAAATATATATATGATGCCCTCTGGGACATAAGCATAAGAATACTGTTCAGGAACAAAAGACTGACTGCAGCAGGGCATAGGCAAGAGATTACTTGGCTATGTCATCTACTGGCTGCCACGGAACACAATAATAGAGGCCTCATGACTCTCTAGGAAAGAGCAAGAACCAAAGTTTGGAGACCAGACTTTGTTAACTTCTTCTGAATATTAAATATTGCAGAAGAGCCAGGGAGGACTCTTCTGCAAGGAATAGGAGGTCAGCGATAAAAGACAGGCAGAGATTCAAGGTCATTTATGTATCATTTTCTCATACCAGCTTTCTCCCTCTCAAAAATTGTGGAACAATTGGTACATGTCTTCAAGTGCTTAAGGTAGGGTTTTTTCTGCCGCTGGTTCTGAAGAGTTCACATAACTCACACTTTAAGGACACCTTACTACATAATAAATTTCTTCAGCTGACTTCTTCCTAGGCTTTCTCTACCCATGAAGAGAATATTTTCTTGCATATATGTAATACCTTGCTCTTTTTTTTCCTTTAAAGATACTTTATATGACATTTTACAGACTTGCCAGTGGCAGTTCAAGTAGATGTTTGAACTGCTGTTCTTACATTGTCTGAATAATACAGAGTGTGCCTTATGGTCTTGCCTGTGGGATACTTCTTGCTCTAATGTGCTGTTAAGATGTAGCTGTAAAATGTAAACAAATCTTCCAAACCCTAATGAATAAAACCCAAATTTTTAGACCATTTTTAGAGCATAATACACCAAAATTATTAAATAATGTGAACCATTAACATGTAACTAAGGTTTTTCATCCATTGGTATCTGTAAGACATTTAACTTAAAATCCTCACCTTTGCAGAGTCAATGGGAGTTTATTTATTTATTTCAGTTAAGGCAAAATGTTTTTAATTTTACTAATTGGTTTCCAAGAGGCAAGAGTGGAATACCAAAACCCCGTGTTTTGCTTCACATTTTCTATTCAGGTGAAGAAGGCTGTTAGGAATAATTATTCTTCTACATGTGAAGCTATCCTATATTAGGCTTTTCAGCATTTAGCTGTCTCCCACATTCTACACAACATCTGCATAGTAAAAGTAGGGGCAGGAATATGGACTACAGCCCCATTAGAAAACAGATGTGTCCAGCCTTATACAATTTCTAACAAATGCAGAATTTCTAAAATTTTCATGAAAACAGATCCTTAAGGACAGCAGTGGCTTAAGCATGAATCTTGGGGAAGACTAAGCAAAATGAAAGCATTAAATGCCAAGATCACCTTGGCACATTTTTAGGTCAAAACAGCATTTCCTGAAAATAGCGTGGGGTGTTTTTCTATCAAAGGTAGAACAGATCAGTGATAAAATTATGTAACTTCCACAAAACTTGTTGCTTCCAAAATTTAAACACCCTATCTTGGTGAAGCACTGAGGAACGAGGAAGTCATTGCAGGAATAACATCTTTTCATACTTCATACTATTTTCTATCAAAATTGTAGTTTTGCTGGAGCTGGACTTCAGAAGTCTTGGGGACAGCTTTCCTTTTGTGTCTTTTTTTTTTTTTAATTAATCAAGAAATTATTTCATTTGACTCCCAAGTCTCCATCCTAAGAGATAGGTCCCTCTTTTAGGAGGGGCATTCCTAATTCACAGTCCCCCTTTTAGGAGACAGGAACTCTGCTGAACCTATCTATACAGTTATATACAGTTATTGCACATGTTGTGTCAGGTACTGCTTGTATGTTGCTGCTGTTTTCTCAAAACTGGCTTTAAAATGTATCTAAATTTCCATTTTCTTCTGATGTTCATTCTTTCCATCATTTCAGCTATACTCCAGGCTTATAATTTATTTAACTGTCAGCCCTGATATGTCATTATTCCTTCATTTCTACCTCTTACATTTATAGTAATATCTCCTATTTTGTTAAATGATTCCTCTTTTGAACAAAAGCCACAATCCGTTAAGGACAGTAGTGCCCCCCTCACTCAATTTAGCAGCTATAAATGGGAGGCATGAAAAGAGATACCAAGATATCAGCTTTCTAAGGCAGTTTAACTCTCTTACTATTACAGTAATCAGACTTTAAACAAACTAATCACACAATAATCCATGTCCTAACCATTATGACCCAATAACACAGCTGTTACACGTGACTATTGAACCCACTAAGTGGACAGCTAAAGGTGCATCCTGTTTCCCACTGTACAGGTTCTTTTGCTGTAAACACCAGAACTTCCTAATGTGGAGGAATTCATAGACTATTTTTCTTGTCTTTTGGATTAATTTAAGATTGAAGGTGTCAGAGTATGTGCTTAAGAGTACAAAGCAATCATTTTTTAACCACTGGTGGGAAAGCAGTTTGCCAGTGGGGAGAGAAGTGTTGCAATCATTCATTAATCAAGCAAGAGTTTGACCAATAGATCACAGATAACTGCACAGCATATGGCTGTGAGTTTCCCTGTTTAAAATAGAGAGAAAAAAAAAAAGACAGTTCTGGGAAGTGAGACAGGAGATTTTTCAAAATGTGCTTTCCACTCTGCTCGAGTGACTAAAGTCAGTCACAAGCAGGTTCAAAACCAATTTGGAGAATGGAATGAAACTATATCTATGAAGATTGGTCTTCGTAACACAGGCTAATAGGGAATATTCCTATGTGAATTATTGCCAGGCATGTATGTTTACCTTAAGGCTTCAGCAGATGGTAAATGGCATTCTAAAAGTTTGATACTAAATTTAAGCTGAGTTGTAAGTTGATACCACTAGCAATAACAGTTCTAATATCCCTAGACAAGTCAAAACGAAGCAGCAAAAGAATAACAACTTCAGGGACAGCAACCAGAGGCAGAAATTTCACTCAGTCATAATGTTTAGCTGAAAAGCTTTTGCAGTGAAACTACGGTGTTTACAAGACTGAGAGTCCAAATGATATGATTTAGCTCGTGTCTCACAGCAAATGTAAAAACAGCTGGACCTCAACTCAATGTTTGCTGCAAGGTTCCAATTTTTGGAAAAAAAAAGAAATATTTAAATAAAAGAGCCAAAGCTAAAGGAGTCTCATGGTTGCAGCCCGGGGAAAAAATGACCCTAAAGTCCTACAGCAATTCTACAATCTATTTCATTTCATTTTAATGGATGACTCTAGAGGTGATTGAAACTCATACAACCCACTAAATATATAATTTCAGATACAATTCATAAATGTTTAGAGTGTATCTGTGCCTGTTGTGATTTTCTTTTCTCTTTACTGAACATTTACATTTTTAGCGTTTTTCTGTTTCTGGAGATAGGTTATAATTTTCTTTTCAGTTCAACACAGACTGTGGCACAGGAAGTAAAGAGTGCATGCTTTCCCATGAATAGCTTTTCTTTTTTGGTTTTATTGCTCTCAGCATGTGAAATATAAGATGGATTTGACTGCAAGTCGATGGTTGCTTTTTGGCCAACACTGCAAGAACACTAGCCAAACCCTTTTCAGAGAGGAAAGTTATATCAAGCTTAAGTTTACAAATGGAAGGAAAGCCAAAACCATTAGTAGACCACAAAGAAGAAGTTCTTCAGGAGACCTGCGCCCAAGTAATACACAGTGGCGCTTAAGAAAACAAAGCACAAGCTTATTTGAAATGGTTTCAGGTTTTAGTAAAAAAAAAAAAAAGTGTGAAAGCTTCCAAAAAACACAAAGACAGACCAAAAATTAGAGTGTGATTCTTTGTTGAATGACAAAAACTCACAAATCTTCCTGATACTGCTGCTTTTCTGATGAAATCAACCCTTTTCACTGAAAAAAAAAAAAAAAAGAAAGGTTTGTGCCTTTGTCAAAAAAGATCCAGTTGGTGACATTTTAAATAAGCTGTTGGTTTAGTATTTCCTACAGAAGACTGACTGCTCAAAATACCACTTTAACCTTTTCCCTATTTTTGGTGTGTGTTCTTCACATTCTCTGTGTTTCCCCTCACTCACATACAGCACTTTGTCTTTTCAGCTAACTGCTTCCTGGTCAACACACAGAATTGAAACATCTCCCAAGTGGAGTTCAAAATGTCAAGAAAGTCAGCAAAAACAGATTTTCTTCTCTAAGCTAAAAAATAGGTTTTCCTAGAGGCTTTTTATATTCCTTGCTTATCTTTGTCAAAATAAAATACTGTCTTTATGCACAAGCATCTGGCTGTGAGATATTTCGATGTAATCAGAAATAAAATTGGTATTGCCATAAATGGATTAATTAAATGAAAAACTATCAGTCAGTTGTTTTCAGACCACAAAGCAGGAATTAGTAGGTAGTTTTAAAAATATACAATAGGATTCTATTAACAAGTACAATTTACGTAACTTTCACCACAGTGATTTTGTCAGTTGCATAAAGCCTTTTACTTGAAGATCCCACAATGCTAATTATAAGCTCTATTTTGACACTGAAGCACAGACAGGCTAAATGGCAAAGCACATCTGCAGCACGGATAAAAATGGAAGCCAAACTTCCTGAGTCACTGTCACTTAATATCACTCAATACCAATGCTGTCACTTTTGCAAGACCCTTTGGAGCCATATCACAGTTTCTGGATTAGCTTGAATTTCTCTTCTGTAGACTGACCAACTGACAGCAGTAAAAAGGAGATGATGTTTTACACAATGTGTAAGAGCCTGTTATATAAAATACAAAAAGACATCTAGCAAGTTTATGAAAATGTTCAAGGCTAAATCCCTTCAGACGTGGACAGTCAAACGAATATGTGGTGAATATTACTTTAAAAACAGGGTGAAGCAACCCTAACATGGGCTAGCAATCCCATGTGTATTCTTGTACATCCTTTTCTGAAAATCATGTCATAATTAGAAGAACTGCTCAGCCTGGTTAGACTCACGTTAGTGTGAGTATGATTCCATTCTCCAACATCACACCATCATTTGGCTAGAGAGACCTCCGGGCAAAAATATCAACTCTGAGTGGCAATAAACTGGTTCTACGTCCTCACACTGGAACTGGATTTTCAAACACTGTTAAGCAGCAGATGCCCTCTGAAGTCAATAGCCCTAGAAAAAATGAGAAACTCTGAAAAAAGATCTCTGCACTTGTCCAAAAGCCATGAAGAAAGCTACAGAGAGACAGCATTATTCAATCAGAGATAAAATTCCATCTTTGTAGGGCCATGCTTATGCCTCAGATCGTGTGTTTTCTTCCAGAAGCTGACAGCAGAGGTCAGCTAGTGGCTAGGGTGAGAAGACAGGAAAACAGCAGTAGGCCAAGCAGTAGAAGAACAAACAGGAAGAAAATGTATTTTATTCACTCAGCCTAATGACTGAAAGACCCCTGAGTGACTTCATGTCATTGGCAACAGGCATTCAGAATTCCACTGTCCGCAGATGAACCCATTCACAGTTAAAAATAGCTTTATCTGACAAATAGTGATTTTAATTCAGTTAACACTAATTCACTTCCTGACTTAAAATTTGAAGATGAATCTGTACTGACGTCTTCTGACCCTCTCAACACTTACATTGCACAAGTTTGGGTTTCTTCTATCATCCCTTATTTAATTATTTGATGACACATTTTGTTCTTGTATTTGGTTTTTACTAATGTAAAATTTATTACCTTTTTTCCTTCCTATGAAAAACTTTCATACTTAATCTAAGGAATTTAAGTTAATTTATACTGCTTTGAATTTCACCTCAGAGTATCTTCTACTTCTAACTAAACTAGCTTCAGCATGCATGGAATGGGGAAGATTCCTGTAGCCTGAGAGAATCAAAACATGAGATTTTGGTGCAGATAGCTCTTCCATCGATCCACAAAGCCACTTTCATTTATTTATTGATTTTATAATATTAATCCTTCATATAATAGCAACAATGACAATAGAATTAAACTTTGTGACTAGAAAATGGCATCCTGCTTTGAAAATAAATGTCTCAACATCACCTAAGCATTTATTTTATATAACTTTGCTTACAGTGCCTCGACATTTAACTTACTGTGGGAGACCATTATCCATTCACCGTGTTCAATTCCATTTGCCTCACTCCTCACTTATGCCACATAAAATTGACATCAGCCAATCAGGCAGCTGAGACTGCACTGTCTTTTGTTGTTATTTACTGCTGATCATTTCTTAAAACATCAATAAATAAATAGCCATTTTAATTACAAAAGTACTGCTAGTGTTTCTTGACTGAAACATGCAATAAGCTTTCCTCCTGCAGAATACCTTTGTTTTGGGAAGAAAAAAAAAGGGGGGGGGGAGGAGGACAATTACTGCTGCATCAATATCTACCAAAAAGGTGACAGTGTTTACATTAATCTTTGTAAAAAGCAAGGTGAAAACATTGCAAATAAAATCATCACACAGAAAACAATCTGCCCTAACATTTACCCTAACATTTTCTGTGACAATGATTTTTTTGGTGGGGATTACTCCTTTTAACCCATTCATTACTTTTCAGCCAATCCATAGTTTTTTGTAACTCTTAACAAAAATGAAAATAGTTTCAAGATGCAGAAGTTCAGGAGCTCATTCTCTCCTATTTGTCTAACTGTTAGATGCTTTAACTGGGTGCCAGGAACTATTTATAACATTAATTCAGGATCTGTAATTGTGGTGATATGTCCCCATTCTGAAAACAAAAATATATTATCCAATGTAATTTTAGATGTTATAGCTAGCTACATAACTGTCCAAATTGAAAAATCTTTCCTTTGTGATAGCTAGTGGGCAATTAGTTGGAAATAGAAATTATCTGATATTATGTGATTATTTCTATATATTACTTTGACTTTCATGTGCATTCAATGTCTCTACATTGCTGTGTTCTGAGGACATGAATACAAGAGCCATTAGTTAATTTGCGCTTTGCCCATGCATTATTATTGTGTATAAGGGCTGGAAGGCATGTCCTACGAGAAGTGGCTAAGGACTTCGGGTTTGTCTAGTTTGAAGAAAAGGAGGCTAATGGGTAACCTCATTGCTCTCTACAGCTCCCTGAGGAGGGGAAGTGGAAATGGAGGTGCTGAGCTCTTCTGCCTGGGATCCAGAGACAGGACACATGGGAATGGCTCAAAACTGCATCAGGGAAGGTTCAGATTTGACATAAGGAAACACTTCTTTATGAAGAGGGTGGTCAAACACTGGCACAGGCTTCCTAGAGATGTGGTTGATGACTCATGCATTAATGACCTAGTGTTTAGGAGGTATTTGGACAATGCCCTTAGTAGCATGCTTTAACTTTTGATCAGCTCTGCTCAGGAAGTTGGACTAGATGATCATTGTAGGTCTCTTCCAACTGAAATATTCCATTCCATTCCATTCTATCCTATCCTATCCTATCCTATCCTATCCTATCCTATCCTATCCTATCCTATCCTATCCTATCCCATCCTATTCTATTCTATTCTATTCTATTCTATTCTATTCTATTCTATTCTATTCTATTCTATTCTATTCTATTCTATTCTATTCTATCCTATCCTATCCTATCCTATCCTATCCTATTCTATTCTATTCTATTCTGCTCTGTTGTGCTCTGTTGTGTTCTACAATTATATTATGTCCATTCCTATTTGTGGTCTCTCTTGTCACAAAGGGCCAAGTGCAAAAAAAAAAAAAAAAAGAGCTTAGGGGCCTAAAACAACAGTATATAAACTTTCAAAGTAATCAGTGTGAAAACCCCTGCTCAGCTGCTGCCTCTCTAGTGAGAGTTCAGTGGAGCTCCCTGTCTTTTAAGGAGTCCTTCCCTGGACATATGCAGAAGCGCATCAGTTTAGACAGTGCAGAGCAGTAACAGAATGAGTACCTGCTCTGTACATAAGTCCAGTTAACAGGCAGAGTATGGACATTACTCTCAGCAGACTCCCCAGTGCAGTCCATTTTAACCCAAAACTATGCAACCAGACTCCAGAAGATTGAGTAGCTGCTACACCTGTGTCTAAAAACAGTAAAAAACTTTTAAAAAATTCTCTTATCTTCTGCTTCTTATATCTTTTCCTCAGGTGCATACCTAGTTATCAAGCTAGCGAATCTATGTAGACATTTTTTTAAATGAACAACCTTGTAATTATTTTAAGCACAATAACAAAACCTACACATCTCCAACCTGAGAGGGAAGACAGGAAGAAAATCTAAGCATAAAAGTTCTCCACTGTGGCCCCTTGCTTGGATGTGCTCTAAAAGTTGTATTGTTCTTTACAGTGTATCTTTTCCAATGCTTCCCAGAGATGTTATGAGCCAATAAAGAGTTGCAAAACTACAGGAGACTTGGGTAATATTGGCAAAGAATGAAGAAATATCATTTATAATTAACAGGCATTTTTAATGCTTACAGTAATTCTGATCCAGCAGGCAAAATACAAGATTTGTTAGACTCTCTGACAATTATAACATTCCTTTTATAAGAACATAAAGTTCCCTAACATAACACAGAAACACTTGCAATTCTCAAATCCTCAGTATATTTTGATAGCTTGTCAAAAAAGAACTGAGGATGCTAAATAATGACATCTGCAGTTCAGGTGCCCTGATATGTATTACAGATGCAGTTTCTGTGCTTGGGCATTATTCTCTGACTGCCTCCTGATCCTGCATGGCAAGCACCGTGAAACATTCATGTAATGAGAGGCAGCTATTTATCCTTCTTCACATGAAACCTAGACTGTATTTTAAGGCAAAGTCTGCCAACACAACCTATGCATGACGATTCCATAATGAGGGCAATGCTGGACTAAGAACACAAAGACATCTAGATTTATTCCACTTGCAGCTCTTTCCAGCCACCTGAAACTAATCAGAATAATTTTAAATCGATAATGATTTGTGAGAGAGTTTAACAGTACCCCAAAATATGGCAACCCCTGCTACAGTAGTACATAAAACCTGTTAAATTTTATCAGACACGGGGCAGTCTATTAAAAAGGATAAAAGGTGCAAATTCTATTAAAATATTCTGCTTGGAAAGATAACATAAACTACTTACTTTTTTCCTGTGTTTTAATCCAGCTTTTGCACAACTTCAATGTCACTGTCATATAAAATAAGACTGTTCATATAATATATTTCATAAAACTGTATTGTGACTATAGGCCAAATTCTGAGAGTAAATTGGTCCATGTTGGAAGCTTACAATTAAGTTCTTGAAAAGTAATACCCACGTGGTGCACGATGAAGAAGACACTGAATTAAGCCTTCATTCAGCACCTAGCCTGTGCTGATTAGGTCTTCTTGTAACATTCAGTTGAGCTATTTTTAAGTTACATATTGTGTTTAAAGTTGACCTGAACAGTGGTTTGCAAGTTTGTGCTTCTTCCTTTAGCCCTAAAAACCCACTATCTGATTTCTTCATATTTACTTTTTCTTTCGGTTTATATTTCCCAAAGAATAATTTTGCAAGATTTGCCAGATAGGTGAAATAGGCAGAGAAGTGGTTTTTTCAACCCTTACTGAAATTATGGGAGGATTACGACTAAACTGAAGAAAGTCTCTAACACTCAATAAATTAGGCCCAGATGTGCCAAATTTTTAATCACTTACTCCACAGAATGGAATCCAAATACAGGAGTTCAATTTTTCAGAACAGTACCACAAATACCTCGCCTAAAAGGCCCTTGAAACCCCACACATCTGAGCCTTAATCACCTGTAACCATGTTGAATCCAAAGTCCAGAACATAGTCCTAGGAGTCAGAAAACATTATTGTTTCAAAAGACTTAGTAAAGATGACACAAATCTACTGACACTGTCCATCTTTCGTACAATGCCATGAAGAAAACAGGCAATTTAAAACCTAGCTTTGGGTCATTCCTCCAGCAGGAAGGAATTAACCTATGTTTCTCAGTAAAGTGTGATATCTGAAAGCCCACTAGCAACTTTAAGGAAGAACATACCTTACTGATGCTGTTGAGATTGGGCACCAGCAGAAAGGAATGAGAGATTCATGTGGTTAGTGAGATCCTGACTGCAATCTTGCAGCCAGTTCTTCAGTAAAGAGTGAGAAGGCCCTTGTCCAACTGAGTAAGGTTTAGCATTTTTCAGGCTGAAGTTTGGAATAAGATATCTAAACATATTTTTGGATTTACACCTTCGTCTTCGCAAAGAAAAATGTATTTCCGTTTAGTTGAATTAAATTAATAAACAATAATACTGTGTTCCTAAATAATTGGCAGAAGTATGAACAAAAATTAATTTCCTTTATGGCTATTTAGCTTTTTACTACTTGACACTCCTGATGTTGTAAGACTACAAGTTTTTTTATTCAAAATACACAAGATCTGAATTTAAACGTAATGTGACAAAGAGTTGTTTCTTGTAAATGTCATTTCATTGCTTTATATATCATAAAGCAGCACAACAAAATGTGTCTAGATCTTTGTTAAGTAGTGGGGGGTGCCAAGTGAAAGAACTATTCCCATCACACTGAGACCTATTTTGGGATCTGTGGCATTGTTTTCGGCAGGCACAGGAAGTCAGTTTATTTGTGGAGTTCTGGTATGATGTGGTGTTTGGTTGTATTATTTCAAATAAATTCAACTTACCAATACAAAATTCCCTCTGCAACACTCACTAATTCTTAGGGTTACACCCATTCCAAAGATCAGAGTGATGTGGATCAAACTAAGTCCCCAGATCAGCACACACTGTAAGTTAAAGTTGCTTAGAGGCTGCTATAATTTTAGTTTTGGAGTATATTTAAACCATAATTCTTTAAAACAAAGAAACAAATAAAAAAAAAAGAAAAAAATTCAAACTTTAAAATATCTAATGGGTACAAGTGCATCACATTCTGCAGGACCCTCCAACTTAAAGAGGACTGGAGAGTCAGGCCTGACACACATTCTTTTAAAAAGTGGATCTGAATGCCTTCCTCGGATGAAATACTTTATGTTCAGTTTCTTCCATTGCTAATAAGCTACTGTGCACACTGCTGCTTTGAAAGCAGGACATTATGTTTGCTCATTACTTATTTTCCTATTTTTTAAAAAAGGAGACATAGGCAGTTTCCTCAGGAGACAGGAACAGACATATCTACAGAGCCCAGAGAGGGGCATCTGATTCCCAGAGACCTGAAGGGCTTTTGGCACATTTGTAGCACTCCTTAATGTCATTTCAGGCAGTGTCCTGCTGAGCATACAAGACATTATGCATCCGATTCTAGGAAGCCTTTTTTTCTTGTGTAGGAAACTTAATGCAGAACTATAGATTTCAGTCTGAATTATGGTGCTTAAAAATTAAGAGTTGCACTCAGCTTTGAAAAGGTTGTATCTTCAAAGATTTTACACTTACTTTCATTAGAGCTCAAAACTCTTTCAGAAAGTATACACAACAGCACAAAAGTATTCACTATTATAAGTTTGTCAGGGAAACAAACACAAATATCTCAGGTAACTGAAAGGGGATGGAACTTTATATGATTTTGAAGTTTCAGATGGAAAATAAACCTTACTTTGTTTTAAGTCTTGGAAAAATGTACTAGCAAATGAGCATTTTTACTTATTTAGGTCATTCATCTCTATTTGGAAAGCTTTTCAAAACAAGCTACCGGGCACTGAAGCCTTATGGTGCACACAGTTTGACAACAGTCTAAAAAATAAGGATTTAAAATTAAAGAAACACTATTTAATTAGTAATAATGCTAACTGAACTACTTCGATAAAAAAAAGGCTCCTACAGTTTCTCAGTTGCCATCTATTAAGTCAATAATATTTGCAGTGTTTAACGTTTTCAAAGGATAATTTTCTCCAGGTGGAACCAAGATACCTGTTTTCACAGGAGACAATTTTTTTTCTGGCAGAATTGGCATTGAATTAAGTTTTCTTACACGGAATTGTTATTACTTTGGATAGTTAATAAACACTGGCATCTGTTTGCTTATTGAGCTTTTTACTGAACTGTCTAATCACATAGTTAATACTACCAAAGATAGCTGAAGTACATACAACATACAAACACATTTAAAATAATATAGAACTCACTCCCTGTTGCTTGGTATCTTAGCTTACATAGGTATTTGAACCTAAGAAAAATGAGTGTAAAATATACAGGAAGCACTGTCAACATCTTGTGCTCACACTGCAACATTCTTTGTCTCGTATGGCATAAGGTGCTACGGAAATTTGGAGCCAAATTTTCAATATTTCTGTGAGACCTTATGAGATCATTCTGGACGTTAAGGAAATGGTTTTCAAGGCTTATGAATTTGCCTTTGTATCATTAGCTAATATTTCTTTCATGCTTGCTGTTTCATCTTTTTCACACCATATCATTCTGTCACAAGCAAGGACATCTATGATCAGTGACTTGCATAAGGCTGCAATCAAAAAAGACAGTCAAAGCAAACCAAGGCCTGGAAACAGAGCTGTCAAATGGCAAATGTCTTGCTTTTTAAAGAGGCAATGCAGATGTATGGTTCGATGTTTGGGCATGGGTAAAGTTTACATATCAATGTACTGTCTGGAACAATTGGCAGCTGAGATCCAGATTTGCACAAAGACTCTTGGGATATCCGCAACTAACATATGTGTTAAATCGAAGTAACTGCAATACTCCCTTACAGATCAGCGGTCAGGACAAAATTCCTCTCCCTTTCATATCCCTATCCAATATGGCTCATGTGTAATCCTTGTTCAGAGAAGCTTGTTTGGAGCTTGGCTGCAAAAGGAGACAGTTCACAGCTAGTCATTGGGCTGGCAGCCCATGCAAAACCCGTGAAGGGAAGACTGTAATTAGGGTGACAGCCAGAGATCACGGCGGCTACAGCCACTTATTCCCAAGCCCCCGCCCACAACCCTCCCGATTCACTCCGAACAAAACCAGGGGGATGAGGCAATGCTCACAGCTGTCTCTTTACCTGGCTGCCCACCGGAGCTAGAGGAGAGCAGCCAGGAGAGCAAGTGTTCACGCTGACATTTCTTAAGCTGTAATGGACTTTTCTTGTTGCACACACCAAATGATTTGGCCTTTTGAGGTGATTTTAAACCACTTGTTAAAGATACCAAAGTTCCCTGAGCACTCTGCGGGCTGAGCGCTCCAAGAAGACAGACCTAAGACATGACTCAAGGCCTGGCTGCTCAACCAAGAGTTTCCATACTGCCAAGGTCTTCTCATTTACCTCTGTGTCAAGGGTACAACTAAGCCTGTAAGCACTGATTAAATTATTCAGGCATTGTGTTTGAACTATGGAAGAACTGAGCAATGTGTTTTTACGGTTCATCAGGTTTTTGCTCTTATTTTAGCCACTGAATATTGCACAGTTCTTATCCAGGTGACTTCTGTTTTCTTCTGTATTCCTGCAAATAGGCAACTCTCATTTTCAAAGAGGTTTTTCCCTGTCATACCTTCAGTGTCTTCTTCTTATCCGCCCACCAAGCAACAGGGAGGTAAAAACACATGGGGTTTTTTTTTTAGGTACTTACAGAGAGAACATTCAAATGAAATGAGAGGTGAGAGACTGGTTAAGGCCTTGTTTTAGCTGGAGATAGGGTCTTGGAGAGAAGAAATATGTTTTCTTCACACCCTCTGACCTGATGCAAGAAACGTAGAGCACAGTTATTTTTGTGACAGGAATAAGCCTGGAGTACCTACACTTAGGAGATTTGTGTGCATTACAGGGAATTCCAATGTTACATAAACAAACGGTTTGAAAACAGCCTTGATATGGACAGCACAGAGTGGACAAAAAAAACCTTCCACAGTTACGTAGCCCTGCAGCACCAAAGTAAGTTTTACTGAAAGAGAAAACAATCTCTTCCATTGACTTTTACATTTAAGCTTTTGTCTACTTCAAGGCACTTACTGCATCAGTGCAGCCATAGTAATGCAAATACTAGCGCAGAACAGGGTTTGCCAATGTGATTTCATACTAGGATAAATCTCTGTAGTTTGTCGAGCTTTCCCTGTGAAGAAAAGGATTCATATTTTAAACTGGAAGTGGATATAAATTTTGATCTGGGCAAAAGCTGCCGTGTTGAATGTTGTCAGTCTGCATCAGTTTGTAATTATGAACTCATTTTTGTATCTTCGTTAATGGGTTACTATCTCTCTGAAATTGTTTTTAGGCTGACTTTTCTATTGAGGTAGAAGGTGCCTAATTAGATTCTTCTCCCCCTAAATTTAACAAGACCTTGGTTTGCTCCGGTATCAACGGGAGATTGGGACAGAAGTTCTGTTTTTATTAGATTTATTTTATTCCCTTTTTTTACTTAATAAACAGGAAAAAGGAGCCAAATGTTTCACAAACTTAGTGGTCCACAACAGCCTTATTTTTAGCAAAATGGATAAAACAAGAGGGTTTCCATTGCTACATCTTGCAATGGACTGACATTTGGCAGTGAACAACCTTTCTAAAGTTCAGGCACTGCATTAAAAAGAAGATTATAAAGGGCATCATTAGAACTGAGGAGGGAAACTGTTACTCAGCATTTCAATTACTGAGCTGCCTGAGTGGCAGTAAGAAATAATAGACACAAATTAGTACTATTGAATGTTCCTAAATATCTATTCAGCAGCCTTGAAAAGTGATTTGTGTTTGGATACTGTCATAAATTTGGAAACATTCAAATAAGTTCACTGTTCTCTCTCTACTTTCTCAAAATTCAGTTTCCAAAGAATTTTGTCAATGCAAAATTATGGACCTTGAATGTTCTTATTAGTCTGATTGCACCCCTATTAGCATTTTTCTGTGCTTTTTTTCCTGCTGTGGGCATGTATAATTTATTGAAAGCATTCTCACAATTTACAATCCAACAAAATAAACAGCAAGGCACCTTCTATAAGATTTTATATTTTTAATTAGCCCACAGAGACCGTGAGTACTGAATGCTCTATATACGCTAATAAATCACTTAGGGCCTGCCACTAGTGAATACTGTAGCCTTACAGTATACATAAAGTGATTGCCTTGTGGTCATCACTACAAGAAAAGGAAGGTCTATGTGTTACAAATTTGGTAAGTCCTACAGATGCCGATGAACTCAGGTGGGATTTTGATCTAAATACTATAAATTAGTTATGTTTATCCTTCTTCCACTATTTATCACTAATGATGTCTTAAAGTTGTATTTTCCTCTCTGTCTTAAGCGTTAAATGAAAGAAAATGTTGGGATATTGTCATGATGAAAGTGTGTTTATCATTGACTGTAATGTCAGGGGCAGGGGGAGAGGCTTTTTTGCTTGTTTCCTAGTCTAAGTCATACTTAAAATAAGGCAAAACAAAACCAAAGACCAAAAGCCTCAACAAACCAAACAGCACATCTTTGAGGCCAAGTTGTATTTGTCATGGTAACAGAGATATTGCTGTATGGATTTCAGCAGTATTCAGCTGTCACATTTACTCACATGAACTGATAAATCTGTAATGGCTGAAAGACAGCAATTGATTTATGAGTTTGTCGGAATGGAATGGAACCGCTGAAAATGCCCTTATTAAAAATCTGCAATTTTTCACAAGGACTTGCTTGCCTTAATAAATGTGAGAATAAGTTTGATTTCACTCAGAATTAATGTAGTTTGAAATTGAAATGAGTTTCACTTCCTGCCTCCAGGAGGTCTGCTGACAATTTTAGTGTAACATCTAAGCCTATGGAAAAAAAAAAAAAAAAAAAAAAAGAAGCTGAAAATGGAAAATAAGATAAATTTTCCATAATTTGCACAATTAATACATGTGATGAGGTCAAAATCAATTAAATTTAGAAAACATCAATTTGGTACAGGATGAAGCTGTTTATTTTCGAACATCAATAGCCACTATCATTACTATAGCAGAAGAAATCTGAGTATCGTATTGATTAATAGGTAAGTTTCTTAAATACATGCTCATTTTGACAAAATTCACATTTCTCTCATTATCACCTACCCACACTGCAACTGGAAAGACATTCTCTGTGTGATATGAGGACAGTATACTAAACACGTATCTCTGATGATATCATAAAGACAGACACTCTTCCACTCTCAATAGAGAAATATGTCTAATCACAAAATTGCAGGCTTCCACCTGCACAACACTTCTGGCTAATCTTGTAAAACTACATGTAACATGAGACACTTATACAGCCTTTTAGAACAGTGTACACTTCTAGCAAAAAATGTTTTCCGAAGAAGAGAATAAATACCTTGGTCTTTATCCATAATGCTACACTTTTACTTAAAGAAATAAGAAAAAAAAATTTTCTTTTTTCTTATTTTATATAATTCAGCCTTATTTTTCTCAATATTGTTGTAGCAACTTTTTTTCAGAACACAAATTTTAAGCCTTATGTAGTAGAAGAAAAATCTCTTCTTATGCTATACAGAACTTACTGTGAAGTCCATCTTGCCTTTGTGGAAGTGTCAGGAAATCCTTTCTTTTGTCCACAGTTAAGTTGGTTGGAATAGAAAGAAAATGGATGTAACAGAGTCTTGCCACGTCAAGGATCTTCGTTGATTCTGTTTAACTTCCCTGTCCAACATTTCTCCCAACTACTGCATGCAAGAGCAAAAATAAGTGCCAAAATTCACCACATTCACACCAAAAATGCATCTCAAAATCTGAAAACAAAAACAAGGGAGAGTTGAAAGGGGTTGGTTTGATTTATGAGATTAAACTCATATACATATTCTGGAATTCAAAAACAGAGCAACAATATGATAATTTTTGAAATAAATGATACAATATATCTTCAAGTGATAGCTACCGATAAATACTGGGAAGTCTACGTTTACTTGGCAGCAAAGATATGATTTTAAGTAAAACAGTGGTATAAAGCATGGTTCTGATTCCATCTTTTGCAGTACTCTATCAGTAGCCCAAAACCAGTTAAAAAGTGAAGTTTGACTCCCACAGTAAGGGTATGTATTCTGTACTTATTTCTTTAACAGATGCTGTGCTGACATTTCAATTGTCTGACTTGTTACCTCCAGAGACTATGTAATCCTTCCCCAAGGAGAACCAAAAAGCAAAAAAAATAGACGTAGAACCAGTGAAAGATAAACATAGAATAATCACCCTTGCTATTGAATGAAAACTTAATGTGTACTGGGGAAATAAAACCACAAAAGAAACAGGGGAGACAAAAATAGTCCATAACAAGCCAGAGGGGTATAATGTCGGTTCCTGTTGGCAGAGGGGGGTAAAATATGCTCTTGCCTGGGGTCGTAAAGCGAGAACTGCAATGAAGCAATACAGGACAGTGCAGAATTGCAAATGAGGAAGACCGCATCTGCTTAAAGATTAATTCAGTGGAAAAAATCTTCATTCGTTAGGAGAAAACATTTTCAAACAAAGAAGTTGTGTAGTATTTGGGCTTTATGGTAACTGAGACAGCAGAATTTACTAATTTGGAGTCTGAAAAGTCATTCAAAGGCTTAATGAAGGTAAAACTTAAAAACATGAGACTAAAACTGATTACCATCAGTTTCAATACCTTAAGCCTTGTCCAAGGCTAATTGTTGGTTGAAACATTCTTATTTACTTCAGCGTCTCTTGTGGTAGGATTTTGCTTGCTATGTCGAGGCACTGTATTAAGCCTTGAGATGCTGAATGACTGTGCAGCATAAATCCGTGTTCAAAGTCAACTTCTTCAGGATGGCAAGTGCTGGCCAGGGAGAAAAGCTGTTCCAGGCAGAGGGAGATTTTCTTGTTTGCAACAATCAGTCACCAGAGCTGAAAAAGCCTCCACTGACAGATGTATGTTCTGTCTCTATACCCTAAAGACATTCAGGAGAATTTCTCAGTAGATTCATTTAGGCATGAGAGCTGTATTCAACACATGCAAGCATATGTAGGACATACATGGGACAAAACACAGAATCAATAAAATCTCGAAGGCATTGTCCAGAGTAACATGGAGATCAAGCAACAGGACAGCAATTCACTCCCTTCTCTGTGCTGAACCTGTTTTGCGTACAAGGTTGGTTGAAGGTCTGTAGAGAGCAGAGGTGCAGTCTTTATTGTCATCCTCAGTGAAAAACATTCAGATGTCAGAATAGTCTCTTGATTTATTTGTTATGGAGACTTTGGGATCAGAAGGTGGGTAAGGTGTCTTCTTTTTTCTTTTTAAAAAAAAATTATTTAGAATGTATTTATTTATTTATTGCATAATATTATTATATAGATATATTTAATATTTTTTTAGATATACAGCTATTTATTTTAAAGTTCTCTCTAAAACAGTGTTGTGCTTGATTAATTAATATATAGACTGTGACTCTGCTTTTGAAAATTACCATGTGTTCCTTGACATTCACGCTAGACCCTGTCTGAGAGGGGGTACTTATTTTCTCTGGGATGATCGCTCAGTACAAAAATACAGCACTGAAGGAGACATCCTAGGTCACCAGTTTAAGTCCTTTGATATCACAGGCAATCACAGTCCACATTTCAGTATAATTATTACCTTTTTAAAGAAGTTTTTTGTCTCATTCTCACTACATTTACTGAAAGAACACTTCAGAATCTCATTCCCCTGAGGCTTACAAAAGTCCCAGTTTCAATTTATTCATAGTTTATTTATCCCTCCCACTGAATTCATAAACATCTGTTATATCCCTTCTTAGCCTTTGTTTTCCTAGCCTAAACAAGCTGTGCTCTTTTACTTTCCAGTAGGCTCTCTTTCCTCTCGTCAAATGAGATTGAATTCATCTTTCTTGAATATAGTATTTAAAATTATGTCTCCCCAGTACTTTGTGGAATGGCCTTAATACTTCCATGTCTTTGCTAGAAATATCTTATCTGAGACAGCTTAGGACTGCATTTGCCATTTTCTTATCAGTGTTTCAATCATTCTGCATTTGATTAATGTAGCTGTGCTTTCTTCTCTGACATTTTTAACTGATGAGCTTCCAGCTTCTGGAATCATTTTTTATTAGTCACAAAGAATGGAACTTTGCATTTTGTGCTGCTTAATTTTACCTCATTTCTACTTCTGCTGTCCACAGGACTCCTCAGGTGTTTCTATGTAATGCCAGTCCTCTTTCCTTCTTGACATCCTAAAGGCTCACTAGGACACGTACACTTGATATTTGTGAAAACAGTAAATGAAACTAGTCCCTTGACCAGCTTCTATAGTAACATAAAAAAATCTAGCCCAAACCTGCCTCTTACCAGGTCTTTACCTACTGTACAGTTCTTCTACAATTCTTCCTCACTTTCACTGTATCTATTAATAAATTTCCTAAGTAATTTCATAGTAAATACTTTTTCAATTGATAGGCTAATTTCACGTTCTTAATCTAAAACACAGATTATCAACACATTACACTACCTATGAAAAATACAAATGTACATTATCCTGTTTTTAATTGATTTGTATTTATTTAATTAGAAATTGCTTCCATATTTGTGCTGAGTTCAGACTAATGATACTCTAGTTACCAGCAAAACAATACAAGAATATGAGCTTTTTCTTACTTTCAATAAAAATCAGAGATATTTTTTCATTGATTTTAGGAGGGTCAGGCGTGAGTCCAAAATTATGTCATTTTTTTGAACTGAGGTGTCAAATTTGGGTTTCACATGTCTCGGTCTCATTAATTCTGAAGACTAATTTTATCAGTAGTATGATAGTTTTAATACTAATCCTAGAATTCAGGGTCAGATATCAGGCAGGTGAATTTTACCCTGTTACGTGATTACTAACATGGTGTTCTCTTGTAACAAACTGCTTATTCTAAACATCTGCATCTTGGATCACAAGTTTCAAGAGATAGCATTCATACTGTAGGCATTGTGGAAACACATAGACAATCAAAATTTTTCATAAAGTTTTCACGAGAAGTTTCAAGAAAACTCATCTTAGTTTCCTTTGCTAATAACACACATACTACTCTAGAGAAAGATCTAATGGTCCTACAATTTAAAAAAAAAAAAAAAGTTCTTTTTCCCTAAGTCAAACATTAGAGTGTAATAGGCTGAAGTTTCTTTTCTTTTTTATGTTTGAGTTTTTCAGCAATTTAGACACCATGGAAATATCATACTTACATCTGAATTCTGAAGGATTTTAGGTATTTGAAGGTAAGATGAACGAAGGTCCTCTGTTTAAAATTTATAATTGTAAGTCAAAATTATATCAAAACATATGTACTCTACTCTTTTCCCTTCTTAAAAAAAAAATAAATCAAACCTAGTTTAAAATTAAGACAAAAAAGAGATAACAGTCTGAACTATAGCGGAGTAAAACCCTATTTTTTTTTCCAGCATCTTGGAGCATATGAAGGGTATGTTTGCTTTTTTTGTTTTGGCAGGGAGTGGCAGGAATTATTTTGTTTGGGATTTTTTCTCATTCCCCCATTCTGGAGTTCATATGCTGTTGCATAATAAATGTCACTCAATCAAGTGATGAACTGTGCAGGGAATCAAAACAAGCAAGATGTCCCGAGTTATGAACATTGTTTCAACATATGTCCCTGGGCAAGACAATTGCCATTTTGCAGAGAGGATTGAGGTGTCTTAGAATCACATCAAATCTACTCCCTTTCCTAGATGCCAAGCAACTTTTCTTCCTGTTGTGTATGTAATATAATGCAAACTTGATTTTTTTTCTTAATCTCTTTTTAATATTGAATCAGGAGACATGATGAATTAATCTTTAAAAAAAAAGCCTAGAAATATATGTAGCTTCAAAAAAGCAAGATGTCTAACCGTATCTAATAATATTGCCTTCATAATCCTATGCAAACTTCAGTTGCACGTCAATGTGTGGATTTGGCTGAAGATTAAATTAATCCCTGTTTACACATATCACGTAATTCTATCTCCTTTCCCTGAGGGAGAGCATGGAGAATTTCAGAAGCATGAGCAAGCATGCTAATTTTGACAGCGATGAGGCAGATTTAGTTAATAAATGCTCTGTATAACAATAATACTGAGAGAAAGGGCTTGAAGTACCACTCAGAGATCACCTCTTCCTCTCAGCCAGACAAGCAGTTCAGCTGAGTGTCTTCGCTTCAGACACTCTTCTGGGATTTAAATCAATCTACGTAGCCATCTATTTCACTCCATATGCACACAAGGGAAAGCGAGCCGAAGTGCTCTGTTCGCGATATCGCTTCCACTGATGCCAGTGCACTCTCTGCCGCCCCCTTCTCAGGCAGCTGCTGTTGCTAACAGATGGCAACATCTGGGAGCACGATGCCCAAGCGCTCGTGTATGTTCCTCACTCTTGCCATGCCAAATATCTGCTAGGCTTTAAGAGAAATTGTGAACACTGATTTTATTCCTACCAGCTTGCTTTTTTCACCCAAACTCCATCTATTTAAAACCTCAAATCTATGCCTCTGTAAAAACAATACTCAGAATTTTGGAGTTAAATACTAAAACAATTGTCTAATTCTTTCCCAAAACTTTACAAGCCCAGGAAATATAGATGTGCCCTGTAAAAGTAAAACAAACCCAAAGACATGAAGCTATGAAAATCCTTAGATACATGAAAACCTTAATTCTGTCTATAGCAATTCCATAGAGTAATGACACAATACTCATTAATGCATAATGGTATTTGTGCTCCCAGACTAAATTAAACAGGACTTTAATACCAAATTAAAATGTTTTTCTCCATGAGGGCAACAATTACAACAAAGGATTTAGCCTGTGCATGACCTATTTCAAGGCTGTCTTTTAGAGTCTATAAACAGGCTAAGACAATGTTACTGAGATCCCTCTTTGTGTGGTTAGCTGGCATTCAGAAGCTGGAAAGGAAGAGATTAACATTTCACGGATGAGCAGCTTCAGTTGCAAAGGAACCTGCACAAAAGAGAATTATCCCAGTCTCAGCCATGGTGAATGAGGTATCCCTTCTCCAGGGTAGAAAGAGGATAAGCAGAATGGAGTGTGTTAGTTAAAGGTTAGTTCCTTTTTGAAAGGGATAAACTCCTTTCAGAAAAGTCAGGATTTAGCAGTGTTAAATGATCTTCCTCGTAAATTTAATTTAAAAGTCAAAGTGGAGGAACCTTCTTCATTGGCACATAATTTAGGTTACGGAAAGTCTGTTTGACTGTCTTGCGCAGACTGTGAAAAGGTTGCTGATAACTTCCCATTAGCAACATACAGTGCAACACAGAGCATTAAATGAAAGACGAAATGAAAGTTGTGTGAAAATAAAATTTTAAAATGTGCTATCTCCTTAGGAAAGAGAGAACATGCCAACCTCATACAAAATATAAAATTTCAGTACAAGATTCAAAAACCATAAAACTTATTTTTTCAAGATGGCTGGTAATGTTTCAGGATTCTCAGCAGACAGTGACTGAAGGAAGCTAAACAACACATGGATTAGAGAACTTTTGTACAGGGCTTAATGAAACACAAATCGATCAGAATTCTGCATTTATGGAGATAACTATTACATCTAGGTCTGAAAAAGTGATCTCTGGTGAGCAATAACATCCACAGATCCAAGCAGTGCATTCTTTTTGTTGGTGACTCTTTCAGTCACTTTATGATGCCCTTTACTATGTATGAATAAAGCCACGCATGGTACCACATCCTGTAGCTCAACAGGGTTGGCTACAAGATGGACATGGACAGAGGAATAACCAACAGGAGCAATAAACACAATATCAGTGTCATGTTATTAATGCACTCAAGAGACGCCGCATAGCCCAGTGACTCACATGGAACTAGCAACAACTCTGACACACCTGGCACCTAAATTCTTCCACGTGCTCTACTGAGTTATCTGTTATCTATTCACCATGAGCTCCAATCTTCTGAACTCTCTTTCCCTCTAACATGCTTATGGTTTCCTGCCAGTACTTGTTACCTACTTCATCCTAGTCCTTACACTGGGCTGTGCAGGCTGGCTGTGTAAATCTGACTTAGGTTGTCCCATTTAAAGAGGGAGGTGGAGAAGACAGGAAAGTGACGAGCAGAGAGTCTTTGATAATTCGTGAGTCTGAGTTCTCAATATCCATAACACATGCTCGGTCTCTGTACTGGGTGTCTGTGGTGAGGTGCAAGCTGCAGGTGTCTGCAGGGCAACCCCTGTGAGGCATAGTCGGGGCTCCCCCGTGCCAGACATCTGTGCTGCAGGACATGACTGAGCCCCTCAGCCAAGGTGGTGCCGCCTCTGTGGAGACATATTTAAGGAAAGGCAAAAACCGCTGCACACCAGAGGGAGGAGGGAGGGGGGAAACGTGCAAGAAACAACCCTGGGGACACAAAGGTCAGAAGAAGTTCTCCAGCTGCTGAAGCATAGATTCCTCCACAGCCTGTGGAGAGGACCATGGCAGAGCAGAGACCTATCACAGCAGCCAGTGGAGGACTTACTCAGGAGCAGGTTTTCTGCAGAACCACAGCTCGTGGAAAGGACTGAAACTGGAGCAGGAAAAAAAAAGCATGAGGAGGAGGGAGCAGCAGAGAGAAGCTGTTACAGACTAACCTCAAACTCCGTTCCCCATCCCCCTGCACCAGTGATGAAGTGGAGAAGTGGAGAATGAAAGATTGAAGTCGACCCTGGGCAGAAGGGGAGAATGAGGAAGGTATTTCAGGTTTTTGTCTTTGTTTCTCACCATCCAACTCTATTTTACTTGCCAATAAAGTAAGTTAGCTTTCTTCAAGTCAAGTCTGTTTTTCCCATGACACTAACTGGTTAGTGATCTGCCTTGTCTTTTTCTTGACCCACAAGCTTTTCAATCTTATTTTCTCCCCCTGTCCTGTGGAGGTAGAGGAATGACAGGGTGGCTGGGTGGGAGTATGGTAGTCAGCCAAGGTCAGGCCACCACAGTCCTTTGATTCCTAAACCTCTATCATATGAACAGATGACAAGTTATTAATACCAGTCAGAAAATAAAATATCTAGGTGACAAAACTTCCTAGATTACACATGTTAAAATAGAGGGGCCCCATATTTGGCTATTTGGTCTTTCAGGAATCAAAACACCATGAATTCCAACCAGACTGAATTTCACTGTGCTGCATTGGCTACATTTCCCCACCAGTTGTGCTAAAAAACTTTAAGTTAAAAAAATAACATCCAGGTATTCCTGATTACATGAATATAACATCTGGAGGATAAAAATCCAGTGTTTTACATGCTGTTTAATATTAAATTTAGTGTGTTTTTACTAGGTATAAAGTTATTTTTCTCTACCAAACCTTTGTTTCAAAACTAATGTTGCACAGAAGTCGAGACAAAAGGCTTACTTCAGTACTGAAGAGCAAGACTTGACTTTCTAGATTCAGGGGTATTCTGTCAAAGTTCCTTCAATTAATAAAGAAATATCTCGGGTTCACCATAGGACTATTGCCTGCATTCTCCTACCCCCTGGCAGAAATACCACAGAAGAAATAAATATTCCTGCTTCTTTCTCATGCAGAATTTGTGAATAAGACTTTCTCCTGAATGACCTTAATGTCCAGCTCCATAACCACTCTAAAAGTTGTTTTGCAAGCAGATCAGCTCTCAAGGACTCCTTTCAGACTTAGTTTTGCTGATAAAATTATGTGATGATGATAAACATAAATCCTTACTAAGAACTGAGAGCTCTATATAGTGTTGAACTTTACTCAGGAATCCACAGGAACTCAATTTTGGGCATAATTTTCACAAATGTGAAGAGTATAAAACTAAGTTAAAAAACACAACAGCGGGAATATCTTATTTGCTACCATCCTAAAAGAATGCATTTTTAAGATGGCAGTAGTCCATATAAAAATTATTCTGTGTAATTTACTGATGCCCAGTTATAAACACATTGTGTAATGGTTTTGTAAGAGCTCCCCTCTGAAACCAACATAGCACAGTTTTACTACTGATTGGTATGGAATAAACTGGACTGTCCCCCATCCAGTTGCACAGTTTCTCTATACTGAAGAAATCTTGGGCTAAAAATCAGATTTTAAACAGGTTCCAAGTACTGAAAATTCAATCAGAAAACAGATAGCTACACTAACCAAGTAGACTAACTGAGTTATCAAAATACACTGTCCAAATGCCAAACATTTAAACTAAATTAAACCTCTTTTTTCCCTTTTACGTATAAAAAGAAAATCTTTGGCTTCTTTATGGTTGCCAGTTTTGCCATGTCTTGTCTGATGCCAACAGATAACCGTCTATAAACTACACTGGTTTCAAATCACGTATACACGGTTTCACAGAAAGCTGTATTATACAAACATATGTTCATAGTTCATTAGTCTTTTGGACTGAGCATAGTTCTCTCCACAGGGTCAAAAGAGTAAGTTAAAGTGCAGTTTTAAGTGTAAGTCTAAAAATCAAAATAACAGAACCACGTCCTATATCAGCCAATACCGGAAATAGAAATAATAACTTTTGGTGGTGGTGGTTTTGATTTTGTTTGTTTTTGCAACAGATCCTTCCTACTCCATGGAATATGCACACAAAGAGCTAAACTGAGATAACTTCTGCCTGAGAAGCCCGAGGATGAATATACTAGTTTTAATTTAATCTGTTAATTGGCATTGGCTGTCTGTCAAAAGAGACTGCTAAGTTTGTTGCTTAACAAATGCTGTGATACGATGAAGGTTTCCTCTGGGAAAACAAAAATGGGAGGACACGATAAACAAGGGTTCGTCAAAGAGGATTTAACCTTTTTAGTATCGAGAATTAGTATGAGTTCTTTTCCTGGTTGGGAAGATTTAGTTACATTTATCCAGGAGCCTATAGATTATGTGTCCAACCCAGGAAAATTTGCCAAGCCTGGGGGCCATTGTGAAGCACATTCTCCTCTGGTTGCAATGAGCACTTGAGGAGGAACAGATCAGCTGAGCACATGGACCTGAGACTGGGAAGCCCTCTTGAGTCCACAGTTCAGATACAGGCCAGTGAACCACCACTGCTCTGGAGCAGCTGATCCAGATCAACTGTCACCGTGAAAACAAGGGCATAACATGAAAAGCTCACAATTGACAAATATTTTGACTTAGCATGCATCCTGCTAAATGAGGTTGTTAGTGTAGGCTTTTTCTACTTGTTTCAACTATCCGTATGGTAGATATTTTATAATGTTGTGTGTTGCATCATGTGATTTGACCTCATTATTTGAGTTTTGCTATACCAACTACCTGGGCTATCCTTTAATGTTTATAGAGAGACCATACAGAACATTTCCATCTCTAGATGCAGTCGATGTGATTTTATAAGCTTTCAGAAAAACTTTCTGAGATTAAATTAACACATTTGTCATCTACTCCTCTTAGATAAACCTGCTTTCTTCTCTTCACTAGTTTCTCTCTTCCTAAGAGAAGATGCTGACGTGGCAAATCCAAGCAACAGGCTGTGTCTGGAAAGCTGTATCATGTCAGAAGAAATGAGAGGCTGAGAATTTAGCTCACTGCTTTCCCAGTGGCAACATTATATCTGAGATTCCTTAATACAGTCTTAACTAACCTGTTATTTAACTGATGAGAGAGAAAATATCAATATGAAAAGCCACTATTTAGGTTGCAAGCAAATACATGTCCAGAAATTGAAGTTCAATAAAGTCACTCTTGAATTAACATTGATCTTTAAAAACAGCTGCTTGCTGTATGTATTGAATCCTGTTGTCTTGCTCATAAAACAATGAAAACCCTAACCTATTCTATTTTGCCACACCAGAGGAGCTCTAACTGGGACTACAGAGAATCGTGAAAATAGGTCTGTAGGACACTCCAGTTACTCCACAGTAAATCACAGGATTTTCTGCATTCCTACACTATTAAGAGAGCAATGACTGTAATGGCTCAAATCTGTAGCCTCCTCTATTCTCACAGCTCAACAAAGGCATCTATTCATGGAATCAAAGAATGGTTACAGTTGGAAGGAACCTTGAAGATCATCTAGTTCCAACCCCCTTACCATGGGCAGTGACAGCCTGCCCAGGGAGGTGGTTGAGTCACCATCCCTAGAGGTATTTAAGAAACGTCTAGATGTGTCACTTCAGGGCATGCTCTGAAGGGCAGAGACTGCAGGTTGTTTGGTTGGACTCGATGATCTTAAGGGTCCTTTCCAACCATGAAGATTCTATGATTCTGTGATTCTGTGACACCTCTCACTAGAAAAGGTTACTCAAAACCTCATCCAACCTGAGCACTTGAACACTTCCAGGGATGGGACATCCACAACTTACCTGGGGAACCTGTGCCAGTGTCTCACCACCCTCACAGTAAAGAATTTCTTCCTGATATCTGATCTAAATCTCCCCTTTTTCGGCTTAAAACCATTACTCCTCTCACTACACTCCCTGATAAAGAGTCCCTCCTCATCCTTCCTATAGGCCCCCTTTAGGTACTGGAAGGCTGCTATAAGGTCTCCCTGGGACCTTCTCTTCTCCAGACTCAACAACCCCAACTCACTCAGCCTGTCCTCATAGGAGAAGTACTCCAGCCCTCTGATCATTTGCATGGTCCTCCTCCGCACTTGCTCCAACAGGTCCATGTCGTTCTTATGTTGGGGGCCCCAGAGCTGGACACAATACTCCAAGTGGGGTGTCACCAGAGAGAGGGGCAGAATCACCTCCCTCAACCCGCTGGCCACACTTTTTTTCATGCAGCCCAGGATGCAGTTGGCTTTCTGGGCTGCAAGCACACATTGCTGGCTCATGTTGAGCTTCTCCTCAATGAACACCCCCGAGTCCTTCTCCCCAGGGCTGCTCTCAATCCATTCCCCTCCCAGCCTGGATTTGTGCTTGGGATTGTCCTAACCCATATGCAGGACCTTGCACTTGGCCCGGTTGAACTTCATGAAGTTTGCATGGGCTTACCTCTCAAGGCTGTCCAGGTCCCTCCAGATACCAGTACCCACCCCTGAGGAACATCACTTGTCACTGGTTTCCACCTGGACATTGAGCCATTGACCACAGCCCTTTGACTGTGGCCATCCAGCCAGGTTCTTATCCACCAAGTGGTCCATCCAGCAAATCCATGTCTCTCCAATTTAGAGACAAGGATATCAGGCAGGACAGTGTCAAATGCTTTGCACAAACCTGTGTAGATGATGTCAGCTGCTCTTCCTGTATCCACCAGCACTGTAACCCTGTCATAGAAGGCCACCAAATTGGTCAGGCATGTCTTGTCCTTGGTGAAGCCACATTGGCTGTCACCAATCACCTCCTTATTTTCCATGTGCCTCAGCAGAGTTTCCAGGAGCATCAGCTCCATGATCTTGCCAGGCACAGAGGTGAGATTGACTGGTCTGTAGTTCCCTGGATCTTATTTTTTCCCTTTTTAAAAATGGTGGTTATGTTTCCCCTTTTTCAGTCAGTGGGAACTTCATAGGACTGCCACGACTTCTCAAATACAATGGATAGTAGCTTGTCAACTTCATCTACCAGTCTCCTCAAGACCCACAGATGCATCTCATCAGGTCCCATGGATTTGTGCACCTTCAGATTCCTTAGGGTCTGAAGGTCCAGGTCTCAAACCTGATCTTTTCCTACAGTGGATGGTTCTTCATCCTCCCAGTCCCTGCCTTTGCCCTCTGCTACTTGGGCAGTGTGATTAGATCCCTTGCTGGTGAAGACCGAGGCAAAAAAATCACTGAGTACCTCGGCCTTCTCCATATCCTGGGCAACCAGGATTCCCCGTTTCCTCCTGGAGAGGGCGTACATTTTCCCTAGTCTTGCTTTTATCACTGACATACTAATAGAAGTTTTTCTTGTTGCCCTTGATGTCCCTGGCCAGATTTCAGTCTATCTGGGCTTTGTGTTTTCTAACCTGATCCCTGGCTGCTCGGACAATTTCTTTCTATTCCTCCCAGCCTACCTGTTCTTGCTTCCATTGTCTGGGTGGAAGCCCCTCCAGGATTTGTCTTACAGTACTCTGCCAAGCAGGTCCTTGAAGAGGCCAAAGTCTGATCTTCGGAAGTGCAGGATAGTGAGCTTGCTGTGCATCACCCTTGCTCCCCTAAGGATCTTTAACTCCACCATCTCATGGTTACTGCAGCCAAGGCTGCCCTTGAGCTTCACATTCCCCACCAAAACCTCCACGTTGGTGAGAACAAGGTCCAGCATGACACCCCTCCCCATTGGCTCCTCTATCACTTGGAGAAGCAAGTTATCATTGGCACACTCCAGGAACCTCCTGGATTGCTTATGTTCTACTGTGTTGTCCCTCCAACTGACATCAGAATAGTTGAAGTTCCCCATGGGGACCAGGGCTTGTGAAAGTGTGGCTGCTCCTATTTGTCTGTAGAGGGCCTCATCTGCTCAGTCTTCCTGGTTGGGTGGCTTGTAGCAGACCCCCACTGTAATGTCACCTGTCCCTACCCTCCATAAGCTCTCAGTCAGCTCCTCATGTATCCCCAGGCAGTGCTCCATGCACTCCAGCTGGTATTCTGTGTTTTAAAACAGGGAAGACAGTGAAAGTTGTGTAAATCTCCTGCAGGTGCTCAGACCAGCCAGATACATATTGCCTCTTAACAGAATTGTGGAAATTTCTTAGGAAAGCAAGTAGTTGCATTGCCACAGAATGAATTATCTCAGCAGCCTGCACAGTTTAAAATTCTCAAACCTATCTGTCTACCTCACTGCATTTCACATATGCCTTAAAATCAGTGCACAAAAAAAAAACAAAACAGACCATCCAAAATAAAACAGGTCACGATTTTCCAATTTTCAGGTCAGCCTAGGCACCCACTGTTTATGGAAGTTCAATTTGCATTTGAATGTTTAATCTCTGTCATTGATAACAACTGTCCTTACAACAGCACTTTTCATAGCAACAAGATGTCCCAGAGCTTGCTCCACACCAAAACCACATACATGGCTGGGTTTCTTTTGAACCTGGAGCACCACTGCCAAAATCAAAATGACCTTCACTACAGGATACTGATGAAAGAAAAGCCCGTGACTTGAAAACTACTCTGCTGTGCAAAAGTTAACCATCAAAGAAAAGTAGTGATGTCTGTATGAAGCACAGTTTCAAGATAAATCACCAAAAAAAAAGGCACTTTTTGATTCGAAAAGTCGAATTTTACTTCCTAGATAAATAATACACGTGGTCTGGCCAAATGTCTCATGTCAGTCATGGATCTACAATTTCCCATATTAAGGAAACAATTTTGGTGCTGGCAGTTATACAAGCACATTCTCATTCATGAAGGAAATAGGTTCAGTTAGAAATCTGAGTCCAGATGAGAATGTCCAGTACCAGTGAACAGTAATTTTTTTTGTTTGGTTTCCATGTTAAGATTGATGAAGCATTGTGGAACTGGTATTGACAGAGTAACATTAATGCAGACCATATTCCTTTGTAAGCCTCCTTACAAAGTTCCAGGTGCTACTCTTAGACACTCTGTGCATATGTATGCAAGTGCACATGTGTGTTTCTGAAGGAATATGCTGAAAGCCAAGAGATAGGAGTAAAACCTATGTGGAAGCACGCTTACAGGAGCCAGAAAAAAAGGATAGTGTTTGCTGATACATTCAGGACCTTTGAAGAAAAAAAAATACTGGCAAATTCTCATCATGCCATTTCAGAGTTATTCTGTGAAAAGTGTGTAATAAGTGAGTGTAAATAACTATGACCAGATAAAGAAGTAGAATGCTCTTGCATGTACATTGATCCTGATTGTGATGATTTACACATAGCACACCACCGGAATACAGACATACCATCTGGAGTCACTAGACATGAAACTGTAAAATCACCCATGTGTTCCATGACTTACTGTCAGGCCTCTAGAATAGATATCGTCATAGTCTGAAGTGTTATATTTAGGTCACTTCACCTCCAATTTACATCAAAACACTTTTGATGACAAAAATGGCAATTTTAATTATTTCACATGGTACTAAAAAGAATTATTCTGAAGGGAAGAAAGAATCAAAACCTTAAAAATACAATAACACTGTATTTTTTCCCCCATTACTGTAGAAGCACTGTCAACTTCAGACAACTTCTAAGCTTGTGGCAAGTTTTGTTCCATGCTTGATAATGTGTGTCACAACTGAATTATAAATTATTTGTGGTAGGATGATTATGTGATTACAGATGGAATCAGGAAAGGTATCTTTTCCTTTTTTCACAATTGTAAGAACAGAGAGCCTTTATGTTCTCATACCTCCATGTTCCTCATGTGAACAGAAATGAAAAAGCTAGTGCAGGCTGAATGAAAAATGAACTGACTTGTATTTACGAACATCATTATTTACACAGCTGTGAATTATATTACATCACCAAAATGGTTATATATACAAAGTTACAGAAGAAGCAAACTGAGTTTACTGTACTATGAATAGCAAGACTTACCAATGTTAATGCTTAACTTTTTTTTATAGTGAATCCTTTCAAAAATAGTACTGTTCCATACTATTACTTTTCAAAATTCACTAACAATGGGCTGTGATCTGTTAAAACAAAATTTTGGGAAAAAAAACATTTAATTTATCTGTTAATGTCTTCCATATTAAAGACAACAAAAATTAAGATTTAAGCCACATAATTTTTTTCTTCATAATGATAAGTTGAAAAAAGTACTATCAGCTAAATAGAACCTCACCTGTAGAGCTAGTATTTCCAAATAAATACAAAAGCTATTGTTAAATCCCGGTCCAACTACATCGGGCCTGGGAGAAGTTTGCAATGATTCTAAGTGTGAAATTAAGACACAAACGAGGTCAGATGCCACTCACTGCAGGTTTGCAGGTTTATTTTATTCCCCAGCAAAAGTCACTAAAACAAGCGATAGAGTAAAGGCAGAAGTAGAGGAAAGGCAGAAAAGAGAAGCACAATTACAGAGCGTAGCAAGAGTATAGTCACCACCACAGGCCCAATGATGTCTCGGCGGTCCTCTGGAAGCTCAGCAGCGTCCCCTTGATCTGTGGTTGATGGTGGTGGGGGTCTCAGTCCCGATTGCCAAATTCCCGATTCCGGATTCCCGATTCCCCTCTTCAGCTGATGGCAATCTTAGCTGGTGACTGGCAAGCAAGAGGATGATCTGCAGAAGGTGCTAAATAGATACAAGCAAGCTTCTTATCGGCCTGCAAGCCTGCCATCAATTTTGTGTAATTTATTGTTTCTCTGTTTGAGAAAACAAAATGTTTTTTAGAATACTTGTAACTTTTCATACAATGCAATAAGAGATTTCACTATTACATGGAATCAAATCCATTGTATTCTACCAGCTTGTTCAATCATATCATCTTAATAGGATAGTCAAAAAACTAAGATTCTTCCCTCAGAATACAATTTTAGCTATTCTGCTTTGGATATTTTTTTATTTCAGTTTTGAATTAGGGATATTGACCCTAGTTAGGATTTATAAACCCACTACCTGTAATCTGCATTAGCTACAATGAGGTATGTTTTATTCACTCACCAACAAAACAGGTTAAGAAGATTTCTTGGTATTCCATGACTGCCATCTCATTACCTGTACATTTTCAGGTTTGGGTTTCAAATTATAAGAACTGACAGTTGGGTTCAAATGCAGCCTGATCACAAGAAACAGCATCCTCAAGATTTTGCTGGACAGCAAAATGAAGCAAAGTAATGAACAGGCCTCTTTTTGATTTGTTGCTGGGTCATTACCTTGCTTTTTTCATCGAAAAGAACTGCAACCAAGAACTTTTTATTGGAGTATTCAAGAAATTACTGGGAGCCAATGAGTACGTGAAATTTTTAAGTTAGGTCACTTCATTAGGTATCTAAATAGGCATCACAAATGTCTAACCTAATCCATTTAATTTTAAAAGTCCGGACATTTTATTTCAATGGAAAAGCTCAGTGATTGATTAGACTCTCAGTAATAAGGAAATTGTTGTTGAGTATGATGAACTTCTGATAGAATACCTTAAAGGGCTAGACGGTCAGTTAAGCACTATCATAAAGAGAGGGCTGTAGGTAAACAAAGGGGAAGGGGGAAAGCAGGGTACAAGGAGGAAAAACAATAAGAAAGAAACTAAGCAGATGGCAGAAAGGGCCATATATTAAAAAGAAGTTAACACAGAAAAGTTGAAATTTTGAAGTTAAAGTACAAAGGCTACACAGCTGTGTTTATGCCAATAATTCTGAAGGCAGTCATAGGAAATAAACCATTTTCCTAGTTCTATGCAGAAAAGAGACATTTGTTGTCATGAAGACTTATAGTTCTCTTAAAAACCAGGTACACAAACTGCAGATACTCAGCTGAAATGCTAACAGACTTCCCAATGGAGAGCGCTAAGTTTAATGGGAAGAAACAAAAAAGAGGAATGTGTTGTGTTATTTATTGTTTTTCCCTACCTGTCTAGGACTTACGATTTTGAAGACACAGCTGTGTGAAAATGCTCCTTAAGATAACTTTGCAATAGTGATGAGAATTTCAAAACTGAGGATAAAACCCAAAACCCAAGTAAAGTCAAGTAAAATTTTCCATTCCCTGTGATGATGATGTTAGAGTACAAACATTTCCATTCTGGAGTATACATATTGCTCATCTAGTGCTACATCCTATGCCAGATAATGGCTGCCACTACGCGCCTTTGATGAGGGTATGAAAACCCTGTACAAGGGTAATTTGCTAGAACTTCCTTCTAAAGAAAGTTCTACCCCAAAGCCTCAAAAGCAACGGTTGACTTGTTTCCTCGAGTGTAGGAGCTTATTCCACCTATTCCACCACTTCTTTTAGTTCACTTTAATTCTAAAGCATCATTACTTGCAGAATTAAATAGTATTAATTAAATAATGACATTGCTAAAAAAGAGTATTCATTCCTTTTGAAATTGCTTCCTTTCAGTTACATTAATGAGTTTCATACTCTTGTGTAATAAAACAGACAGAAGGAGAGATCTGATCTCCCTACTCTTTAGCACCCATTATTTTCTGGCTTTTTTCCTGTCCCTTAGGGTTTGGGATTTTATTCTCAAGAGGAAAATAATGCCCTTTTTCACTTTTTTTTTTTTTCTAGCCTTAGTTTCACTACATCCAGAATATCTATTTTCAGATGAAGTCCTATAGACCAGATTCCAGCTAATGGTGAGCAATTTACTTACATAATGACATTATTTAATGTTTTCAGTAGTACTTTTCATTCTATCCCAAACAGATCTTGTCCTAACTTAAAAATCCCTGAATATTGATCACAGGAGTATGTGCATGAATTAAAAAAGTCAATTGATGTATTATTAGAGATAAGCAAAGGAATGTTACTTGTCATAATTAGGCATGAGAAGTCCATATACAATGGATTGCTTGCTTCAAGGATCGGAAATGGAAGCACCCACATTTGTGTTTGTTTGGTGTTTCTTATTAATAATAATGCATCATGCATAATAAGGAGAATCATGTGTATCATGTTCTTCAGATCCATCAGCACAGATAAACAAGTTTGGTGAGAAAAAAAAATAAATACCAAAACAATTTTTATAATTACTATAATGTAAGTAACCAGAATGGTTTGGAGTTGCAGATATGGAACAGCCCCCAACAGAAGTTCTAGTCCATCAAAAGATGATTTTGCATTTGTACTATTAATCAAAGGATTGAATGGCAAAAGGAGAGAACCCATTTTGTAGTAGAGTTAATCTATAATTTCATAATGTAATGTACTCTATTTTCCTATTTGAACCTTTTAGCTCCATATTTGTAATTTCATTTTTTCTTCTCCTCTTCCATCTTTTATTACAAATCTTATTTTATAATAATAGCCCATTATTAGGTCAGCCAGAAAGGGAGAAAATTCATTCTAGTTATTTCATCAGACTCTTAGGAATCTGTTATGCTTCAGGTTTCTATAATAGTTCTTAACCTGCATTTTTTTCAGGAATATCATTCTGAAAATTGCACTTTTTAAATATATTTTCCCTACATTCTGTTCTCTTGAATGTAGTTTTTAGTAGGATTTACATGAGATCTATCCTGTTGTTTCCGATTATATGACAGTGGGGGAATTTAATTTGTGCAAACATAAACAGTAGCAATTATACTTGGCTCTTTAAATAGCTTTATTGATAAAGTGCAAAATGTCCTAAAAAGTTTGAGGAATTATTTTCCATTATCTAATTTTATGTAATGGCTTGAAATATGTTGAAATAGTAGTAGTATACACAACAAATCCAGGAAAATGCATTTTGTTGTTTACATGAATAACAACTATATTTGACCAAGTCATCAACATTTGAAAGCCACATTTGGTGAAAATGTCAACATCTGAAACAATGTCTGAAAAATACATTTACAAACACCATTTATAAATTATTTTTTTAAAATTACAGGTAGGCAGGTAAATGCTTAAAAGAGACAACCTGTTGTTGGGTCTGCTCTACCTTATATTTCCATGATGCTGTAAGGACCCCCAAAAATTACTGTGACTATTTCCTACCAGGATGGCACTTAATCAGCTTTCTAGGAAATTGGCATGGACTCTTCTAGCACAGCCAACATGTCCCTAGACATGAGGCCCGAAAGCAGAAAGACTGCAATGAAGAACACTTACCTTCAATAAAGCCAGGAGACGAATGGATCTAATGCAGTTTTCATGCTACACAAAGCTAGAACAGACTTCCAAAGGGAGAAATTCTCTCTCTCGCTTTTCTATCTTAACGATCATTGAACATTGCATGGACCAAAAAGAAAATAAACTGGGGAAAGAAAACAGACTATGAGTGGAACCATGGTGGAATTAAGAGTCCCTTTGAGTTGGCACCCAGCAACGTAGGGACAAGTGGACAAAGTTTGAACAACACTTAAGGAACACTGCAGTCTGATGAAGAAGGAAACACTCAACAGAAAACAGAGACTGTGAATGATCTGAGGCCAAAGACTCAGTGCTGCAATTTTACAGAGCTAAGTCCCAGACAAGATACATGAACTCACTTTGGATCTAAGACAAAAATAGCCCAAGGGTGGCTGCTAGAAAATACAGAATTAAATTTTGGCAAACCATCCAGAATAAGCCAGTCAAAGATGTCACCTCTTCCAGGCTATCACTTAGGAAGAATAACGACCCTAGAGAATTCAAATACTACAAAAAAAGATATAAGAGGCAAAAATCATGCAGCGCTCAGAATCAGAGTTCACAAGATGACAGTAGGTGAATCTGACACAAAATGACATCTACATGAATTGCCAGCCAAGACAATACACAGTATTTGGAGAAAGATGAAAGAACTACAGTGAAACATATCATTTTGCAAACCCCAGCAGAGCATACACAGCACGGACAAATCAGATAACAAGAGGGCTATTAGTTCAGAGGAACTCTTCGAGAGAGCTGCAGGCAGCGTTGAAGCAGAATGAGGAATCTAGTAAGTTTGGCACAGGTGACTACAGTTATGTTTGTGACAGTGAATTAGTGATGAAAAAAAAAAGAAAATGCAAAACTGGGCAGTGGGAAGGAAATAGGCAAAAATCAAGGATCAAAGGCTTACCTTTCTAAAGTGAGTTTTGTGTCAAATGCTTGAGGAAGAGCATGTATTCAATTTAAAACAGCTTTGAGGAAAAAGTACCAATTACTGGATTCAAAACATGTCATGTCCACAGTTTTTGCAAGAGGTTGTTCTTACTGGTAGAACAGATTCTTCAACTATGGACAAGTTCAAAGAGTAATTGCTCTCAGAAAAAGGGAAGTTGTCAATAAAGTATACAATAAAGCTAAAAGGGCACATTTTTCTGCTGCTATGAAAATTCTTCTGACCTTAAGGAAGGGGATAAAAGAGAACTTGGATACGTTCACTTCTCTAGGAATTATAGAGCAAGTAGAAAATGAAGGAAAGGCTTTTATACTACTTGGTCACTGTAGTGAAAGCAAAGAAAGCAAGCAATGAGGAAAAAAGAGTGAAGCTTTGGCTTCTAAATATGCTAAAATATTGCTAAATAAAGGTGTGAAAAGAAAAAAATTGTTTCCACTATCTATGAGTAGAAAATTCTGGAAAAAGATGTTACATGCTAAGTACCTTTCTAGGTTTCGTGAATCAGCAGGATTCTGTCCAATGAAACAGAAAAACAAAGTCTGCATTTTCAAACTTTCAACATGTGTTTGCGGGAACAGTTTCTTCAGATAATACCCAAGGTAATTCACAAGAAAATATAGCCATTTTTAAATCATACAGAAGGCAGTAAAGTTCACTGAACTTCCATTTTAATTGGGAAGGAAACACAGTGATGTCTATAAACAGACACAGTAAGCACTTCTAGAAAAAAAGCTACAGCTCTTGGACTAAAGTTTAAAAAAAAATTTTGAATTTGTTAATACGGAGCTGCTACAGGTGTTATTTAATATAGCAAGGTGTTAACACAACAAGTTAGTCCAACAAAGGTGTACAGGGGGATCCAGCACAACTCAAACCTTACTAGCACAGGCAACAAAGAGCTAAAAGAGCACCTTGGGAGGATAAAATTCTTGTACAGACTAGAAAACTGAGAATGATACAACACAGAGATACCCAATGAATGGGCTGCTGTGCAACATTCAGTCACAAAATTAACTGGTAACTTAAAGAGATTTGCCTTTTTAAAGGAGACTGCAATAAGACAGTAAGAGCCATTAAGGAGAAAATTAGATTTCTACAGTGCCAGGGAAGACTATACTGGTGTAAAAAACTAGTGACCAGACACATCCAGGTTATAGAGCTTTTGAAGCAAAACAATAACCATGTGAATTCATTATGTGCAAACAGAAAAGACAGCTCTGGCCTTCCCTGAAGTTTTACTTGTGGGAGACAAAAATTAAACCAAAACTACCTCTCTTTGCCATTACCAGTAAGGGCAAATTTTACATGGCAACCTCATAATGGAACACGAGACAGCACTTTCAGCAGTTTTCACTGCTGTAGAAATTAAAAAAATCTCATGGTGAAATCCCACTACTGTGATGCCTATGAGTTGCCTTTTGAGAGAAAGGGTGTGAGACATTGACTCTGGTCAAGATTTTACATCAGCAAATTACAGGTTAGTCAAGATTTGTAAGCAAAGATCTAATCCTAGACCAGATATCCAAGATAAATGAAGATACATAATTAGGTGCACTACTGTTTCTTAAAAATTTTATGTCTTCCTGACAGGAAAGTTTTACTGTGCTGTTACAAGAGATTGCTTTATCAATACTGCAGTCACTGTGGCTAAAGAAAAGACATCCCACTCCCTACCTGACTTTGTTTCCCACATTTTGTCATTGTTCTGCATGAGAAGTGTGTTTTCCAAACCATAAGGTATGGAGGGACTCCCCTCATACCAAAAAACACTTATAGGTTGATGGGACGGGCAGAGGGCTCTGTTCCTGCATTGACATCAGTGACCCTGCTGTACAGTGATATTTCTTCACACTGTTATCGCCTTCACAGACATAACCTGTAGAGAGACAAGTAGTACATTTTTTGGTTTTCAGCAGGGCAGGAACTGTAGTATACAGTGATAACTTGACCCCCAGGACAACCACAATAACTAGGCAAAGTATCATATAGCAGTAAAGGTAAAGACAGAGAGAGAAACGGTGATGTGGGTGAGACAGAGGTTAAAACAGCAGCAAAAAGGGAGTTCAGATGAAAAGCAATGGGAAGGTAAATACAAATAGAACAGAAGGCCAGGGGGGTTGGGGGGGGGAACAGACAGGAAGGCCCGGGGGGGTGGGGGAGGTAACAAAAAAAAACCAAAAACAAACACAAGAGCAAAAGTGATTAACAACACAGTCAGGATCAAAGGTAACAGAGGCAGAAGCAGCCAGATGGGAGAGGAAAGAGAAGCAGTGGGAAAAGGAAAGGAAAAAAGGCAGAAGGAGCAGAAGGGTCCAGACCCTGTGGAAGGAGGTCTTCCGCTCTGGAAGCTGGAACAGAGCCAATGACCTATGCATGTCTGCACACTCCTGTAGCACAAAAGACATCTTTATCCTGATATTGTTAGATTCACACCCCGATGCCAGAAACTTCCTGTTAAAAAAGTAATTTTTAATTACGAACTCTTCCATAAAGCATTCACGCAAGAGGTCTTTTTCAAGGTTATGGGGAATCTTTTTCAGGAATTACCTAGCTCTTGAGTGGTTGACCTTGAAATCTTAATATTTGCGTATGTAATCCATTTTGTATGTTATGTATACAAAACAGAGAAACAGAGAAAGATGTAATTATTTGACTCCATCAAAATGCAACTACTCCTGTTGTGAACTTGACTTTAACCTTCGTATCACATTTGCCAGATGCATTCTGTGGTTATTCATCATTTTCACACATCAAGTGCACCTTAGTTCCTCTGTTTTAACACTCTGAAATGTAGTGCAGAGCAGCTGGCCAGATTGTTCATTCTGTTTATCCAGAGGTCAGAGGAAACACGAACATTTGAAATCTTGTTAATATGCTTAAAAGGTAAGAATATCTCAGCCCTACTTTAGTGTACAGTCTGCTTTTGTAATAACACACTTTTCATCTTGCTATGAGAGGAGTTTTGGGGGGTTTTTAATTGCGACTAGGGAATCAGAATGCATAAAGTTTCATCTCTTTGAAAAGTTCATCTGATTCATGCTCAGCATTCATGCTTGCCTTTCTGAAGGCAAAAGATGGTGCTTTGTACCTTTTCTCTAGCCACACTAGGAAGACTTGATCAACCTCTGTAAATAATACATTGGCACTAATTTCTGTGCTCATGGCCAGAGGCAAGATTGCATGGTGTCTGCTAATGAAAATAGTTGTGAGGAGACAGAGGACAAAATAAAAAGACAGTGAGAAGTAATATTGAACTTTTAAAAACCTTTAAATTACAAATCACTGTCTGCTGTTCTCTTTTCATTTGTATAGAAAAATCCAGCTGACTCTAAATTAGAACTCAGTGAATAATTAATTAACAAATAATTTATTAATTAAATTTCATTTTTTCTGTTTGTGAACTAAGATCAAGTTTCTCAAGTATATTTGATATTCAAGACAATTCATGTATTTCTTCATTTAACTTTTTTTTCTTCCGCACAGCAATCATAAGCAAAGTGGTACAAATACCAAGAGGGAAAGACTGTAAATTGGGCTTGAAGTTGGGGCCTGGCCAATGGCTTCACTGGGTCCAGAATTCCACCCCTTTAGGTTTCAGAGGCTATTTTGCAAGTCCACAACAAGGTGGTGCCTCTGACATGATACAAATTCGTTGTGGAATCTGAATTTTTATTACCTCATTCAAATGTATCATTGAGAGTGATATTGTGTCAACAAGACAAACATCTCTACTTAAAAACTTCATGTCAAGTCTGGTCACAATGAAAGAATACTGAAAAGCACAGTCATGCCTGAATCAAAGAGGGCTTTGGTTTTTCACTGTCAGTGTATACTTTTGGAAAACCTGGGTTTTTTTCTGTCTCATCTTATAAAGGTTTTTGGAGCTAAACTGTATATATAACTTAATACTTAGAATGCCTGTCTGTACAGTTTTTTCTTCATATTCTTTCCTCTTTTCAGGTTTTCATTCTAACCAAATTACTTTCATATGTTAATGAGCTTCTAACTAAATCACACTGAATTTCATTGGCCTGCGGCAAGTCTGACAAAAGTTGGACCCTGTGGAGTATTTTCACTCCTTTCCTATTTTGTTTTCTCCCCAAAGGTGGGAGAGGCAGTGCCTTGCGGTTTCACTCCCTGTTGACTTATTTTCCTGCTTTTTCTAGTGTCCCTCTTCATCTTCCATGCCTGACATCACAGCACAGGGAGTGCAGAAGAGCTGATGAATAGTAAAGTGCCAGCGGGCTAAAAAGATCCTTCTTCTCTCTAATGCCTCCTGCCCAGGCTGCTCCCATTAGTTCCAAATTGCTGTAGATGCTTGCAGCTGGAATAGGCACCCATTTTCTGTTTCCATGGTAAGTGTGAAGATCCAGGAATAAGGAGGAGTGGCAGGGCATTAGCAAGGACAAGGATCCAGTGGTGTGAAAAGAAAAATTCTCTTTCCCCAGGGACCAAAGACAGGTCCCAACCCTGCTGCCATCTGATATGAGCAGCCATAAAGGTGGCCTGGTTAGAAGGGGAAAAATAGTGAACAGAAGAAACTGTCTACTGAAAAATACTGACAGAGAAATTGCCTCTCAGCCTGTGAGCTGGGAGCCTGGGAACTAAGCTTTGGAAGCAGAAACATCCTTGAAAAGTGCAGCTGGCCTCTTTGAAGTACACCTGCCATACCTAGAAAGCAGAGACATCCTGAGCTACCATGAATAAATGTAACACCAAGAAACAGTAACAGCAGTTTATCATGTGGAACAGTGGTAACAGTCTGGGAAAATAAAATGGGTCTGAAAGAACAGAAAACACCATCATCATTGACTGTTACAGACGAAAACCAAAAATTAACAGCACCTATTGGCAGTTTAAAGCCTTGGTGTCCTGTGCCCTCTTATCTCTGTAATATAAAAGGGACTTAATTTTTATCCAAAATGGAGCCTCTCTCTCTGAGAACTTCCTATGCTGCATACTTTTCCTTTCCTAAACAGGCTGGATCCCACACAAACTTCCTATGAGATCTTGGACTACCCTCAAGGATGCCTGGCTGGCTCTAGACTCCTTGACACAACCATTTTTGAGGTGATACTCTGTCTGTTATCTTATTGGTCTCCCTTTGGACCCACTTTTTGTAGGTTTGTCTTCCCACCTCTGGGATGGTTGGGTTGCCCTCTGGGATCAGTTTGTCCTCCCCTTTTTTATGGTTTGGCCCCTTCAAAATCTGTATAATTCACTTGGTACTGGTATATATATCCATATAAGTAATTTATTAGTAGTATATCTAGTGTTATATTGTTGATAAGTTTGTTCACTAATGATAAGTTTGCAGTAACCAGTAATAGTATATACCCACTTGGCTGTTGCTGTGACATTGCTTGTTGCTATATGACTGGTTGCTGCTGTTATTTACTGCTACCATACTACTGATTGGTGCTGTATTATTGATTGCTGATAGTAATTTATAATAGCTTTTTATATATGTGTATACATTTTATTAATCTTAGGTATACTTGCTAGTGGTGATTTTTGTGGTAGTTTACTTTCTAGTGGTAATTTTTGTGGTATGTGTGGTAATCTCTAATAAAGTAGAGAAATATACAGAGTAAACCCCCCGTGTCCTTGTGTATTATGGAATTCAACAAACCTACAGTCACAATCTCTACACGCCTCCAGGCCAGATAAACCTTTTGGTCATGACACCATCATTCCACCGTATATCCAAGTCACTGTTGGTAACTTGGAGATCCAACAACTCAAGAGTCCTCCTCTCTCTTGATCTACCTTCTCTTTCCCCTTCAACACTTCTTTCTCCTTCCTTCAGTTAATTTACCAGCAATTCATCCTCTTTCTTCTCCCAGGCTTATCAATCCATTTTCTGGCACATGAACAATTTTCTTCCTCAATCCATCTTCTGTATCTCTGGCCACCAAATAAATTCTCTCCAGAGGACACATCATCATTACTTTAGTCCATCACCTACTCAGCCTCCAGTGCATCCTATAATTTAACCAGCTCCACAGTCAAACATCTCCTCCGTTAGTTAAACACTCATACTATAATTCCTAATATTTTTACTACCATTACTACCAATAGTAAAGACAAAAGCATTCAGCAAAAAATCTTCAAAGTCTTACAAAAACTCACTTCATTAGAGCTGGAAAAAATTTTCTGCAGTACAACACAGTACTTTAAATTCGTTTGGCACCTATCACAGGAATGGATTACATTCCCTGGGACTGAATTAATACGGGAGGCATTCAATATATTCTCACATGCTTTGGCATTTGGGCATTACATCAACTGGCCTCAGGTATATGTAGACAGAGACTTGTGCATCCAGCAGCCACAGGAATCATTTGCTGAGCCGCAGGCCAATAAACCAAGAATTATCTGATGCCATGGACAGTGACAAGAAGTCACTTTCTGTTATCAATTTTTGGCTAAGGAATTATCATCTGTTTAGCAGCCCTGTTTATCGTTTTATAATCCTCCATCAAGGACGGAAAAGAAGCCTAAATAACAGCAACAGAAGATAGTCCTTTTAAGGATATCTTCCTCAAAAGAAGTGCAAAAGCATGCTGTAGAATTAATAGTTTGAGCATTTGTGTGTGGTTTGGCAAAAACGGCTTTGTATAAATGGCAGAGAAAACTTGCAAAGGTCACCATTAAAAGCTACAATTTATTCTTCATACAACTGAGTTCCCACTAGAGCAGCATGTGCCTTACCCTTTCAGTTCTATATGTTAGGTTCATGAAGAACTGAGGCAGCAGTTCTCAAGCAATCAAACCAATGTGAGACTGCTGATGCAATATCACTGGGTCTTCACTTTGCTTCCACCTTTGAAAGACTTATAAGATGTAATTCATGGTATAATTTTTTGTACGACAAGTTTCTGCAAAACCTGCAGGGGGATTAATCAAAAAGATAGTGGTTTACACAATTGTGAATAGCATGAAAGGTTATATAATATGCAACCTCTCTGCTACATTAGCTTTTTTAGGTGTTTGAGAATTCCTGACATGAAACAAATTTGGCATGTACCACATAACATTAGCTAGCTACAGAGGAGAATGAAGTAATGTTAAGATCAAGTGAAGTAACAATATATACCCACTTTCTACTTTCGTAGTTTGTTACTATAATCTTAAAACTATAAATGGAACCCTATAAGGTAAGGTTGAGGAGGATGAAAAAATAAACAGAGCTGAACACATATACTTGACTAAATAAGACTTAATTAAGTATTTTACTGTTTCTCTTACCCACACTTAATAACCTTTTTGGGTTGGGAAAGTAACCTGAATATTGAATCATGTTTCCCCTGAAGACTATCATGTCATAGTCCTTTTGCCAACACTCTTGAGTTTATTCCAGCTATATACTTCAGAGCTGGCTGATAGTACCCATCTTCAGCTTTATCTTACTCTGAAACAACAGCACTCGATATTCTAGAGTCTGATAAGTGACTGGCAAGCACCACTAATTTGCTGGATATTCAGTATACTGCAAATGATCTCCAAATGTAATGAGGCCTGGGAGCTGTCAATCCAGAGGAAAATTGCTCCTGCATTAAAGCAAATGCCAAAGGTAAGAAACAGCTGGAAGAAATTTATACATCTTGTGATAAATTCAGACATAGACAACAGTATTTCAGTTTACTTCTCAGTTTCAAGCATTCATACCAGCCACTGAAGGAATTGCTAGTTTTACTGAACAGATTCCACACTGTGTTATTGCCTTATCAATAAGTATATATCCTTGTGTAAAACACAGGATAATTTTTAAGGTAAAAAGAGGTAAAGGAGTAAAAGAGTCTAACTGGAGCCCAGTGGAGATAAAGGAGTTTAGCTGGAGGCCAGTAAATAGCGGTGTACCTCAGGGTCCAATATTGGTCAAGCCCTGTTTAACATCTTCATTAATGAACTGGGTGATGGGGCAGAGTGTACCCTCAGCATCTCAGCTGATGACACCGAATTGGGAGGAGTGTCTGATAGGCCAGAGTCATGCTGCCATCCAGAGGGACCTTGACAGGTTGGAGAAATGGGCTGACAGGAAAATCATGAAGTTCAACAAGGGGAATTGCAAAGTCCTGCAGCTGGGGAGGAACAACCCCAGCCATCAGCACCTGCTGGGGGCCACCCAGATGGAAAACAGCTTGGCAGCAAAGGAGCTGGAGATCCTGGTGGACAACAAGCTGACCGTGAGCCAGCAGTGGCTCTTAGCTTGCCGCTAAGAAGGCTAGCAGTGTCCTGGACTGCGTTAGGAGAGAAGTTGCCAGCAGGTCCAAGGCTGTCAGCATTCCCATTTACTCAGGGCTGGTGAGGCCACACCTGGAGTGCTGTTTGCACTTCTGGGTTCCCCGGTATGAGAGACATGGGCATACTAGAAAGAGTCAAACAAAGGACCACCAAAATGATGAAGGGACAGGAGCACCCCTCCCATGAGGAAAAGCTGAGCGAGCTGTGACTGTTTATCCTGGAGAAGAGAGGGCTCAGGTGGATCTCATCAATGTATATAAATAGCTGAAGGGAAGATACAAAGAAAATAGAGCCAGGCTCTTTTCAACAGTGCCCAGTGACAGGACCAGGGGCAATGGGCACAGATTAAAACACAGGAGGCTCTGTCTGAGAATGAGGAAACGCTGTAAGGAAACACGGAAGATCAGAAGTCACTATGAGAGTGATTCTGCTCATCCAGCCTATACTTCAACAGCTTGGCTATGAGGATCTTATGGGAGACAGTGTCGAATGCCTTCCTGAAGTCTAGATAGGCAGTATCTGCTGCTGTCCCCTTGTCATTCCATCATACAGGGTTATCAGGTTGGTCAAGCGTGACTGTCATACAAAGATGTTACAGAGGTTTAAACATTCAAAACAGATGACCAACTGCCATAGGAAGCTAAAAATTTAGCCTCTCTACATCTTCAAGAATATTTGGGGGCACGGTGGGGCGGGGGGGGAAGAATGTGTCTTTCCTGAAGCTATTTTTCCAGCAAATCAAGCCCTTAGTGACGTTTGCATTAATCTGTGGTTTAAACGGAGCCAGACAATCAAAAGCTCCAGAAGCAAATATTGTATGGGGTTTTTTTAATTATGTTTAGAACAATTGACAGACAAAATTATACACACTAGGCTACAGTTTTGTGGTTTGTGCTTCATGTGGACACTAACACTTCTTAAACAAGCATGCTTATACAAGTATTTATAAAACAATGACAAATTGTATAGTGTCCATCTTTTTGAATGCTATTTAGCTACAGAAGCCCCAAGACAGAAGTAAAGGTCAATTATGGAACACTATTTGGAAGACATAGAAATTTTAAATTCAGTTTTTGTAGTCAAGTTTCCAATTGCCACCATTAAGATTTGCCCTTTTTTTCCCCAGAAGCTGGAAATTTATGCTAATCAAAAATAAAACCATTAAATGTCTAGTTGAGCTATATGTGTACATTCAAAGATTAATTCTCCAAGCCTACTAAATTTTTATTTTCAGCAAAACTATTTTCATACCCCAAAATCAATCTGGGACACAGTATTAATTCTCAGCACATCATAACACCAAAGTAAGACATGTAAGGCTACTCCATGTTTTTTATCCAACTCTTCCTTACAAGCACATTCCAGTATTTCTAGTTTCTCTTCTGTAGTAGAAATCCTGATGAAGAAATCTCTGAAATCAGAGAATGTGAAAAGTCAAAGGCAAAGTATATCACTGTCATTTTACATTTTTCACTCTTTCAGTAAGCATCTCTGTGTATTTCCTATTTTCTTCTTGAGAAAGAAACCAGCAGGTGTGATTTCATCTAGATTACTGGTCGTAATTCTAGTACTACATGCAAATATAGCAGAACGTAATTCTGTTATGAAACCAGAATCAAACACATTGTGTCCCCAGGCGTAATAGTCTAATTGTAACACAAGAAGTGCCTCTTGGATTTTACTACCTAGAATCCTTAACAGGAAGTAGCATGATTAGTAGCAGCTCACCTCAAGGTCTCCATCTTCCCTTAGAAAAAATTATTCCCTCATGTGTGATATACCACACTTGCTGCAATCCTCCTCTGCATCCCAATTTGCTCTTTTTCAGTGCATCAAACTTGTTGCTGTCAAAAGCATATTATTTTCTTGCCACACGTATTGAGTTAGTTCCTCTTTTACAGCCAGTTCCTGGCTTCTCTTGGCAGGAGAGAACTTTTTGTCCTCACTTTTAAGGCTTGTCACAACACTGCTTCTTCCCACCTACAGTTCAGTTCTCGTGTCCTCCTACACACCTAATGAGATGACAATACTTATTACAGTTTTCCTGGTTTATTGTACCCCATCTTTTTTCTCCATTCACACCTTGTAAGAACATAAAACTGAATCAGAAAAGGGCCTAACCATCCTGATATCCGATTTCTAGCACTGACAATAAATGTGTCTCACAAAGACTGAAAACTGTGCACATGTATGTAATTCTCCTCTCAAGTACTCTACCCATTTTGAGCTATACTCACTCTGGGATTTCTCAATACAGAGAGAGTTCCTGTATTTTATATCCCGTACGTATTTCTCTTCCAAATAGTTGCCCAGTCTTCCTGGAGAATTGTGTAAATGTCTAGTATGCATTTTTTATCTGTGGCACACAGGTGCTATCTCCTTCAGATGGAACTGTCTTCTGTGGTTTTTTTTACACCTGGTTACTATTGCCTAGATTGGGTGCATGCACTCATACTGGAAGAAAAAGTGAACAAGTAATTTTTGGCCACTCTGTCCCTGTTGTTCATAATTTTGTAGACATTTATGGTATCTCCCTTAAGTCGTCTTTTTCCGGGGTGAAGTACCAGTTCTTCTTGCAAAAGCTTACTTTTGATCATCCTTTCTGTCCTTTTCAAAAGCTTTTCCATTTCTGCTATAACTATTTTAAGGTGAGAGAACCAAAACTGTGTGCAGGTATTCACCGTTCACAACCCTTTCCTTACATCAGCAATAAGTAAGACACACAATTTGGTGCAGGGACAGAATCTTGGAACCAAAGCTTCTTGGAAGTGGCAAAACACACCTTTAGCATGCCCAATGACACCTCGATTTTCCTAGCTTCTTTGAAGTTCCTACATCTCAGCACTAGTCTCAGAAAAAGTAAAAGCAAACTGCACCAACCTTAAAGGGCCATCAGCGCTTGTTCTACATGTTCTTTCCCCCTGTCTGTGTCCTTAGAAAATAGAGAGTACTTCATCTCAATTTTCATTAACTCCTCAGATTCTCCTGAAATCTTACTTCTTTCTGCATGTCCTTTTGGGTTAGGAATGGGCCTTCAGCATTCCTTCCAACAGGCAGGATGCAATAACCACGAATAATATAGATGTGTAGAGCATTTGGCGTATACTGCACACAGCATACCTTTGGGACATTAACTGTGCATTCAGTGGTTAGAACCATTTCACTGCTGGTATTCAACACCGAGCATTGCAACACCGAGGAAACCTGCTGCAGTGTTTGTTAACAGTTCAGATCAACAACCAGTGTAACACATGAAAATGTTTTACTCATTGGGAATACTGATATCAATTGCTCTGATGATTAAAACTTAATTTTTACTTTTTAAAGTAGATAGAAGACTTATATTTTAAAACCTTTTTTTAGTGTGGTTGATTGTCCTGCTGTGATACGTTAGCTTTTGTAAGAAAGAAATTTTTGTGCTGGGTTTCAAAGGATTATGTAGACAAAGGAAACCGTGATAAGATTGACCAAGAAAGCATAGGTCTTTCAGGTCCTGAAACTGTTTCCTCACTTTTTCTGAAATGAAAGAGAACTGCCATGAAATAAAAAAACTTGTCACTTGGTGACAAGTGATGAATGAACCCTGAGAAAGTATTAAGGTAAAAAATGTAAAAGAGAAAAAGAGATGAAGAGACAAGGAGCTTCTTAGTTTGGGTGTGCTGAACTAGTATTCCCCTTCCTTTTAATTTATAATTGTCATAATTTGTTTGTACCGACATGTTTTTTTGCCTGACAATTAAAAAGAAGATGTGGAAAACACTAATATAGCAATTAGTTATGTTAGCATTTGTATATATAATTTTTAATTAAAGCTCAAGTATATTCTTTCACATAAAGCATGTTCAGATTTTTCTTTTCCTGAAGTGAAAAATTGTAAATTCAGATTTTACCCAATTATATCCCACAAAACCTAGCAAAATGTTTCTGCAAAAAGTATCTTTCCCTTTACAATAGGCGGGCTAAAATTAAAATGTTGGCAAAAAGAAAAAAGTTGAAAATATTCCTCAGGGAGGTGCAAAGAGTTTTGCCTTCTGCATAACAATTTATTGTAGTACTACAATTTATTTTCCATTAGCTAGATGTTTATGAAGTAATATAAACATCATTTGAGCCCAAGTAACCATATTTTCTCTTGTGTTCTTGCATATTTAGGAAAATTTGCAGTTTACAGGGGGATACCAAAGAATTTTTTAGTGGCTTAGCTCTCAAGAACAGTACTAGATGCAATCTTAGATAATTTATATTATTAAGACAGTATATTCATACGTTTCACCGACGAAGACAGAGATTGCAGTTAATTCATATATTGCATTGATAACATCTGCCATGAGAAGTGACAAATTTTTACTGTTTCGGTACTTCGAGTCAGAAATTATGTAGAACCTTCCATAATCCTGGTAACGTGTCTGATGCCATGCAAGTACCAATAGTAAGATTCAGAAGAATCTTCTCTGGTTCCATCATTATCTTTGAAATTTCACATACAGTTCGTCCATTTTTCCAGATTAAATACATATTTTAAAATACTCTGATTTATTATATTTGTCTGTGCTTAAAGTGACATGGGCAAGATTTCTATGGATAAACCAGAGATGGAGAAATTAGCACATTTCACAGGTCAATGCACTTTACTCCAGCAACAAACTGCACCCAAATGCAAAAATTAAAAATGGAGGGAAAGGGAATGGTTTCTATTCATAATTAATTTATTCTATTGAACTAGTTTGTCTGAGGCTGACAACAGTTGCCTCTGTACGGAAATATAACATTTCTGCATCCTTGAATCCTCCACACACAAAGAGCTCTGTAAGGTCTTATACACACACATTGTTAAGCCACAAAAATCTCTGTTCTACAAACCTGCTCAACATAAAACTGCTTTTTCATAATATTTGTGTTTTCATTTTATTGCTGTTTTCTTCTCTTCCTTTCCCAAATTGGTTCCCGTGTGACCCTCTAGTTCATCGGACGAGATAGGTGTAAGACACTAACCCTTTCAAACCCAAAAAGCAGGTGTTTGAAAGTAAAGAACTTACTCAGGGGTGTTGAAATAGCAGTGCATGGTGGGAAAAGGGAAGCAAATAATAGCACCTGTGTCCCACAAGCACAACAGCTGTTAAATGTTTGTGTCTTAACACCTGTTGGAGGCTGGCAAACTCACGACTACTGTGCTCGCTTTATTATGTACTAGTCAGAAGGAAAAACAACTGATAGTGGAATCGAAGGAAAAAGAACATGGTTCCCCAGCGAAGGAAAGTGCCTACATTAAACTTACACTTTCTTTACGTTCTTAGTTTTCCATGAAACCCTACTTTGTTTCAGTTTAAATAACCAGTAATCAGTTCATTATAGCATTATATCAACTAACATATGCTTTGATTTTCATTTCGAATTAAATTAAACAGCAGGTCTTTTATCCTCTTTATCCTCCATAAAGGGACTTGTGATACAAGAGGCAATGATTGCCAATGAGTTTCAATTTTTATGAATACTTGGATTTAATATGTATTTATGATGTTCAGTCTCTCAGCTCATAATATATCTGTGCAGGTCCCCTGCTGATAATTAACAGCTTTGACAGAATTTTATGGTGAATTTTGGCATTTCATTAATTTTCCCAGATAATTAAATTAGATGGAGGGGTGCGGGGGTGATGGTAGCAGCTGTGCAGGTGGGTTTTTTTAAAGGAAAGCATAACAATTAAATCATGAAACAAAGGAAGTTGCTTACTACAAATGCAACGGTTTTCAGCTTTTTGAGAACGACTTCAGCTCCATCTCTCATATTTTTTAGAAATGTTGGTAAACGATTTAGATACTAGGTGTTTTTTGATAACACCTCCACTAGAATCTGACAGCTGTTTAGCAGGAATATTTGCAATAAAATATTATTTAGCAAGAATACAGGTTTATTCTTGGTGTTTCATATTCTTGGTGTTCCTCTCACAGTGAAAAGTACTATTAAAGAATGTAAGGAAGACTTCTTTCAGTTTTCTGTAAAACGAATAGTGATGATAATGGTAATGAAGGAAAAAAAGTATTAGAAGGAACTTTTCAGGACAATCCAAATATTCCCCATGAAGTACATCCTTCAACAATTTCTCCTAAGCACCTTTTGTACCTCATGATATAACTTTTATTCCTGCCGTTTCTAGGTATGGTAGGCATTGAACCAGCAAATACAGTATTTAGTCATCATGTATTTCAGTAACCCCCTAATAAACTGTAGCTAGGATATTTATTAGAGTGTCACAATTGTCACAGGATAGTAGATCAAATGATAAAATAACGAAATACTTAATAGTGAGAAAGGGCCTGGATTTTATTGGTATGCCTGTGCTTACACGTCTTAGCCATTGTTCTGTTTTTAGTAAAGATTAATGGTGAAAAATAGAGATTAGCCTTTTTTCTTGTTTATGAAGTGGGTCATAAACAAGCTGTTAATGCGTTTCATAACACATAAAATTAACATATGCTGTAAGGACTGTGCACAAATGTTAATGACCTGAGCAGGATTATTATTATGTCATTAATCACAAAACAGTTTACTACTACAACGATCCCTCTTTTGCTTCATACTCAGGAGAAAGCAGTCAAATGTCCCTTCTTAACAAAAAGCGCATTCTACTATTTAAAGATTTAAGATTTTAAATACCTTTTTTCATCTTGTCTTCATGACCATATTCTTTATTATGAGGGGTTTCTGCTCACAGATCAAAGATGGCTATCGCTGAAATAGGCTATAATCAAATAACCCAAATCCCAGTTTGTCTTGTCCAGGCATTTAGATAGAAACACACCTACAACTAAACTTTCCCAACTTAACAGATGAAGATTACCATCTTGTTTGTGGCAGTCGGTTCTACATGCATTTCAAATGTTCCCTCAGGGTATTAATGTATATAGCTAGTTTACACTGATCAGCTAAAATCACTGTATGCCCTAATCAGACATACAAGGACACTGGAACTGAAATAAGAAAGCAAGTGGTCTCTTGGGAATACAGACACAGGATAGCTCTCTGTTATTGTTACCAGTCCTACAATCTGAAAGTCACATTTAGAATATTATTTATTACAACTTCCTATGGATTTTAACAAAGTATGCAAAAGGTGAACTGAAAGGATCGTAACCGACCAAATCTTTGGTTCAAAGTCTTTTTGCCCCTTAACAGCTGAAAATAATTTCAGAAACAGAAACTTACAAAATTTGGCAGTTTGAAGAAAAATGATATATCACTAACAAGAGCTCTCTATAACCTCTGTTTGCATTTCAAAAGAGTTCCATTGCTATTTGGGGGCAATCTCTCCTTCTCTTTCTCTCTGTTTCTCTCACACATGCAGAACTGTGCAGAGAGGGAAGGAGAGAGCCAGAGAGAATGGTGTCTTTTGGTTAGCATAATTGTCTGATAGATGTCAGACATTGTAACAGTTGTTTATAATTCAGTTTCCTGCTAAAGTGGATGGACTAATACAATATCCCACGGAGAAACCAAGTTCTATTCTGCTGTGCTTTCTATAATAGCATTGAAAATAACCTGCGGCCACATCATAAAGACTCAGATGTTTACAGTGGGAATTGAAATACCTGCAAATCAATGATCCTCCTGGCTAACTATAAAGGCCTTGTAAACACCATGAGCAGCTGCATTTTTTTACTTATCTTTCCCAAATGCCTACAGTATCACCTCTTCACATACTTAGAAGTGCCTCTGTGCGGGCAAGATAGTTCTCTCCTGTTGAGGCTCTTCCACTGGCCAGATTTGTCTGCTTCACACTTCAAGGAAGCAGAACTGGCACCCATCTTCAAGGGTGGATTACTTAGAGTGGATGCAGATAGTGGCAGTCATTAACATATGCTCAGTATTTCTTATTTGCAATGTCAAGACATCTCCCTGCACTGAATGCTAAATTGTTTTAGCACGCTAAAGCTCCTGACCATGCATTGGCTACGAAAGGCATCTAACTTGGGTATTTCATTCGGGGTTGTGGATTCCACTATGAACAGGAAGCATTCAAACAGAAAAGCACAGAACTCACCTATGCCACAGTGTCTAAGACATTTTTTGAACTTTGTTCTTATCGCTATGTCTTTTGCTACCTAAACAATTTCACCTATTAAGGAGATTTGGATTATGCAAATGTTTTCTGACAAGCACTTTCAGCAGGTCTTTATTTCACACTTGCATTTACTCCTCTCAGGACAGAATTGTATCTCAGTAGGGCTGCTGTACTACATATTCTTCCACTATGAAATGTAGTTCCTACTGTTTACACGCTCTTAAAATTAGTCCTTAGTGTTTATTGCAAGTTTGGCTGCTCTTCCTATCTCAGGGATACCTTGTTTTCCTCACAAGAGAAATTGAAAATATAACATATTTTAAATACAAACGCCATCAGATTTTTGGTTTAGGTTAAAACCTGAGGTGAGACTGAAAAAAAAAAAAAAAAGGTCTAGACTGTCCCGTAAGGGCTGGCTGACCCTTGGAGGCAAAAGCAGTTCATAATGCCTCTTTGTTGTTACCATCATAATATCTTCCACTTCAAATCATCGTGGAACGAGTCACAGGTTCTTTGGGTTTCTCTAATGATTCATTTTTAACAAAAGACATTTTCAACCTTGAATAACAACTTTTAATTGAACATTTAAATTAAAAAAATATTAAAAAACATACTTTGCAGCATGCTCAGGTAGTGTGTTAAAATAGTACACAGCACAACTGGTATTCCTAGAAATTTTATTTTTAATTAAATAAGCAATCTCTGATTCCCATTACCCTCCTTGAAATTAACTGAGAGTGAGCAATTTTAGATTCTATCACCTATTGTCTCAAACAACAGATGGTTCAATATTTCTACATATCTCAAGTTTCCCACTTCGTTTCCAGTGGAGACAATTTACTGAACAAAAGTAAAGTGCAATCTAAATTAGAAGTCTTGAAGTACTCTGCTTAATTACATACAGATGGATTAAATGTAACCTTAATCTAGCAGATGATGTGGTTCTCAGGTACAGTATGGCCCAGCTGTTTAATGTATTCATGGCTTTTTTATTCCCATAAATTCATACTAAGTTACAACATGTAAGTTTAAAGGATGAAATACAAGTCTTAGACATATATATTTAAGAACACTTAGCTTTAAATAACTAATTTTAAGGTGGGTTTTTTGTCATTTTGACAAAACATAGCTAGGATTCATTAGAACATAGTTCCAAAACTATCTATTTTAAAGCCTTTTCAGAAGACATCAGTGCAAGACTTCTTTCTATATATTATGCTTTCCTTACTTACAGCTGAAACTGACCCAAAAAATTAACTTGTCTTTACTTTTCCTCTGATCTGAAGTTGTTTAAATGGCAATTTAACTTGCTCTTTATAGCATTTAAATTCAGAATAAATACTCTTGTAGCACACGTGTGACAAAAACAGAGGGAGATGAATTAATCAGGAATGAGGTTTGGTTTGAAATTGTCTCTTTTTAATTTACAAATCATTTTGATTTCTGCCTATGTTTCATAATTAGTAAATATATATGGTTCCTGTAATTAAATGGATAGAAAAACTGTAAGTAAATTGTTTCTGCTGCATTTAGATAGCTGTTTGTGGTGCTGTAGTCTCAGATTCTGATGAGTAAAGCTGAAACTTTCTAAGAAGAAAAACTACAAAATAAATAGTTGATGCCAAATATGAAATATAAAAAGAATACAAATTTTTACTGAAAGTTATAAATCTTTAGGAATAAGTAACTAGTTTTGCAAATATCCAGTAACTCTCCAAGGGCTTTTGAAAAAGAAATAGTGTAAACTGACAAGCTACAGTGAATTAAACTCATTGTTCTTCTTCTGAATTTTGTTTTCATTCCCGAAAAAAAAAGAAAGTGTGATTTAGTAAAAGTAAATAGACATAGGCATTATGTACTAAATAGAAGATTCATTCATGACATTGAGTTAACTGTTCTCTGGACAAAAATAGATTTTGTCATGTATTTTATTTTAAAATACAGTTCAGAAGAAACACTAAAAAATGCGAGGGAACAAATACACAGAAGTACTCTGAAGAAATAACATGAACAGAGTTAAGCAACAAGTCCATACTACCAAAATATTTTGCACTCAAAACTGTTTAAACAAGTATTGCATGATATATCATGACACTAGTTTAATCACTGAGTAAATAAGTGTTCACTTACACAGTAAGTATGATCCCACCATGCTTAGCAAGACTACTATCTGGTTTTAATTCATTTTACACCTCTTCTTTAAATATTATACTCATTCTTAACTCTAGAGTCTGCCTTGATACTACACAGCCTTCCTTAGAAATACGTTAGTCATTTTAAACGAAGAAAACACATCAGATGTCTGGTTAACATCTTCCTGAATATTCTGCAGAGCACTTTCTAGTGTCTATTGACTACCTTGTATTCAAATCTCTCTTACTTAGCTGTTTCTTCCTTGGCATTCTTACGGATTTAGATTCATATTATATTAACTGATACCAACTAAGACAAATATTGATATGGCTGGTAACAAACTGGATGTATATAACCCTAAGTACAGTGACATAAGAATGATTCACCAAAATGACAGGGAAGGTCATCACCAAAAGAGAAAAAACAAAGTGGTTAGACAAATTGCAAAGAAAAGTTTACATTGATCAATAATCCTGGAAAGGGAGGCAAAAGCTCTCAAAAGTCGTATTAACTTGTATGACAGCTCTAGTAGAAATGGAAAACAAACATGGGAATTGTTTCACGATGTCCTGAAGAGCAAATGGAAAGACACATACTTCTGATCTTAAACTGAACGTGGTACTTATACACAAAAAGATGGAAGTTTGGTCTGGGAAATTTAAAGCCACTGTCAGAAAACTAAACAATAAGGCTGGGAAGTAATGACTGTGAATCTATCCAGAGTAAATAGTCAAGACATCTATGAACGATGAAACATGCAATTGAGTGCAGGAGAATGAAGCAGAAAAGAGTTAACTATGCATTGCCTGGAAAGGGAATTTAAAAGTAATGAGTGGAGTAGTCATATTATTCCCTGCTGCCTTCCCAGGAAACTCCTTTATACTGTTATCTGAACAAAAATCCCTGTGCCGACGGGAGCAGTTCTTGAGGAGGTAGTTTCATTCTCCCTATTTAAGATCTACCTTCATCTAACATATCATTACTAAACAAAACAAGTTACCACCCCTTCTGTATTTCATCAGTTTTCAGAAAGACCTTGATAGCAGCACATACTGGTATTCCTAATTCCTTTAGGAAAACATTCAAGACGATATCAAATGTACTGTGAATTCATCAGTTCTGTTTGGTGGGCACTACTTCAGTTAAACAAAGATGTGTCTTCCCATCATTGTCCTTATTGTCACTTTTCATTTTCCTATGAGACTTCTGGCCCAGAAATACAAATTGTAAGGATAAGAGGCTGCTTGGAATACCTGAAGATATCGATTTTGCTGATGGTACCTGCACCTTGCAGCTAATGATAAATGAAACACAATAAAAGGCCTGCAGCTTTGTCAGAATTGCTCATGAATTCTGACTTTATGACCAGTAAGTCAAAAGTACAAGTTTAGCTACATAAAATGACATCAGATAACCCCATCTCTAAAAGGTAAAGCACTGCAGAACTATTGCGTTTACTTGCCTAGGCAACATAAATCTGGTGGCTACATCTGTAAGTGTATAAGGCAAGCTCCATTTTTACAAGCTCACAGTAACAGACAAGTATCAATATTAAGCAATGTTCTCAGCATGCATCTATCTGAATAAAACCAAATTACAGAAAGTCAACAAATCCATCCAACAGTTAAATTGCTTTCAGTAGAGATGCTGGCAGCATACATTCAGAGTAAAGTGGCCAGATAGCCTAAGTGTTATTGGAAAAATTACAATTGCACAAATGGCAGACAGACTTAGATATTTAGCAAAATATGTTTGGGAAAACATATTTTAAGTTGATTCACAGGGACCTTTTGAGACACTTAAACTTTCTGAACCCACTTTACGGATTAATAATTTGGGGAAATTAAAGGGATCGACCTAAAATAACCTACTAAAGACAGAAATTTGCTTTCTACTCTTAGCGATGCATCTTCTGAAAATTGCCATGATGGTACCATATAGTGCTCTCACTACTCTGAACCACTGATTTAGAACAGGCAAAACATTTGCATTTCATTCTTACACATAATAAATAATCACACCTATTGGAGGACTGGTACTTTTCTATGTAGGATATTTAAAATATCTACAATACATGTGCTCATGTTCTCAGTCCTGTAACTGAAGCATCAACTGCTGCTTCTGTTTCTTAATATTGGGCAGAATGTACTATTTACTTGCAATTAGACAACAAATACCTTTACCTCTAGTTCTGGTGGAGATACAGATAACAATGCCATTGGATAACAATGCCAATGGATAACAAGCCATTCTGGTATTAAAAATGTATGCATGTACATACGCCGTCACTTGTTTACGGCTTTTATTCCAAGTAGAGCTGTGCTATACCTCTCCCATCGTTATCCCCTGTGAAATGGATAAAATTCTAATGTACCTGTCCAAGACCCAGGCAATGAATTTGCAACTTTAGTTCAGCTAAACACAGCAAAGTAATATGGATCAGGAAGAACTAATTTAAGGCAAGTTCTTGACCTAACACTGAAAGCCGTAATAGAAATCCCAAGGCTAGAACAAAGACAGGTAAATATGAATCAGAATTAGAGCACAATCGTTTCTTTACACAGTGTAACTAACTGCTAGTAAATGGTATATTTTCTATCTTCTGTTGTTACACTGTCGTTTTTTCCATCTTTGCTGGTAAATTAAGACTTTTATTTCTTTTTCATATAAGCTAGGTTGCAAACGACCGAGCTGGAAAAGTAAGGTATTCAAGGCCTATGATACGCAGTAATCAAGATAAATGTCCATGAGTCTTGTCTGAAATTTAGGTTTTAAATCATATATATAAATTTTAATTTTCCTATATAGCCACTGTGTTGGTCCTGTAGCCAAACTCTATTTGTGCTTTCATATTTTGATTGTTTCTTCTCCGGGGTATATGTTATTTGCAGTCAGTCAAGTGAGTCTGTGCTGCTTAGTTTATGCCTTTCAATGTGATGCTTAGATTTCCTGTTGATCATACTCTCCTTTGTGCTGTGGAATGGCTGGTGCCCCTTGTTTTATGAAACATGCTCAGGCAAAATAAGAGAGTTTTACCATGTTGGTAAAACTCAGCCACTCTGCACATGAGGACAATTATTTACAGAACTACGGAAGTTTGTGTTATTGTTCAATAAATGTGTAAAGAAACCAACTATGTTTCTCTCCTCCCACAACATGTACACAAGCTGAGGATCCAGTCCAATTTTTTTTGCTTTTTCCCACAGATGCCAATCAAATTCTATCAAATTCTATTTCAAAAAAGCTAGGTCATAGATAAAATTCTGAAAGACTTTTTCCTTCTTACAGTAACCAGCAGGTACAGTATTTGGAAAACATCTTTAGTTTCAAGGTTTTAGCAAATAAAATATATTATCTGCAGTTATGAAATAGAAATTTGGTTCAAAAAATTTGAAACATTTCAGTATCAACAAAAGTGGTCACAGATTTTAAAAAATGGCTGATTCAGAAACAATGCAATCCAATAAATTCTCTTCCAAATTTCATTCTTTTCCATGTCTTTTCTTCACTTAACACAAAAAAAATTATAAAGTAAGTTGCATCAATCTTCCTAATGTACCCATTAATTAGGTACAAGTTATATCAAAATTAAACAATCTTTGCTTTGAATGTATTTTGGATTTGCACCTCTTGTGCATTTGACTCCTATAAGAAATAGCTGTGCACTTGTCATTCAGCTGACACGACAGCAATAACCTTAAAATTGGATTCAAAGGACTGCTTCAAAGCTCCCTGTTCTTGTTTAGTACTTTCAGTAGGACATTAGCCAGCATAAAATGTCTCTGTAAGGTCGATGCAGCTGATCTGATGATTACACTTGCTGTGCATTGCTCAATATATCTGTCTCTGTCATTTGAAGTTCTATATTCTGTCTGTTTAGCCTTCCATTTTCTTATCTTCAACATTTATGCCCAAAAACCTGGAAAAATCATAGGTTCCAAACCATTATCACACACACTCACATACACTGGAATCAATTAACAGCTTTTTTTCAAAGTTTAATTCTATTTTAGCTCTTTATGGGATACATATTAATCTATGTTCTTTCTAAATTAGCATCAAATAATCTAAGTACATTTAGAGTAAGGCCATAGCACTGGTTTTTAAGATTTCTCCATTTCTCCACATCAGTTTATTTTAGCCTCTGATTTCCACACTGCAAACACTGATACTCTGTTGAACATGGGAATTAGCTAAAGTTCCTCAGTCTTCCAGATTCTCCCTTTGGATTTTACACTTAGCATAACAGAAGTGAAGCTAAGAAGATGTCACCACTTTCCAACACCATTGACTGTGGAGTCCAGAGGTCCTGTCTCTTAAGCTATATGATAAAAGCTGCTCTGCATGCCTGCAGACACAGAGGGGGAGCCCAAATAATACCCTGCCGGGCTACTCCCAGGCCCATCACAGGAGCCATCAGCCCATCAAAGGTCCATCTCCACAAGCCTGCAGGAGAACAGGATGGCAGGTGGGAAACCTCAAGGACTCCTTGTCCAGGCCCCTCCCAGGGATGTCCCGGCAGAGTCTCAGTCCTGCTGTTCAGGCATGAAACCCATCACCATGAGAGACTGGGAGCCGCTCTCCACATCACCTTTCAGGCTAACAAGGGTTGCTGCCTAGGGATGGGACACATTATGGGATGCAGTGGAAACACTGCTTCAAATCGCACAGGACTTATTATGGAATTTTCAGGGGAGGAACAAAAGGTGGGACAAGGGAGGTGTTTAGCTGATTTGGGGAGGGACAAGAGTGGGGAAAATAGTGGTATTAGGGGATAAAGAGGTCATGTGTAAATAGTGTGCTGGTCAGTACCGTGGTCCACCCTGTGCCTGGTCAGTGCAGTCTGTCCTGTCTTCTTGCTAAATTTCTTTCTAACCCTTTCCTGTGTGAGAGGCTATGTTTATGAACATACGCTTTCCTGAGCAGCCTCTTCCAATGCTTGACAACCTTTTCAGTGATGAAATTTGTTCCTAATATCCAGTCTAAACCTCCCCTGGTGCACCTTGAGGCCATTTCCTCTTGTCCTATTGCTTATTACGTGGGGAAAGAGACCGACCCTCACCTCACTACAACCTACCTTCAGGTAGTTGTAGAGAGCAATAAGGTCTCCCCTCAGCCTCCTTTTGTTCAGGCTGAACAACCCCAGTTCCCTCAGCCGCTCCTCATAAGACTTGTGCTCTAGATCCTTCACCAGCTTCATTGGCCTTCTCTGAACACGCTCTAGCAAGCAAAAGATTTGGGTTGCTTAACACATACCCACACATACATCTGTAAAACAGATGAAGTAACTCTGGTTAGAGAGGGAAAACAAAGATCTCATGAATCACTCCTTTGGTTTTCCCCAGGAAGATCAAGGTTCTGCCACTGTGTCAGGACATTCAGTGAGGGGCATTCTGCCAACCTAAAACGCTCTGGGGTGGTCATAGGTGCAGCAGGCTTCTCAGTGGTTCCTGTTTTACAAAACAGAATAAGATGCTTTTCTCCATTTCTGTGACCTAGTTTAACAACTGCCTTTCTCCAAGCAAGCTGGAAGCTTCCGATGAAACTAGTTTCTTGACTGCCCCCTTCTTTGAGTTAAGCTTATTTGTGACATTGTGAAACATAAGCTAACAGTGCTAGAACAATGAACAGGTTTTATTTCTATAGTATTGGCAACAGAACTGATAGAATGAGTGAAAAACTGATAAATTAAGCCTACTTATCCAAATATACAGAGATTTCTATCACTCACATGCTATTCCTAGTATGAAATCCAGCTCTACAAAAAAGAAGCAGTGAAGAATTTGTCATTTTATAACAGATCTTGTATATAACAGTAGAATAGTGATTCAGACAAATTTCTATTCAGTTTTTGGAGATTAATTACAACCATTTCATGATTTTTTTTTTTTTTTTTTGTGGTCCACAATTAGCAAAGCAGCATTTGGAGAAAAGACATATTATGGACAGATATTAGTATGTGTCACCTCATAAATCTTCAATTTGTTCAGCAGAATAGAATAATATGTAGTGATGTGAAGTGGAATATTTGCTTTTTATCTTCCGTTTGTCCCATTTTTCGTGTGCATATACCCTGCTTAGTCAGAAATCCAAAAGTTCTTGATCTTATTGATTTTATCCTTTCTTCCACTCTCCAATACCTCACACTGTGTTCTCTGAAATAACTGTATATATGAATTATATATAGTTCTATAAATAGTTTTTAATATAAATTTTAATATAAATTCAATATATATGAAAAAATTATGTACATGAATTTAACAGTGAAAGAGTAAATTGAGTTTCCCTTTTTTAACTGAGTGCTAACATCCCATTGTTATCCTTTTCACAGGGAAGGTTAATGGCTCAACCTAATTCCTCATAAGGAAGGGTGTTTATAGCTGTCGGTTTGGTTGAAGTCTAGCAGTTCATCAGGGACTTGGTATCTGAATGATTGAATTTTGGAGAAAACTGCTGAAAAGGAGTCTTACTGGGGGAAAAGGTGATATGCCTACCTGCCTACCTGCAAAAACGGATCTTACAGGAAAAAGTAGTCATGCAACTCTTGTACCTTTTTTGAACAAACTCTTTCTCCTAAAATTTCCTGTTACTGTTGCAATTTCACTAATCATAGTGGTATAAGGATGTCTCAATTAGCCAGAAAGTCATTAGTCTCTTGTGGTTTTATCTACAGCTTTGCAGGATCTGTGTCTTTTTTAATCTGAAACATGCATACCTGCTCAGGAACATGTAAAACAGTATAAAACCAGATTTATCACTGAAGCACTTAACTTATGCTTGCTGTAGAAGTGTAACAGCAAATGAAAGTGTATCAGATATAGAGTCATCAGAACATACATTTGCTTAATAATTACTACTTCAAATAAAAATGTTGCTGTCATATTAGAACAACATCTCAAAGTACCAAATATCATGCTAAAATATGCATTCACCTATGCATATCACTTAGGTCATGTGCTAACTGACTGTGCAAATTCCTTGCATTCTTTAATCTTTAGTTTGCTAACTCTCATAATATCCTTCCAAGGATCCAATGGTAATGCCATTATCCTCAGTTTAGAAATTACATATTGAGGCCCAGACAAGATAAACAACTGATCCAAGGTCTCCAAGATGCCCTGTCTCAAATAAGGTATTGAGACCACTTCTGAAACTCAGGATAGTGTCCTATCTTAGAAGACCTTTTTTTTTTTTTGGACCATAAATGTCCTTTTTACTGCATTTTCCCTGATCTGTGCGCTAGCTAAGGATCAAGGGCAGAACACAGACATAGAGGTCACCGTCCAGTAATCAGGAAGTGCAACTGGAGAAAAGTCTATTTAACATTCCTTCATCCCCAAGAAATCAGCTGAGGCATGGAGAAATCTGGACAATAAAATAATGATAAGAAATAATGTCCTCTTCTTTGTAAGAATAAAAATGTGGAAAGATCAACCTTCATGCTTTCATGCATAGCTTTCCTTGGTAGATATACTTCTGCTAAAGCATTTGTCATTAGTTGCTGTGAGATACAGGAAACTACACTAATTGAACAACCCACCTGATCTGCAATAGCAGTTCCTAGGTCTCTACATTCCTAGCAAGTAACCTCAGATTTTCACAGATGCTGACTATCTGTTCCCCACTGATCTGATATCCAGTCTAACAGTCATGTTTTGGCTTATGAAAGGGTTTAGTTTCCTTATTTCCAGGCCTTCGCATTGAAAGTCTTGTCTCTTCCACAGTGCAGATTAAAACATAACTTTTATTCACTGTGGTGTATTATAATAACATGTCAAACAGAAGTAATGTCTCTTCTGACCCTTTGAGTCAAATAGAAGTACTTAAGAGCAAATGTAATCCCTTAATGACCAAATCTTACAGTAAGCTTCTAAGCCTATAAGTAAAATGTAATTGCAGAAATACTCAGAAAATCAAATTTTGTGTTTCCAAGTAGTTTACCTTTGTTTTTTACAGCACAGTAATTATAATCCTTGCAAGGACCATTCACATCTAAAAGCACCACAGACATAGTCACTAAAGAGAGTGAGTAGAAAGGGTTTTACCACATAAACCAGAAAAGTCTAGTTTCAAAATTCAGTGCTTGCCATCGACTTCTTACCCAAGTTAATATTTCAGCATTGGTCTATGCATTAAACTACAGGAACCAGGAGAAAACAGAGCAGGATCTCCAGTAATTACTGATTAATTACATGATGTGTGTTTGTGTGCATGCATAAATGTATACAAGTTTTATTGTGTTCACTGCAACCTACCTCATACTTACAAGGTACAAGTGCTCTTTGTAATGAAACTTTTGTGTGTTTGCATTAAATACTCTCATAGATACACACTTTTAAGCATCTACCCTTAAGAATAACCTGGCAGACTTAAGTTTTCCCATCTTTCATAGTTAATTTTCCTGAGCATCGCTGAAATATGTCCACACTCTTTTTCTAGAGAATGAATTGCTGTTTTGTACAAGGCATAAACAGAGTTACGATGACAATATTTCTAATAGAAGTGCTCTTTAAAAAGTCCCAGGGCTTTAAAAATTAGTTTCAAAAGTTTTTCATCTGATTTCCTTACAGAGGTCTTATGCTGAATTCAAGCTGAAGAACCTTTTCTATAGGATGGAGTATAATGTATCAGAAAGCTAAGGGGAACAAACACAGGGTAAAAGCAAATACAGATATAACATAGGAGGCACCCAGAGTGAGAGACACAGAAGCCAGCTTTTAAATGCAGTGCAGAAAATGGTATTTGTGCAGTTTCAGATACTTAATTGTAGGAATAAAAAGCAAGCTCGCTGAGCAAAAAACAACCAGACCAAACACAGCCTAGATGCAAAGTTTGGAATCGTACTCTATCCGGCTCCAAGGGCACTGGGAGATTTGACTGTGGCTTGGGAGTGAGACAATTTTTAATTCTGATCTAAAGCTTGTAAGTTTGGGAAATATATATTTTTTCCCTGCAGTTAACTGCAACCGCAGAACAGTCAGTCACAGTTGTAAGATTCAGTATTTGCTAGTGTGCTTATTAGGTGATATTTATCCTTAAACCTATAAATATATTTTACAGACTGTTTGTCAAACAGTAGATTGAAATAACTGTCTTTAATTGCCTATATACACCCCTAATGGCACATCGCTTGGGGGTTTCTCAAATAACAGACTGCATACGAACTCATACAAAGCTGCATTCTCTTCATCTAAAAAAAGTATTCAGTACCTGTTTTTTTACTTTTCACTTTCTCTTTTTGATTTGTTTTCCAAGTAAGCATTTGACAGCTTAGAAAGCCGTATGTTTGGAAAGGATTTGGGAAGTACATTTTCCCCCCAGAAGGTGAGGCCAAGGAATGCATCAGTCACTCTTGTTGCTTTCTGACAGTTCAAGTCACCAAAGGCATTTGATAAACTTTAATCGCTGTCACAACTGTAAAGGTCACACATGGGACTGAAAACACAGATCAGCTACAACACTGAAACGTAAATGAGTGAGAAGGAAGAGTGTGTCCGTACATGCGCACATGTGAGACAATGCATTTCACAAAAATACCATCAAAAAGAAGCAGGTTGTTTACAGTTTAAGAGCAGTTGGAAAGTGTGAAGTTCTTAAATGCAGTGCTCTCATATTTTTTAAATATGGTGGTTTGCCATTTGCATTAAACTGTAGCATAAAAGTTTTAAAATGCCATTTGAATATAGAGCAATTACGTCAAGAAACATAGAATTATTACTTTTCACACTCCCTAAATTTAAGAATAATACATATCACACAACTCTTCGTTCATTCTACCACACTGAAGAACTCTTCACTTGAACAGAAAATCCAGCATTTGAATCTATCCCATTTTTTAAATAAACAGCTTATAAAAATATCAGCATTTTTTTTCCCTAGACATTCAAGGCATTTTTGTCTATTAAAATGGTAAGCTGCACCTTCCAACCTGATTCCTAGGATCGCATGACCCAATGTTATTGATAATCTTTCTTTTTTATCAATGAGATGAAATTTTATCCACTGTGATTTACTGTTGTTATTACTATTATTGGAATACTTGTAATACCATATCCTGTCAGCACCCTAATCCTGAGTCAGAATCGTCTTGTACCAAGTACTTTACAAGCAGTAAAGTAACACACTGCACTGCTAAGAGATGTCAACAGACAGATCCAGAAATTACAAGGAATCAATAAGACAGTAATATTCAGTATGACTGGTAATATGCTGAAGCTTACCTGGAGCAAACTCCTCCCAAATATATGTAAAGAACAGTAATAAACTTCTGAAGAACAGCAAATACTGAACATTCACAAGAACTTGTCATGCAAAATCATGCACTGTTCTGCTTAAACAAATCAGTGTCTACAAATCAGTTTATACTTCCTTTGCAAAACTGTTTCATTCAGTTTCTTCAGGAATTATTTAAAGCTATGTGTATTAAATCTCTGGTGTTTCTTACACCAGTCTCCATTAAATCTTGGATGCTGAGCAAACAATGGCTAACTGTGAGACGCAGTAATCTGCAGTGTCCTTTTCTTATATCCAATGCCGTTTCTTAGTCTGAAAATGCTGTCTTCTGTTTCAACAGCTCATTATCAACTGAGAGATCTGCTATTATTATTACAAACCCCATCTAAAAAACACAAAAAACCAATCCCCAAATCTACTGTGCAACAAGGGGTTCTTTTTTTTTTTCTTGAAGGTTCTTGAATTCAATAGAGTATTTAAATTCCATTGCTACATTCACTGATGCCCAGAGTTCATCACAGTTTATTAAGCAGGTGAAAAGTATGTAGTTTAGGGGTGTGTGTCACATACTGTTGTTAAAGAGCCCTATGTGATTTAAAATACTTAAGATTTAATCATAATATTTTTTATATTTGGTGCTCAGTCAGTACATTTTGAAAAGTAAATTCAGATTCCTCATCGCTGGACCAATTGTAACAGCCCTTGTGGCCTCCCTTTCACCTGACTTTCAAAAAAAAATGGTTAGCAAAATTATTAATGACTGAAAGAGTTTACAATGTTTGCACAAATCCTAACACAGTTAACAGTGCAGTTCACATAGTACAAGGACAGGATTTGTAGTGCAATCTACAAGGTTCAAATGGTATCAGAGGGCTGACACTGGGTATAAGTTACTAGCTTTTTCCTTGCCTAGAAGCAGTAAGAAACTTTGTTTAGTATTGCTGAAGGTATGAGTAATTTGGCCCCAAACATGAAAGAGTCCCTGAGTTCACATGAAGCATATGAGAACTATCTATCACCTCAGGAACTAACCCAGTATATTATTAAAAGAGTACTCCATAAATATAGTGTTTTCTCAATGCAGCTCCTATTTTTGTAAGTAAAAGAAAGCTTTCTGAGAAATTTAGTTCGCTCTTCCTTCCACTCTCTCTCTCTGTCTCTTAAATATCTCTTAAATATGTTTAGTTTAGCTTAAAAGAGGAATGTATTTATGTGATATCTAAAGAGCAGCAACCCCCCGTTACTAACACTAGGGTTAAAGAGAAGATGCTAGAATCAGCTGTCACATATTTTCATTGTTTGAGACGGATCATGATTGACCGAAAACTTATCTGCCCTCTAGTCAGGATTTTGATTCAGCATAAAGTCAAGCTCAGCAATGACAATAGTTCAGATCTTTGAAAGCTTGCAAAGATTATACTGGAAGTTCTCCAAGGCAATTTTATCACTCCTGCTTTCAAATAAGGAAGGATAGATATACTAGCCCAGTTGTATTTAGATTTTTCAAACGAGATAATACTCCTCAAGGGTCACCAAAAAAAAAGATATAGAAATAGCTTTCAAATCTGAGATCATCAGAGCCTATGCACTGCACACTGATTTAACTAGGGAATCATTTTACAAAGTTTGTTCTTAATTCTTTGGGGTGATCTTCATTGTATGACATATCACTTGAGAGTCTTAAACTTGTGACAAAAATACTGGGTTTCGCAATATAAAAAAATATGGATAAACCTAAATGATCTCATAGCATCAATAAGTGCAAATTTACAGCTCAGTCCCACAGTAGTACCAAAAGGCTGTTAACAACTGCTGGGTCTTTTTTCTTCAGGCAGCTGAAGCTTTAACTCTATCATTCCTAAAGAAAGTACTACACACATCCATAACTTTATTGATTTTTTTGAATAAAATAATGTAAAGAAATGCAATAGTAAACTTTAATGATTATGCAGAATAATACATTAAATGTTATGGATGGTTTTGTGGAAATCTATTATTACCAACTAGATGATGATGATAACCTAATACTTTACATGACATTTCAAAGTATGTGCGACCCTGTAAATGCACATCTTTAGGATTAGAGCACTTCATATAGAAAAAGGCACTAAGAAAACAGTAAAAATGTTTAAAAAATAGATTAAATTAATAACCTTATAACTTTGAGTATTGATTCACCTCAGCTGGAATGGATCAAAAGAGGAGGAAGCTGTAATCTAGCTCTGCAAAGGTTCAAGGCATAAACTCCTGAGGCAAACTATCCCTACTTCTAATCCTAGCTCAGACAGAGGGTACCAAATGATGTTAGTTTTAAAGGACATACCATTTACACTAGTATTTACTTTGTAGCTGAATTTAGTCAAAACACATGGCTCTCCTCCTCTGATGATTCTAATTTTCTGATTAGAGCTTCATATGTTGCCCATAAACCCTGCAGCCTTATAAACCTGTCTTTCTTCTTTAAACTACAAATGTATGAAAAATTCTGCCTATCTTTCCTGCCCTATCCGATCACGCTATTCAGAGACTCGGTACAGCAACATTATGCCACCAAAGCTGCTAAATATTAATTTAAGTACATCTAAGTAAATTTATTTAAATAGGGAACATTTGGTTAATTTAAGTAAATTTAAGTAAAATATTAATAGGGAATCTATTTTTCATAACTTAAAAAACTGTTCTTAGCTTCAATGGTTTCAATCCTTGCAACTTAAAGAACATAGAGGATGTAAATAGGAATCGATAGAGAGCCACAGCTGAGAACTATATTGCAAACGTTTTTGCAACAAGCAGATGACCATGCACCTTGAGATCACCCTGCCTGTCTGGTCAATGGCAAATAGAATTGTCATTAGACATGATGTGAGGTCAGGCAAGTCACCAGACCTTACATTTATTAAGATTTAATGAACTAATGAACTCTTTTCCTGGACTGATGGGCTACCAGGTTACTAAGCCTGAACTGAAAAAGGAGTTAAAAGTAAGTTGTTACAGTATATCCTTGACCTGGATACAGGTGAAGAAATATTTTCCATATTTCCATAATCAAAAATGCATAAATCCTGTTTGTCTTTACATAACCACCTAATTTCATTTCATTCCCAGGAGGACTTCTATGCTTACCTGGCTGACTCTTCAGATATACTTACTCCGGATACTACTTATGACTTGGCATTGTTTAAAATTCACTCTAATACTTTCTAAATTAGGTCATTCACATACTGTATCTGTTATTTTGCTAAAGTACTGCTACCTGAACTGGGTGAGCTCTCATTTTGTTGTTATCTGCCTATCTTCTTTCTCCCTCCTCCTCTAAACGGAAACAATAAATGCTGAATGGACATACATTTTCCAGAGCTTTGGAATCAAAAATTTTTTTATTCGACACCTATGGAGCTCTTTCTCTGAGAAACATTATCATGATTTATTATTACCATTATTTAATTACTAACGCAGACAATCGCTAATACATTGCCAAATAGATTGCTAAATGGCTCATCATGCCTCCCTGATGAATGAAGATGCCTTAACCATACAGTTGGTGCATGACTGCCACGAATCTAAACTAGGGAAGCATTAGGGTTTCAGAGACTCCTGAAATATTCTTAAGTAATATTATTTATTATACACTCAGAGAATGGATATTTTTTTATAACAGTTGGACAGAGAATTGCTAACAAACTTGTGCTTTACTTTTCTAAAGAGCAAACTATGGCAACTATAAAATGCCTACAAAAAAAAAAATTGGAATGTAAAGTTTAAATCATGCAACTCAGTTTGGATATATCCATGCAGAAACCAATGATGATAATCACAAAAATCCATGCCATTGTATGCGAAAGTGGCACTTTCACATCTACTGTTAAAGCTTTCCATCTCTCTAATCCCTCTGTAATTCAGAACTATCCATCACAACAATATATTAGCACAACATAGTTAAAATTTAAACAAAAGACCAAATACTAGAACCTTTCTTCATGCTACATGTGTTACAGACAAATACAGCTTCTTTACCTATGCTGTGCCAAGATATGTCATGGTGCTATACATGTCCACAGGTAGAAAGTCTGCAGAGGAAGTTAGAAGCTTTTACCATTCAGTTCAATTAAAATTAATTAAAATTAGAATTAAATGGCATGAAGAATTAATTATATTACCAGTTTTTCCACTGAAATATCTGGAAGAAAACATAAAAGTATTTGCATGTATGATCGTTTCTTCAAGCAAACAAGCTCTGGCCACAATATTTGAATTGGAAAATTTCCTGTCTGAGAAGAAAGAAGACAAAAATAAATGAAAAATTAAAAAAAAATGCTGACGATAAAATTAATAAATCAGCTGTAGGTGTTCTTTTAAAAAATAAATAAGTGCCAACAACCTCCTCTTCCATCCTTTCAACTAAATTAAGTTTTGTAATAAACTGACCATCCTGGGCACACATCCATGTAACTTCCTCCCATTTCTGTTCCTCAGTCCACCAACACATTCATAGCACAACTACGGGAAAGGTCTCCATCCCAGTGACATCTCTGGTTACAAATGAAGTCATGTGTCTTTTTGATTATTGTTACTTCTTTCCAGCACCTACCACAGATGGTTTTCTTGTTAAGAAACATCAACCTCACACAACCCCAGAAAGACCAACACCTTGAAAATTACAAGACTGTCCCATAATATGCCCTAGGGGCCTCTATCCTTAAAGCTGTAGTTAGCCACTCTTCCTATTTGAATTCTTACCCATCAAAAAGAATCTAACTAATCTATATCATGTGAGTGACAGCCTATAACTTCTTCATAATTTCATGTTCTCCCATACCATTCACTGCCAATTCTCTCGCTACCTTTCCCTATTTTTGGACTGGAAGAAGTGGGAGGCTTCTGCCTTTTTTTTCCCTTCCTCACTTTCTAGCAGATGGGAGAAAAGAGATTCATGAAGTCAATTATTATGCGAGGAGATAGAAATTTCAATTAGCAGAGCACTTTTCATGTAACATGATGTCCCAAGGCGCTTGAAAATAATATATTGTAAAAGGACTGGGTTATTTTTAGTGTAATTTTTAACTGTTGTCACCTACTTTACCAACTCACTTTCCTTCTGCCCACTTGACTTGAAGTACAGATCATGCATAACTCCCTGCAATTAACACGTCAGAGCAGGAAGACAGAAAGAGCAGCAGTTTTTAATTCATTAGCTTTTCACCTTTGGAGACCTGTGCTTAATGCTTACTTCATGTCTGTCTGCCCCAGGCTTATGTTGATATATCTGCTTCTCTTTCTGAGCCCATGTCATCGTTAAATGCAATACTCTAACCATACAAAAAAGAAATGAGGTTCTGCAGGAACAGAGAATAACTATTGTCTGGTTTTCTTATGCATGAATGTGTATTCCAGGAGCTAGAAGGCAAAAGCAAGATCTTGTACTTCTCACTGAACAGCCTTTTCGGTGTTCTTCCCTTTTACGTCTATTTTAATCTCCTCTTCTTAGGGAGGAGGTAATTGGGAAATTACAAGTGGTATTGTATACTGGCTCTCTCTTGCTGAACTGACTCCTTTCATTTGTCAGTACAGGCTAGTGGGTATGTCAGCCATCATTCTTTAGTGGCTTTCTCTCTAAATCATCTCTGAAAGATTTAAGGTTCTCTTCATCACGCCAACACATTCTTGATCATACTCAATTTCTACACCTTTAGCATTGCTGGCATTTGCTGATCATTCTTAGTTAGGGGCTCCCACATTTCTCATCAGGAAAACCCAGCAGAAAATGTGGAGTATTCCTGGACGTTATTTTATGCAACCCAGACACAATGCTTATTCTATTTGCCCTGACCAAGTCAGAACAGGGCACCCAGAGACCCTGGAGTGTACACCAGCCTTATAATCTGCAAGCTAGTTCTGTAACAAGTCAATAAACTAACAGAAAATATTATGCATATGAATGGCCTAACTATCCAAAATGATCTCTCATGGCCCTTTTCAGCCTTGCCTTTCTGGGATTCCAACTAAATGTGGAACTATTAATTTTGCATTTGCAACTTTCTTTTGAAATGGTAAATAGCCAGCTCAATCTTTCTTTTTCCATACCTTCATACTTCACACTCATTAACAGATCTTAACTCCCAATGCCTTTTGAAGGACTATTACTATTGTAAAGACTAGAAACTGAAACAATTAGGCCTTGCCTGTACCACACTCACACACACATTTGTGAAAAGCTGCGAAGTGTTAATCAGACTCCAGATCTCTGTATTGCCTGGTGCAGAAAAGTGCTGCTGCCTGACATCGCTGTGGTAAAACATGAATTCATATGTATCATGATGGCAGCCAAACAAAGGCTACGGAACCCTGCACTGAACCATCTGTCCTTCCTTTGAACAAACAAAGTATTACACAGATAATGACACCGGTAAGTTATCTGAAGGGCAAACGCTTCGGGCAAAAGCTCTGTTTTGTAACCTGTGTTGGTTGTATCACAAGTTTAAATACTTAAAATAACTGTAGCCAGATACGAGGTGCTGGCAAAACAATGGTGTTTATGAAGAGCTCTGACCAAGCAGATTTCTTAACCATTTTAAAGTCTCTCAAGACATGTTTCCTACAGATGTGGAGAATGAATGCTCTTCAAATGCTGCGAAGTATTTAACCATTTAAAATAAATTTGAAAGGACCTTTTCAGCTTGAAAGCTTGTGTGTTATAAATTATGTGTTACTCCCATTGTGATTCTGTTGAGATTACCTCTAGCTGGACCTGATATCTGTGCAATGTACTATTCGACTATTTCGTCATCCTTTAAGATCATAACTGCCTTGAGCCTTTCTTTTATTTCCTTAAAAAGAAATCTTCCCATTTCATTCAATTACATGTTAGACAATGAATTTAAACTGATTGCTTCTTGTGAGTTTTTTGGAAGGCTGGTGCTTTCAACAGCTGTATATATATCATAACGTTGTTGCGTGTCCTTTCAAATTATTGACAACACACCTAAATGAATAGTGTCACTGTGAGAAATACAGCCTTGAAGTCTAGAAAAGCTGTATGTCACATATTTTCAATTAATTGTGTTGTAAAGAACAATAGTGGTTTAAGCACTTGCTATCACACCCTCCAGTCTGGCCAAATAACACTTTAATGCACTTTATCCTAATTACACTAATGAAAGCATCTTTTACATTCATCAAGTTGCAGAATCTGCAGAATACATAAAAGCTGTGCAGATGGAACAACTACAAAAGACACTCTCCCACCTGAATCTGGTTATCTAGAAGTATCTGTAAATGACACATGGTTTCAGCATAAAACCAACTACCTAATCATTTGGAGATCCGTATCATGAGTTGTTTACTTCTCACCCCTTAGCTGTCAGAATACGTTTCCTATGCATATGCATGGTTATAATAAATGACATTCAGCAAAGATGTCTAAATATATTTACCGGAAGAAAACGTAAAATAAGAGTCAACTGAATGATCCTGGGACTGCCCCAAGCACATTTACCGTGATGTCTTTATGCTCTGCCGGTATGTTCTGCACTCAGTGAACCTGATACCTTGCTCCATAACGAGGGGGTGAATACGACTATCAGACTGAAAGTCTTTCTAACCCTTTCTTGTGAATTTTTAAAGTGTTTTCACTGTCTCAAGTATTTTCAGGAAGAAAGGACCATATTACTTTCAAAGTACAACTGCTCTCAATATTCCCTTACATATTGTCTTTAAAAAGATCTTGAAAAGACACTCTACACTTAAATAACAATGCGTTTACATGGATCTGTCTTCTGCTACAGATGGCCACCCAGGACAGTACTCACAGGGATGCTTTTCATTACCTCACTTGGCAAGTATCACGTGTGTAGACTTAGCATTTGAACACGATATTAACTGTTTCAGGTTCTTCGCAAGGGTAGCTTTCCATGTGTTTCAGGTTTTAGTCGCTAGCTAAGTCTTCAAATCCAATTTAACCAACTCTGTAATTCCACTCAGTCCTATTTCAGGCACTTTGTATTCCTTCCGTTCACCTAGTGGCCATGCAACAATTCAATTACTGAAGTTCCTCATCCAGAAAGTGCACTCGATTTCCTGTAATACTTATTCTGTTTGATATTTTTTTTCTTTTTTAGTTTTACCGGAGTAACACATGCCTTTAGAGCTGACTGAGCTACAATCATGAAAAACAGGTAGTGCTGTATACATGTGCCAGCTACAAAAGAAAAGAAAAGGAAGAAGAAAAAAAAAAGAAGAAAAAGGAAACGAAGGTTAAAAAATACTTGCCAGAAATAGAAAAAGAAATTAAAGGAGCCGTTTGTGGTCATGAGTCATGTTCAGGAAAGGAAGAGAAGCAAAGAGGATACGAAGTAAAAAAAAATAAATAACAAAACTCAACCAAAGAAAGTAATTGGAGATACAATATAAATTCAAAGGTGAAAGAAGGAATGAGAATGAGAAAAAAAAAATATGCCTATTCGGAGAAAATAGAGTCAAGTGGTATAAAGAAGAAACACAAAAGGGATCAGAAGGTAAAATACCAATTAGTAGATCAAAAGGGTATGAAACAATTTTTAAGATAAGAGGGTGATAATGGAAGCAGCTTTAAAGGATATTAAACTAAAAAGGTGACAAAAGTATGCGTTAGACAATGGAGACAGTTGAAAATCTTAGTGAAGAAAATCAGTGAGGAATAGCAAAAATGAAAGAAAACCTCCTATATTAAAATCTGTTAGTATTTTCTTATAGAAATTATTTGTTCCTTTCTTGGATTCTTTGACTTTTCTTCATATGATCAAGCTTTTTGCCATCTTTACTGTTTTTCTACAATAATCTTCCTTCCTTGTTCTCCTGTTTTTCAAGAGACTTGAAACTGTAGTAAAAACAAGCCTTTGGTGTCAGAAGATGCAAACTTTACCTTGTATTCTAACAGATTTTCTGGTTTTGCTTGGGTAAATCACCTCATATGTTTTCTATAAGATCTATCCCTCACATTTGTACTTGAATTTTGCAATCACATAAACAAAATATCAGTGTAAATCACTCTAATTTTATTGCAAAGCCAAACAGGAATTATGAACATAAATTGTAAGAGGTTTGGTTTTTTTCAGGAAGGCACAAAAATATTCTACATGTACAAATACAGTGGCAGTGGCTGTGACAAGTGAAGGACAATCTCAAGAAAAAAGATGTCGATCTCCCAGGTACATTTTTGTTTTTTCATTAGAGCTATATCTTCTACAGTATTAGGAAAGTTCCATTCCCTATCTATTATATCAATCACTCTTTATAGTATGAACAGGTATTAACTTTGTTAATATATATATATTAGTTCACATTATATATTGTAGCATAATGATTCAGCGGAATTTTACTGGAGACTTTGGTATTGTTCATGCTTAAGTAAAACAAACTCAAAGACAGCTTGGCCCTGGAAATAAGGACTTTGTTTCTTGGAAGCTTAGAGCTGTCCATGAAGGACAAAGGATATCCATGGAAAATTGAGAGAACAGCAGCACCCTAGCCCCAGTAGCGTACCTTTGAAACCCTTCCAGTGTTGTCTGGCATCATAGATAAGACACTACAGCAAGAGTGATACCAGGGACACCTGGATCAATAGACAAGCCGCAAGAACGCTGCAAAAACATAGCCGCTTTGCAAAGCTTAACTATGGTTAGTAATCAGTAATGTGGGTGATCATGTCAATGTGAGTCAAATCATTTTGTATAGGGACTTTTGAAGGGTATAAGAACCCTGTGTAAAACCACATTCAAGGTGCCCCAATATGAATGGGATACCTCATGTGCATGAATAGATATTTACTTTTGTAATTCTATACTTTGCATCCTACCCTGTCTCCTCGGTTGGCACGGCCAGTTGTGAATTTTCATGACAACATTCCAGCACCAGCTGTGCCATTCATACATAGAACCACAGATTCTATACTTCATGAGAGAAATACGATCCAGAGTTATTCTGATTTTCATAGCTACTGAGGCACAATCACAACTTTTCCATGCATGCATTTTAGATACAGAGAAACTAGTGAAAAGATGTGTACAGAAAAATATAAATATCTGCTCTACTAACTCTATAATTAGACTTTTTTTTTTTTCATTACTAAAAGTTTTCTCTTCTAACCTTTTTGTAGAAGGCAGAGAAACACTATTTCCCACATTTTGTTGTTGGAGAATGAAGGCACAATGACAGCAACCTCCCAAGAGCAATAAAAATGAAGTTTGGAGCATTTCAAGAAATGTGATTCTGCCGATCTAAGACCTCGGCAAAGCATCCTGAGTTCATTTGAATAATCACACAGCTGAAAATGTCCAACATATGTGTTCTTAAACAAGAAGGTAAGAGTGGAAAGCAGTATCCAGAGGGGTTCACTTTAAGACTCTTCCCAAATACTTTTTAATGATCATTTAGCAAATGATCGATATTCTGCTAACATAAGGACTGCATAACACGGGTTAGTAGTCCTGGCATTTTTGCAATTGTTCTACATACATGACAACCAAATCAGTTACTTCTGGAAACCCCATCATGGTCATATAAGGCACAAACCAAAGGGAATATAAGAGTATTGCTATCTCAATCATTAGACCAAGGAAATAGTTAAATACATATAGAATGAGCAAATGGTAAAATTTTTGAACACAGAGTCAAGGATATAGTGGTGGTGCCAGGCAAAACAGAAATGAGACAGACAGAATAATCCTTCCTCCCCTCCCACTTTCTCCCTTCTCAGCCCTGGTCACATAAGGGGCGGCAGGGGGGAAGAAAAAAAAAAGGAAAAAAAAAGGAAAAAACCAACAGTGATTCCTTCAGCTTTATCCTGTTCCATCCCAAATTCTTGTGTTCCCCACCATTAGCACAGAGCTTGTTATAGCATCATTGCTTCTGCAGCTGAGAGGCCCTCCACACAGGAGAGAGGAAATTGATCTATCTTCAAAGGATTATCGTTTCTGTGTTGAGAGACATGTATCAGATGAGATATGAAGAGCTGTGCAACTACATTCTGTAAAATTCTCCTTTTGTTAGTTTATCTCACACCCAGAAGCAAATTCTGTAGATCCCAGATAATCATCTTAACAAGGCCCTACCATGTGTCTCCTATACTAATACGGGAGAAGAGAGCTTCAATGATAGAATGTGAAATGTTTACCTCTGCAAGCATACATTTCATCTCACAGAGGAACTGGGGCAAGGGGGCAGGGAGGAAAAGACATCTCTGTGAAATGATTTGGACTGAAGCAGCTCTGCAAATAAAGCAAATGGTGAACTTCATGATTCATATCTTTTCAACGGATCACTGAAAATCCCTGTATAAATTGTTCCGATATTCAAGTTCCTGTTGAAAGTAATAGCTGAGCAAATTCTAAACAAATATGAGGCTGCAGAGCAGGAAGGAGCTATCAGCTTTTTTTTTCCTTTCTTTCCTTTCAGCAAATGCAGGCAGCCTTTATGTTGATTTAACAGCAGCAAGAATCCTAAGGACTAGAGAAATTACAAGAGGCTGTCCTGTTCTTAAATGCACTGGTTATTAACGCTGTAAAAAGCAAATAAACTGCACAGCGAGGATTCCCTGCTGCAGGGATTCCCTGCTTATGCTACCTATTAAAGACTATCATGAAAAATCTGATTTGGAAAATAAATAAAAGAATAAATGCAAGGGCTTGGACTCAATCCCCAAAATGTAAATGAGTAAATTTCTCTCTCCTTAAAGTTTTTAATAAAAGAGAATAGCAAAATCTAATGCCTCACCAGGTATTCGCTATGGGGATCTCTCTTTGTGGAAACTGAAGAAGGAACTTATTTTTGCATTTATGGGATCATTCCCTTTATCTTCTTTACATGCTCCTTTCTTTTTACTCTTTCTTGTTCGTGTCACTCTCTGTTTTGTTACTTACTGTTGTTGTCCCCTGCCAGAAGTGCCACAGTGGGGCTATATCACTGTTGTTCATCATTACCTTAGCACAAGACATGTTTAAATTTCTCTTCATGATTTTTTCTTTCCCTCCTGGTCAAGGCAGAGCCAGAAGAAGTAATAAAAGGATCCATAGGATAACTGACATTGCTCTGTCTATTCGTAGTCTCATCAGTGAATCAAATTAGAGATTAAAATATAGCTAAAGTTAAAGGAGAAAAAAAAGCCCAAATCAATGCAATAGCAATATTTTAATCCCCTTGATAGAAAATCTTGCATCTTTTGCAGCATAAAAAAAAATTTGCAGGTCACACAACTAAGCACAATGCTTGTATATTTAAAGAGAAAATTAAGAATTTAGATGGTGGACCCCTTGCAAGTTTAAGGCTGAATTAAAAGGGCAAGAATTGAAGAAATAAACCCATTGAGAAAAAAGCAGTAACTCATCAAATCCTTAGTAGGGATTTTATTTTTCCTTTTCAGTGTAAACATTACAATGTGCTTTTGGAAGAATTTTCTCTTTCATTTCCAAAGCGCTCTGAGCTCTCTATGCCACTCACGTTCAGAAATAGAAGTGCTTCTTGCAGTGTTTCTGTTTCATGCTAAAAAACATCATAAAAGTAACAAGAAAAAAAATTCTGTTATAGTTTTCAGCATATATATGACGATGCAGGCCTGATTTCTATCTTTTGTCTTTGTAAATAAGGAATAATTTAAGGAGGTCAATGATGTTAAACTGGAATAAAACTGTTCTGGGTGAGAAAAGAATGATGCTGAGGACGTTAGACAACTTGGAAAAGTCCTAGGAAAGCACCAGGACTGAAACTCTGAATCTTTCAAGATTCTTCAGTCACATCACAACTAGTGATTTTTACGTCCTGCTGGAGCAAGAACTCACTACAGAGATGACATTTTCATTTGCTTGGGGAACTGAGGACAATTTTTTCTATTTGACTTCCTCATTGATTGTGAAAACAGAGTAAGGATAGCTGCATGTGAAGAGGAGAAAACACCACCACAGAATAAAGGTCACAAAAGAGTCATTGAAAAGTTCATGATCATACATAAGAAGTGAGAAGTGATACATGCATACTAGTCTCCTGACTTATGCGGAAAAGAGATCATTCTTTTTGAAGAGAGAAGACGTTCTGAAAAAGGATCAGTCTCTGAAGGGACGATGAATTTCATCCAGTTGCTGTCTGGAATAACACAAGCTTTAAAAGCAAAAGCAGGGCAGTAGAGAACATTTATAACCGGAAGAAGTATCACCAATAGCTCTAATTTGTCTGGCCTTCCATTCCAGAGAGGGAAGCTATCTGAAAACTTTGGAAGGCTAGACACAAATGCACAAATTATAGGAAGGTGTGTGTTACAGGTATAATGTTTCCCAGGAAACTGTACACAGACATCTACCACCTTTGGCAAAAAAAGAGCTTGGAAGAAAACAGAAACATAGGCCAGAAAGATCTTGGCTCACTTTCAAAATGAGAAGACGAAAAAAGCATTTGGGGTTGCCTCGGTTATTTTGTCATCTTCATACACTTTCAAAAGCAGTAACTTCACCCCATAGCTCTTCATTACAATTCGGCATCTCTCCAACAGCCCTGTTAGGAACTTTGTTCCTCCTGCCAGTATGTGCAATAACTGGGTTCCTGAAGATCCTCAGTTAGGCATGCAGATGTGCGGCAAAGCGATCAACCCCTGTTTCCTGACCACAGATTCTCAAACTATGCTTTGTTTCCAGCAGCAGAAATGGCACAATTGTGAGCAAGCCAAGCATTTGTGATCTCTGTCTTCACAATTGCCAGTAGCATACAGAAAGAAACTAGAGTCACATTTTGCTGCATGAAACAAGTAGTTTCAACAGATATTCCTAAAACTTCATGGTTTGGGGACACTAATTAGCTACTGTCTCCATTTTCCAGCTACATCTCTGTGGACAACATTAAGAAAACGATGTTATTGGAAGATTATAAACTATTATTGCTAACTCATTCTCCTCAATTTATGCTGTCATTTGAGTTGCTGCTACCAAAAATGAGATGTGCTTGGAGGTCCTCCAGGATGGCAGACTATAAAATGGAAAGGATCACACTATTATTTTAATTATTATGATAGAGAGACTTGGAAAGCAAACATTTTAACATAAAAACATTTCAGTCTGCAGACTTGCTAAGCATGAAATGGAAGTTAAACAAAGTGCTCTGAACAGATGTAAAATTATGTTGATAAAGCAAATTATTTCAGTGACCTTTCTTGTATTTCAGAAAAGTGCAATTACTTTCTAATTCAAGAGATACGGACAGGTATTTGAGAATCAGGTACCTTCATCCTACTGACAAACAGCTAAAGAAGTAAGTGCAAAAGCAAATAGTTGGGTTAACGTTTGTTTCATTTTGATTTTAAAATCTCTGCAAAATTAAATGAAGGCTAGATTCATAATATAAACAACCCAGAAAATATCTTTTGCTGAGATAAGTCAGCATCATTTCCCTAAAGTCAACAGATGTACACCAATTGAGAAACCGTTTTACTGTATGCAGTCAAGTGCAATTGGGTGGGAACTTTACTTCACGTTGCAGTGATGTGAAGAATTAATAAAACACAAGTTGGAAGATGTAATAATTTGTATTCCTTGTTATTCTTGAGAAGACATGTAGAATCTTTGATAATAACTTGCTTAAGCAACATAGATAATTGCATCTTTAATATGTTTTTTTCTTTTAATGTGTTAACCCGTGAAATCTATCATTATTACCAAGACCAGGCCATGAAATTTGCAATGATTTTTTTTTCTGATTAACACAGGTCCTAAGGGAATATGGTTTTTAAGTTGTCTGAATACCTTTTGAAAGCAAAATGTCCTCTAAGTGATTTGTTCTGCCTACTACAGACAACTGCTTTCCCAAATATTTCAATAAGTAGCCAGATGTTCCATGTCTTTCCAAATGGCCGAGATCAGAAAGTTCTTCTAACTCTGCTTCATGCTTCAATTCTTATTTTATCATGTTTTCATTTCATCTTCCTATATATGATCTCATTAATGAGTATATCTCAAAATTTGTCACTTCTACAAATTCTACAAAATATTTACAATTAACACAGGGTAAGTCTCTACAGTACCTTCCCTCTGATTAACAACTTTGTTTGGAGTTCAGTACAGATTACTTTAGCTGCAGGTAATAGGTTAAATTAATCCTTGCTGTGCGACAAACTGCACTAGCAAAACTGTTATTGCTTTCTGAATTGACTAGGTTACTTTTGGTCCAGTTGTTTTTACATTTCACTGCATAACTCTAATGTAGATGCACTTCAGAACATAAAATGGAAGCAGTACCGAAATTAACTGAGTTATTTTCCTTTCAAGTATAACTGAACTGTTTTAATACACCGAAAGCAACAGATTTCCTGTCCCATTGAAGTGACTTGTTTTTAAACTAAAACAACAAGGAAAAAGAACCAAAATAGAGACAGTAAAAGAAAGCAGTGTTAGGGTACCATCTATTACAGGAACTTAGAAAAGGCCCTGCAAGGGCTAATTGTTTGGCTAGACAGACCAGAATCGTCTCTTTTAAACAGACACATCAGAAGTTGCAGGAACTCTTCTATATGCAGACATAAAGTCCTCAATAGTAGATTCCCCTTTGCCTGCAGTAGGTAGAGAATTGCTTCAGATTTCAATTATTATTATAGTGCAAATATACTATAGTATTATAATGTAATATAACACAAACATAAACATATAGGAAATATCTCTTACTTTTTTATCAGGCTATCAGGTTTTGAATGTCATCAGTTCATGTGCTAATGAATTCTACAGATTAATATAAGCATCAAGTTCAATGTAATTAAAAGTGAGAAATTAAAAACCATTCTAGAAACCATGTGCTTATATGTATTTAATTTTAAATGTTCCTCTTTTTAATTGGACTGTCCCCTTGTTCTTCCATTGAAAGCTGCAACTATGGAGCCAGAGATGGTGAATTTTGTATAGAAAGAGAAATCTAGCAATACCCAGAGAACAAATACACAAAATCTTCTAGAACTGACTATTCCATCCTGATTTAAGACTGATTTTGCAGCAGTTCCGCTCTCTTGTAGTTATTTGCTTTGATACCTTTGAGGTCTCACTCTTTTTGTATTGTAATATCACAGATATTTGAAATGTAATGGTTGGACCACCCTCTCTGTGGTAGATGGAACCTGCTAGAAAAACAACTGACTAAAAATTTCAAAAATCATCTCCAAAATATTTGTTAGACTAGACCATACCTGGAGCAAAATCCTGGGCATATTGAATTCCATGGTACCAGATCTGACCTTTCCTTACCTCTGACCCTACCTGTAACTTGGTAAAAACAGAATTATGAAACTGTATATTTACTACAGCCACTCTCTTCACAGTTTAGAGACAAGAAGTTTTAGAGATGTTTCTTCTTTGCTTAATTTCTTTTTAACCAGTTGAAAAATCAATCTGAGCTCTGGAAACTAAAATATTCTTTCCAGATTGACTATCATCACCTGAAACAAATCTGCGGGGCAAGAGTCCCATACCAGTTATTCCTTTTTAAGTTCACTTTTTAAGTCTTCTGAGTGCTGTTATATTTTAAATTAAATATTGCCATTGTATATTCTTGACAGTTTCACTTCCTGCTCTCAAGCTATATTGCCCTACTGACTTTTCAAAATAAAATAATTGTCAAAATTTTCTCAAATGTTCCGAAACATTTAATTCTTTGTAACACGAGAGAAAGTTTTATTCATTTTTAATGGATCTGACTCTCCCCCATATTCATCATATGGGACTTAGCAGCTCACTGAGTGAGGCCCAGATTACTTGTCGGTATTTTATTACAGATGAAAACAAGACATTGTCATGTACAAGAATAGAGATTGATGGTTTGTACACATAGTTACTGGACTTGGATTAAAAAAAATGCTTCAGGCAAGTTTGTTTTAGAGGAGGGTGTTAGTTTTATTACCATGTGATGTACAACATACGATGGGGTTCTATTCTCTAGACATTCTTTTTGCATTATGTCTTTGTCCAGCACCATGAAAATAGGTGATGAGATCACAAAACCTTAAACCCTCATCCTATCTGACATACAGTACTATCACTGTTAAGTTATCACAGATAACTTAATTGTAAACAAAGACTCACTGTTAACAACCACAAGAAAAAGGATTAACAATTCATGATCTCAGGGTAAACCTATTTCATTTTGTCAAGCAAATAGAAGGATTAAGGATGTATGAATCAGCTTTTATGACTTCCCAGGGCTGAAAACATGAGGAAAGGCTTTCTGACTGCTCAAATCAAGGAAAAGCATATAAACAAACAGAGAATAAATTGATCTGGTGAAGCTGATATGCAGTCTCAGCACTTTCCATCAGTCTTTTCTATTAAGTGCTTTGGAAACAATGCCTTCTTTACCTCTAATTCTTTTGGTCAATACCTCTTTTGAAAAGTATCAGGTTCTCAGGTTCTGGTGTGGAGATGATGAACACTAGAGACAAAGTGAAGAAGGTATAGATAAGCCCTCAAATATTGGTTTGAAATTGATACACTTAATACAAATCTGTTTAACTTGCTAGGGGTCAGGTCTTTGAAAAAAAAAAGAAAGCAATCAAATCAGGATGTACATCTAGTTCAATAAGGAGATGTCAGTCTGAATTTGAAGAAAGCCTGGAAGAATACCGATATGAAATTTTAGGCACTGAACATAGGGCTGAATGAAATAAAAACAATGCTCCTATGAAAGTATCTATAAATGTTAACTATTTAGTTGCTCAGAAAAGCTTGTAAGAAAAGAGTTTTCAGAAAAATGAGCTTTTTTTGCTTCTTATAATGTTATGTGAGTGAAATAAATGACCTGAAAGATTAATAACAATGTGCAGAATGGGACTGGAACAAAACCTAGATTATCATTTAGTGAATTGTCAAGCAGCTCACAGAAGTACCAAAAGAACTAAAAAGATCTTAGACCATTTCCAAGATTAAGAGAAGTTGAGAAGATGACCAGTAAACAGTAAAAAGATGTTCGCTGTATCCTGTTGTGGACATCAGCAAAGAACCATGACTTTCCATCTCTGACATCCCATCCTTAAGTGTAAGTGAAACCAGAACGAGTTAGCTAGCTCAGAATGAAATGTCAGCAGAAGGAAGAATTACCCTTATATAGTAACATGACATTTTCATATCCAGATACAAAAATAGCAGTAGGAAGTGCTGTGTCACCCCTTGTCCAGGAGCATATATGTGCAGTTAGTCAAGAAAATGTCATGCATAGCCAATGGCCTGTGGCCTGGCCCGTTCTGGAGCAGAAGTACCCAAAAGAAGTAGGTTTAGTCCAGGGAGGAGGAAGTGAAAGATCAAGGGACAGTGAAAGACAAGATGGAAGATGTAGAGACAAGGAACAATTGGGAAGGTCACACCATAAAACCAAAACAGTCCTCCTTTCTCTATGACCACTACATTTCAGAAAACCAGAACACAGATAATGCTTCACTGATTTCTCCTACAGGGTAAACCAGAGGTATGAGAAGTCTTTACTCATATTTTTCCTGAGGGTTTTAACTTTGCCATAAGCCTTCCACATACCCTATAGTGAGTAGGGCCCCGTTCTGCTCACTTCCTTTTGCTCACTTCTTGGATCCAGGTTTTAATTTCCTTCTAGCACCAATAAGTAAAAGTTTTTAAATAAATGACAAAAATCCAGCAAATATGATTAGCTAACCTACAGTGCTTCAGCTAAGATATGCATCTCCTGTGTGGAGTTTCTCTAAGCTCTGGAAGAATACAGATAACCAGCAGAATATATTTAATGTCTGTTTCCTGTAAAACATTGTCAAATATTTGCTAATGTATCCTCACAGCTCCTGCATAAAAATTACAGAAATCTATAGATCTGTTTATCAGGTTGCAATGTTTTGTTTGGTTGGTTTTTTTTAATTCAAATAATAAATGAGAAAAAGTAGCCGAATGATCCCTATCTTTTGTTGCTTGAACAAAATTGTGCACTAATGAAGGTTGATGTTATGAAGTTTCTTAAGATTAGGAAAACACAAGAAATATATAAGTTAATAGCAGTTGTTAAGATTTGTACAGGAGAGCAAACAAAGCAGAGAATGAGCTAATCGCTAGACCTCAGATGGAAAATATAGTTGTTCTCAGCCCTGTGTAGTACGTGAGGTCAGACAGGCTATCTTATTGTCTTAAATAACCTGCTTAGAGGATGTTTTGCCAGGATATCAGTGGCTTCTCTCTTTCCCTACCAGATTCCAAAAGAAATTTGAAATTGCAACTGAAAAATTTCTAGAACTATCTTTGACCCAGATATCCAAAGGGAGCCTAGAATTACAGCAGCATTTGGAATACGTATGAATAAAACTGCAATTTATGCTCATAATTCAATGTATTTTTTTCTTCCTTGTGTAGATACTACACAAATCATGTAGGTAGTCACTTTTAAATCAGTTCAATTTCAGACTCTATCACTGCATCTCTACTGTTGAAAGGAAAAATAAACTGTCAGAAAAATCAGAGCCTAAATATAAACATAATCCTGAAGCCCTTGAAATGACAGAGCACTCTAGACTTCAGTTATGTGTACTTTTTCTCTGTTTGAAATGTTTGAAATGTACAGCCAGTCTTAGGAATTTCTCTTTCTGTGACCAAATCACTCATTTTTCCTAATGCCATGTTAAAATTATGCTTACTGTTTAAATAAAAGAGCAGTATTATGGTTATTTATGTGCTTAGATTGTGTCATTATAAATGTATTCTACTTTTTTCCTTATTGTAAACTAGGTCTCAGCCTTCTGAAATGTTTTACCAGCCTGTTACTTACAAAATTAGCAATCTGATCCCCAAAACCTTTCTAAATGAGATAATTTTAACAGGAAAATCAGGAAGGGGTTAGTTTTGATGAGGTATTTTTCACATCAACAGAATAAATTGAGCAATTATCCACTAAACCTTCTTATGTACTGAAGAGCTGGGCAGTAAGTCACTAACAGAGAGATAACAAAACCTGTTATTCTGTAGAGAAAATACAACAGTAATGTACTAGCATTACAACTTCCCAGACATGCTGGGTAACGTTTTATCCTATTGTATCTTTCAGTTGTATATCAAAATACTTTTCCCTATGGAAATAATGTCTAACACCTATGTTTTCTTCCAGCTGCAGCTATTTCATGTTCTCTCCTGAGAATCTGGGAATGTCTGATGCTCACGGCTCATATTAAATTGAAAAATGTTACCTTGCAACAACAAAACAGAGCAGACTGGAATCTGATGAAGTTTTATGGCCAGACATTTGGAAAATTTTGGTCAACAAAGTACCTCTATGTATAATAAAGAATGAGAAAGAAGTAGGAGAGAACCTATAAAAATTCCAAGTTTAAGTTAATTTTTAATAAAAACCTTTCCTCCTATCTTTGCCACTTTTTCAGATAGCTGTTTTTCCTCAGTACTTTTCAATGAAATTCACATGACATAACTTTTACTTTTTAAGGAAGAGAGAGGTAGAGAGAAAATCCACTTTCTAAAAGGACTTTTGTTTTGCACCAGTACATTTTCAGTCTTTCTGAATCCTAGCAAGAAAGGCTCTCAAGAAAGATTTTATTAATCTCCAAGAAAAACTGGTAGCATATTATAAAATTTTATATCTCTTCTGATATTGGGAACCCTAAGATGATACAGCATTGGATGGATCTGTGGTAAGGGCACAGCATGCTGAACAGATTTACTATCTGTGATGGGGTTTGCTGGCATCATGGTTGAGTTTTTATAGAAATTTCTTAGAAGTAAGCAACCCTATTCATTTTTACTACTACTGAGCAAAAGGTTGTTTGCATGAAAACATCGTGCTTCACTGCATGATAAAGACAAGCCACTGGCATCACCATCAGTGCCAAGTGGGTGCCACCTACCAAGACTTCCTTTATGATTAGCCAGATAAATTTATCCCACATCAAGAGATATGTGCAGCATAGAGCAGTCCCGAAGGCCAAATAATGTGTGCAGTACAGCATGGCACAGTACAGAGCAGTGTAGACCTGTGTCTGCTCAGGCAGATCACTAACACCTGTATGTACAATAGTCTTCCAGTTAGGACCATTGCAACATTCTTAACATAAAGCTGCCTAAAGAAGATGTTTTCCACTAATAAGAGCCCACATACACATTTGTTTATCTTGTGGAAGTTTAAGAATTTCAGACTTGGCATTATCACCTACCACTTGATAGTGGAAAGATAACTGCTGAGCTTCTTATAAAATAAGTTACTCCAGAGTAAGAAAATATCTCAGACTTCTATGTGTGAGGCAAGTCTTGCACAGAGCAGAACGTGTGTGGGGTGACTGAAGAGGGAGAAGAAGCAAGTAGAAGGTCAAGAGCTAATGCTCCCTCTCCCAGCGGCACCTCTAAAGCTTGTTAGCTGGTAAGAGTCTCAACAGAAAGTTTTGTAATACATCTGCGCATATGTATATGTACATGCACATGCACATAATGCCATGAAAGTTTAAGAGAAAAAAAAAAAGAATTAAAAACTTTTTTAAAAAAGGCTTTTCATTATCATGATAATACTAAAAAGACAAGAACATTTAGGTTTAAATACAGGCAAAGGCACGAAACAACCACTGCTTTCCAAACTGTACAACTCTCTCCTTTGTGGCCCTTTTCACTCAACGTGAGTTGCCCATCCATGCTAGTTTTGGAATAGGCAAAATAATCCCCACTGATAGCTACTTCATAAGATAACAAAAGCACAAGAACCTTGTAATGCCCTTAAATGTTAGTTAAAAAAATGAGTTTAAATTAATTTAAATATTAGTAAGTTAAAAACCAAGAACAACGACTAGATTTTTACATGTTGTGGCAAGGTACAAAGCTACCATGGTTGCACCCTGCTGCCACTGCATATCCCCTTTAAGACAGAAGGGAAAATGTTTGAGAGGTTTGTAAAGTTCCAGTGGGGATGGTCCAGTCTATCTACATCATCCTTCTGCTCTCCCATTTAGGAAGAAATAAAATCTCTTTGGACAAGCATATATTTATTTTCATTTTGTGCTTTCCATGCCTAATTTACAATCAGCAGTTTCTATATGCTGAATCCTAGAGCAAGGACAATGATGCAAAAGAAAGCTTAGCCTGCTGTATTTGCCAGCTAACAATGTCTAACTGTGTTAGACAAACAGACGGAAAGAAAACAGAGGAAATCTGGTCCTAACATTTTAAAAAGACAAACCACAGCAGGATCACATCTAGCAATCTCTGGATAATACCCAGACACAGGAAGAGTTGAATGAGAAGGTTTGTACTGTGAGCTGGCAAGTAAAATGAAAAACAAAACGAAAAATCCACAGTATCTTCTTAGCAGTAGCAGGCAAGTGAACAATAAAAACAAAACAAACAAAAAAAAGAGATGTTTCCTCGCAGCTTTCACAGATGAGTTTTTACAGCAGTGATGTCTTGCCATCAAGTAATCAAAGCCACAAATAGCTGCATCTATTCTATACTAAATACCAACTAAACAAGACCTGGAATTCAAGCAAACCATTTCAATAGAAGGCATTCGATGCATTTTCAAATACGTTTGAAAAGTCAGTATTCTGTAGCTCAAACCTTGTCTTGTAGTTCACACTTTGTTTACTAGTAATGGCTATTATGAGCCTTTCTACTAGTTCGGTAATACTGGCTCCTTCTTGTATTTCCTCTAAGCAGTAGCACCATTTAATTTAAAATATATAGTTCGCTGGATGAATCAAGGAAAAATGTGGAGCACATATACACCTGGACTGCCTAATTTTAGATGAACTATAATGGAGAAATGTATATTAGAATAAAATGGCTATAAATCAAAAGCTATTTCATTTTCTGTGGTCATGTAAAAGGCAGAGCTGTTTGAATCCATAATTCAGCTGTCATAATCTCTTAGAGATATCATTGACCTTCCTTGGAAACTTCTGTCACATAGAGAAGAATAGTTCCGAAGGAATCACATTAAATCATACTGCATTACTGACAGTCAGTTACTTGAAGATAATTTAGCCCACTTTAGCAAGTACTTAACAATGAATTGTACTTTTCTATACTCTTATTCTCCACGTCTTAATGTAGCAACAATGGCATCTCTGTGCAATATATGTGTATAAAAATTAATGCAAAAATGCATCCCCACGATGTTTCACTGAGTGTAATCTCCCAAGAGAACTATTAAGATTCTCTTACGGAGCTTCAGATACATTTTTTCAATCAGTATTGAACTGGAGGAACAAATGTTTCCGAGGAACATTAGAATAACTTAGATCTATATTTTTTGCTGGCACATCTTTGGAAATATTTAGGAATATAAATTTCATTTCAAAATAATAATTGTTAATAAATAATGAAAAATCACTTAGCCAGCTGCCACTCTAAAATGAATTATTCTTATAAAGTGGTGAATTTTAGCACTGGAATTGGAATGAAGAGCAGCATGGGTTCTAAATAGCCAATAGGTATTGACAGAGGTGGGAAAGGAATACCAAAAATTTTGACACTGAAAAGGCTGATTACCCCAGTTTGGACATTTAGAGCATAGTAAAAAGGATGCCTGACTATCTAAATATTGTCTCATTGATCATATCTGACAAAGGATGGAGGAAAACAGCAAAAACACAGGAAATCAGAATGCATACCTCCTCCTTTCCTCATTCAGAAAACATTATGTTGAGCCCCCGCAGGTGAATAAGCAATAGTCCATGTATTGACAGTTACCTCTAGCATCTGATATTTTATTTTATATCTACAACCAGAATCACTGCTGCTAGAATTTTTCATGTCAGGAGATGGATAGTGTTCTTACAGTTTTTTATAGTCACAGAGATCAATCCTCTTTGTGGAACTACTTTTCATTGCTCTTCATTAAACTATTGTTGGTTTCTCCATTAATTGAGAAATTTCCTTTTTTATCTTTTTTTTGTTTTAAATTATGGTGAAAAAAGGGAAGCAAATAATGCATTTACAATGCATTTTGATTTGTTTCCTTTTTTATCATGTATTACAGATACTCAGTCTCCCGCATGGCTTTATTTAGCAACTCAGAACAGAAGAAACTCAAAATATTTATGGGATTTCTGGGAAAAACACACGAAAATCCTATTTATTTATTTAGATTTCTAAGTAAAACAAGCATGCAACTACTTTATTTTTAATATCTTATGGATTCCGTGAATCGTTTTGGACTATGACACGCAGAGATTCTTACAAAATTTGGCTACTTCACTTTCATCTTTTCCTTTTTCTTTTTTTTGGGGGTAATTAAAATATCCTTTATGATATCCCTTAATGACATCAATAAAATGTCACACAATCAAAGCAGGACATGGTGTAGAAACACGAATATTGCACACACTGCAGGACAAATTAAAGTTTTATTTTAACAATGTTATATGTCTCTGCTGTGACTAGTTCTTCTGGGCTTGAGGACATGGCTTTTTATGCATTTCGGCCTGATAGAGGCAGATGATTTGGATTCCAGTTAAACCTCTTAAAGTCTAATTTTTCAGGTTTCCCTTGCATATTTTTGGGAAAGCTGGACTGCCAATGTTAGCACTTTCTGAAATAATCACTTGCTGGCTGAAGCTGGGTTCAACAAATGATGCAAGGTTCAAGGAAAGGTCAAGAATAACTGATTTTTATCCTGCTGATTAAACAGCTTTACAGACAAGTGAAGACCATTGAACCAATAGGATTACTGAAGCTGCAGGGGGAAAAATGGAAGACCATTAAGAGTAAGCTATGGAAAATGTGGAATGAAAATAGTAAATGCCACTCATATGGCAGCTAAATGAGATTTTCTTTCAAAACAAGGTTTTTTAATTGATTTTAAAAGTCCTTTGAAAAGCTTCTCTGTTGCTCTGTAATTCATTTTTTGCAAAGTTCAAGTAAAAGGTGAATTAAATGTTGTCTTTGGTATCATTCACTAGAGCTAAATAAGCATCATTCACCCAGTAGCTTTGTAGTGTACTTTATGCTCTGAGAATAAATAAAAACAGAGGAGAAAAGAACCTTTCAAAATGCAAACATTTAAAGGTCCTTTGTCATTTGAAAGACAGTATCAAAGGAACTTCTATAAAAGAAAATGGAAAGTGATTTAGGCAAAAATTGTTTGAAGAATAATTTTTCACGGTTACCTAGCACTTTCCACATGCATAGACTTCAGTCCACAGGATGTCATTTATGCCACAGCAACCTCAAATAAATATTACTTCTTTATAAGAAAATCATGAAGGTAACCTATTTACTCCACTTCTTCTTAAGAATGGGTTGTAGCAAAGAAGCAGATAAAAAAAAAATATATTGAAACTAAGAAAAAATATTTTTTCATAGTAATAATTTTAGGCCACTTTGTACTGGCTGGCTGCATTGAAATTGTTAGGGTAAAGTAACTACATAGCCTAGATTTTCCGAACATCTCAGTATCTCCTACTATGCCCAGACTTTTTGAATAGTCCAACTCACACCCAGAATCACATAAAGCTCTATCAACAAAAACATACAGCCTCAGCACAATTCCAGTTTAAGTACCTAGATCTTCTTACAATATCTAAAGAAGTCCTCCCATCTCAGAAAAGGATTTACAAGCATCAGAAAACTGAGCCACTTTATTTCCACATAATATAGATGTCAGAGAGGCCTATTTCTCTTCTTACAGAAATGGCAACACCTATATCACTATTTTTTGACGTTGCATTTCTTCCCCATACCATTTTTGTTTCATTTTTACCGAGTTATGAGCCCTTCAGGATATATTTATGTTGTATCTAGAGGTATCCCCATTTTGCAAAAATTCTTGTTTCGTAGTAATGATTTGGAACAAGCCTTTTTCGTTATCATTTTATATTTTCATTAATGTTTGAAGACTCATTACCTACTGATAAACCCAAAACACCGGAGGATTGCTGACAACATCTCTTCAGCATAGTCACTTCTTTTGTGATTTTCTAATGTTAATTGCATGAGAACAGCATTTATTTCAACAACAAGGCTAAAACTAGGTTCTGTCATTAAAATTCCATGTTTATTTAAAAAAAAAAAAAAACAAAAAACAAACCTTTGTCTCTGTGACTTGAAACATGTAGCGTGAGAACTGCAAAGAAGCCTACTTCTTATTTCATTTCAATGCTTTATCTAACCACAGTAACCAGAGGACTTTGGGTTAGTCTGTGACAAGCTATGATTGTCAAGGTTGTTTGACTTAAATCAAATCATCTTTGGCACAGTTCAAATCCCTGGAAACCCATCTATGCACAACTCAAACAAATAAACATCTAAATAAAATAAAAAAATAAGAAAAAAAATCGAATCAATTCCTGCTTGCTTGCATTTCTCTTAATAGTTGTTTCCTAATGGACTCTAAGATTTTTTGACAGGGCAGTCCGTATTTTCTGATGATGTCAAAATGTCAATTGAAAATCCACCTGTTTTCACAGAAAAGTAATACTTTTTCAAAAATGCAACATAGGAGTCAGCATTCTGCCTGGTACCCAGAGAACTGAGAGCAAATCCTTTGTTGTCCTAACACAGAATTAGTTATTATTTATAGACTCTAAGCTGAGGAGGGGGGAAGTGGTTTGGAACAAACAAAGCAAACATATGAACAACAAACTGATATTCCTATTGTGTTATTCTGTGGAATATCATCCATTTTCCTCCCTAATCATGCCTAAAACAGATCTGAGTAAAACTGGGTATTATTATTATTATTACTATTATTATTATTATTATTATTATTATTATTATTATTATTCATTAACTCCAAATTGTTATTTTAAAGCTGGTCACCTTGAAAAAAAAAAGGGTTCCTGATGATTTATATTATTTCTTTTCACCATTCTGTATCAGGACACAAAAACTAAAAGACATCAAGAAAAATATAAAATTGCACTTCTATGGTGTTGTAAATGTATTTCATTCAAACATGGTGTGAATATTCCCTTTTGTTTTTATCTTCTCCAGATCCTTAGACTAGGAGCATATATCAAAGCTTAGATAGCAAAATCAGTGCCAATTTACTGCCGTTTTGGGACATGTAATCTTGTATTCTAGAATACAAGACTATTCTCATTTACCTTGCAATGTGTGTACTTATTTCACTGGAGTGTAATGGGTTTTATTGCTTTGCTGTTTCAAATGGGATGAATATCTTTTTTGGTATACATTGTAGTTTGCTAGGTAAATGGGGAAAAAATTCTGGGTTTGTGGCTATCTGTTGGAAAACACACTTACTTTCAGAGTGCACAGGATTAGAAGCCATCCAGGGAGATATATTTGCTTCATCAAAGTACAGCAATTATAAGGGTCCATCTAAGATTAAACTACTATGATGTACATAGTATGAAAGATTCTACAGGATTAGACATCTCAAAAAAATTGCAGATAACAAAAGACACAGGATGCATTCATTTTCCTCTCACCCAAATTCAAATACGTCTGTTCCTAAAGCAGCCTTGTTACATCCTAGACAGTCAAAAGGGCACAAGAAAGATCATTTTTCTGTGACTTAAGGTTATTATAATCCCTCTGCACTGACTTTTTTGTCATTGGTCCCAGTTTAACTTTGTTTCTCTTCTTTACAATGCAATTTATGTCACATTCTGCTTTATACTGTTTTATCTTACTTCACTGAAGGAGGCAAGGGATGGAGAATGGTGACAGCCCTGACAACCTATCTGTTTCTTCAGAAAGCATCTCCATACTTCCTTTGATGAGGTCACATATGTCAGCTTCTTTCCTGGGCTGGTGCACATGGCTGTTACGTTCCAGGCAGTTTGAAAATACATTTCTACAGAAGTACCCCAAAATAAATACTTGTAACTTATTATGATATGTGTCAATTACTGAAAATGGTCCATTTATCTTTTGATTCCATACAATCAGGAGGTGGATGATCACCGTTTAGCTTGGAGACATACTGTTTATTTATTAGCTTTTCTGTTTACTTTTCCTGTTTGAGGACTTTGGGGTTGCTCCTCAAGATGTATCTTTTGTGCTTTCAGAATGCCCATCACAACACAGATGCTACCAAAATTAAACCACTAAAAGAGCTGAATGTACCAAGCCAAATCCAAAGAAAACTCTGAACCACATTTATTTTTTTTTTTATTAACTACAGAGTTAATTTTGCACTCATTTTTTTACTAGAACTCTCACTGAAGCCAGCAAGGAATTTTCTCATAGAACCATGAAAGGATTGTGTCTTTAATTACTCTGGAAAAACTAAAAAATTGGAAAGCAGTTTTTCTGCCAGAGTTTCTAACTTTAAATACAAATACGCTTGCAGTAGAATCCAGTAAGAGTTTTACCTCACAAAGAGAGCAGAATTTAGTGCCATAAGCAGGAAAGAGTTTTGTAAATCCAATAAAATAACATTTTTTTTTTATTTCCCAGAGAAACTAGTTGTAGATTTATTTAAGGACAGAATTTAATAATGAAGTCCCTGGCCTCAAACTGAGATGTTCTCAATTAGATTTATTCTAACAGAGGTAACAGTTCTTTCAGTATATCTTCTTAACTATTTCTACTGTCCACAGTAATTTTCACATGCAGTTCAGTTGAACAATGTCTCAACTTCGTATGAAATCAGGGACAATTACACTAATTATATTATTTCAGTGTACCATTTTACTTTTGCCCTGTCTAAAACAGCCCTTCTCAAAATCTCAGCCAAGTGACTCATCCACCATGCCCGACTCCGCTTTTGATTCTAAATCTCATAGATTCTAATTCACATTAATAACACTTGATATACATTTGCAAGTATTTAATTATATTGATGACTAGGAGTACTTCTGCCAAGGTGAAGAAATGAAAACGCCGTTCCTCTCTTGGATAAACTGACATTTAAGGAGGTTAAGTGACCTCCAGACTCATACACTGAAATCTCTAGCAGAATCAGAAGAAAATACGTACTCCAAGTCTTAATTGTACCCATGTCTTTTCTCATCTATAATTCATTCTTCCTCCATTAAAAACAAGAAGATCCACTAAAAGTTCTTTAAGATATTTCATGCAGAAGTTCTTAAGTTGTCAAGCGAAAGAACATGTTCTTTTGTGAATTATTTCACTGATCAGTGTAATATAGAATTATAAATCAGTTTCTCAGAAGATACTAAATGCAACATCTGGCTGGATACAATGGAGGGGAATGAATTCCCTCAACTAGTCTGAGACACCTCAATTCTCTTATTTCCTGTGTAAAATAAGAAATATCTAAACAACAAAAAATTGCTTAGAGTATTATATTATTACATATATTACTAAAAGGGCAAACTAGTTATATGACAGGAATTGCGAGTCACTGGAACAAAAGTCTAACAAAAACAGCCAAGCCCACTTTTCAGTTTTAACTTGCCAAAGTAAGCTTACAAAGATCACATTAGGTCCTATCATCAAAGCCTTTGAAAAAAAATCAGAGGAAGGTAGTTCCAACTCATTTATCATAGTAAGGACTTTGAAAATAGAGCATGATATTTAAATCATATGACTACTGCCAACAGACCAGAGTACCCATAGCCCACAATGGCTTCTCATGATCCTATAGCAGTTAGGACTACATCTAGTGTACACTAAAACTACAGTTTATTTTGGATCCATGCCCAAAGAAGCACAAAGACAGTATACCCTGCGCATCTTCTAGAATCTGTCTTGATCTTTCTTTTTTACAAACTACTGCTGGCACTCTAGGGACCCAGTCACAATGTTAATATCACAGAAACATATCTGCATATATCTGTCTGCCTCTAAATCTGTTTCAGACATGACCCTTCTAAATACGAGAATAATTCAGCTTTGTTCATCCATATTACTCTGTATTCTACTCAGTGCTGCAGGGTGAAAATCAGCAGTGATAGACCAACAGCTTGTACAGAGCATACAGCCGCCCAGCAGCCTTAGACCAGTAAATTAATTCCCGTTCCTTTCATACAACTCACTGTTCCTTACAACATATCCAGTAGTATTCAGCTGATTGTCACCTCTCTATCACGCTTCCACCACATGTTGTTTAAGTAGTTAATAATCTCATTTGCACAAAAAGGACAGAGTGTCTATCGCTGTTGAAGTCAAATGCTCAATACATTTCACTAAAACATGTGTTTTTGCATGTCCAATGTGCACATTTCCCAATGTGTGCATGCCATAGCACAGGACCCTTTCTGTGGCTGACAGAACTCCTGTTTTGGTTAACAGTACTTAGCTTCCCTTAGGCTCAATTAACTCTTACTATCTAAGAGATTATTTTAACCAGTTACAAGCAGCTAACCATTTAGACAACGTAGTTCTCTCCCTTCTGTATCATGAACTCAAAACACAGATTCCGTTGTGTCATGTGAGATGAATGCTGAGATAGGCTTCCTGTTCTTCAAGCTTGAAAAGATAATTTGGAGTTTCTCCTCTGCGCAGCATTTGCCTCTACCATTTCCTCATTAGCTATTTCAAGGTCCTCTGATGCCCAGAATTATCACCAGAATCAGGAAGATTCACCCCCAAGTCACGGATGCCTAAAGCAGACAGCATTTCAGGACATTATTAAAACAACTCAAAGAAGTTCCATTTTATGGTCTGTAGGTAGCTGACTAATTTTCTCATATGATTGTCTGCTCCATCCACATAGCAGGTAGCACACATACATGTACAGGGTACACTTTTAGATAACTCTCTCAATAGAATTTCCCTCCAACATATTCTAATAATTCCTTTTGTTTGTATCACAAATATTCCTCTTTCATTTTGTGAGCTGATTGTAACAGAAATATTATCAATGTCTTTTTTTTTAACCTTCTTTTAATCTTTAATCTCCTGCAGAATCTACTATCTTTTTTGAGACCCTCAAGTTTTCTACCAATCAATCATGTAAGTCCAACTCTACATCCAAATGGTGCAGTTTGCAAATTAGGAAAATCTCTTAGTTGTTTTGCCATCAGACTTGTACCCTGAGGATTTGCTTTGCCATTTCTCTCCGTATTGGTATCAATACAACAAATCCTTTGCTGATTGTTTCTAAGTATAGACAAATCTTGTTCTCCACACAAATGTAGTCATTATTCTGAAATACACACGTTCCTGTGAATACATAGAGATTCTTTTAATTGTTGTTCTCACTAAAATACAGTTTGCTTCATTCAACAATTTCCAAATTTTATTTCCAAAATTTTTCCATAATTCATCATGCAAAGGGAATAATATACCTAATTTGTAAAAAATTTCACTGGCAGACATTTTAAACTGTTTTAGGCAATTTTTCTAACATTTTGGTTAGTTTTATATAACCTTGCTACAATTTATATTTATTTAATATACTTTTTTTTTTTTTAATCTACCATATGCCATATACTGAGTTTCCAAAACATTTTTCGGGCTACATCTTCATTGTGTTTATACTGGGTAAACCAAATTTCTTCAACTCTGACTTTATTTATTTGGTACTGTTCCTTTTGCAAACAACTGCTTAAACCAAGGCAGCTATATTAGTACCTAGCTCTTTCAGTAGCGCTTCTTATACTCTTAAAACAATGAACCCACGCAAGGCGGTGTGTGGGTGCGCCTGCCCGTGCAGCAATGCAGTTCTCGTGGCAGTGCCGAAGCAGCCTCACAGTCCTCCTCATTAACCGTATAGGAGCGATGTCAGGATCCATGGAGCTGCCCAGGCACCCGTGGGTCCCCCGCAGGAGAAGGGGGCTCTGGCGTTCAGCAGCTGCTCAGGTGAGCGGCAGCAGGATGAAGGCAAGAGCTGCTGCCTCCCCCCAGCACAGGGACGGGAGGAAGGAAAACCCCCACCTGGCTGGAGTCCCCCCGGCGCAGGCAGCTGATGTGAACAGGGATAAACAGCAGGAAAAGCTTGTGCTCCAGCCTGGGGAAGGCTGTGGGACTAGGGGAGGATTTACGCACCCCTGGGCCAAGGCCGAGGGAAACCACCAGATATCTCCTGCAGGCTGCCATGAGGCCTCCACAGCTCACCACCTGTCGAACTCCACACGGGGAGCGACAGTCTGTGCCACCGAGGGGACAGAAAGACAACCCAGTCAGCATTTCAGAACTTCACTACAGGCCACAGTAAGAGCAGAAAGGGATTTTTAAACATGTCACAAACCGAAACGTTTGCAATCCAAGGATGTGCAAGATTTGCAGACAGTGGCATATTAAGGAGGAGTGTGGCTTTTATTTGGGGCTGACACAGCTCAGCTGAAGAGACAAGGTGTCCCCCAAGAGCCTGAGATGTCACTCACAGCATGGTCACGCCGAGAGGGAAGATGCTGAGATGGCAGGGTGCAAGCTGTGCTGCAGCCTCTCCAGAGCGACCCAAGGCCAGCAGAGTCCCCAAGGTTCTCTGCACTTCTGGCTTGGCCAACACTCTGCCTCCAGTTTTGTTTCCTTGACTGTTTCCAGCTGCGCCAGTATTTCATTCCATGGGACAAACGGCTTGGAGAGAAGCAGGGTCTGGACACGACTCTTTAAGGAAAGAGTCTTTAAGGAAACTGCAGGGAAGAAACCAAGGTCAGCGTGCGCTGGCAGCCCAACAGCACCATGACAATCCCAGTTCCTTGGGAGAGGAAGGCTGATGAAATTTTTCAAGCTTGCAGCCAACACTAAGCAACAAATAATATTTCATACTGCATTTAAAAGTTGTATTTGTTCTTTTGGCTCCAACTAAGCAAACATACAGCAATTTGTGTATTCATGAAAGGGATAAATAGCATGTTAAGTCTCTTTTAGGCTAGTCCCTTGAATGTTCTTGTCATAACTATTAGTTCTGCAAATTAGCCTAAGAATGAAAAATATTTTCTTCTCCCTTTTTTCCTCTTGGAGAATATGCTGTTTAACCTAAATTTGAATATACTGTACTCCTAGTATAAGGACTTATTTTTTCTTTTACAGAAACAAAGTGAAAAGGATACAATCACTTTTTTGTAATGCTCTTATATCTAAGATGCTTAGCCAAGTTGTGAAAAAAAACTTCAGAAGACAGTTCCCACTCCTTTAAAAACAGGACAGTTAGTTTAAATATAATTCTGTTTATACATAGTTGTACCTGAAAGTGCCTGATCATTTCAGAATTATTTCATACTACTTCAAAGAAAAACCCTAAGTGTTTTAATTGTTTCTCTTCTTGGGACTGGGGGTGGCATATCAGATGAAATAGAATGGGAAAAAAACATCCTTAGACTATTGTGATTATTTTCAATTTGACTTTTACAAGACATTTGTTAAAGGATTTTATAAATCATTTTCTCTGTGAAATTAAAACCTGGTTGCATTTGTTTATAACTGGGACTGTTGCAACATATTTTATTCCCTTCCTTACATACTGTAAAAATTACATTAGAGTAAATTTCCTACATATTTTTGAAGTTTTTTCACTGAAGTGAATTTAATTGGATTCTATTGACATTAAACTAGAGCTGCCCAAAAACATTTCAGATATATTCAGATATATTCCTCAGGTAAGGCCTTTTTTTATAAAATCCTCATAAAGCATTTTTGTGATGAAGAGACAACTGTAAAAGATTGAAAACTGTGCTGAGATTTTCTTTGCTGCTAGTTAATTTTAAGCAGGAATATTTTTGTTTGTTTTGCTTTTCTTGATTCAGTTATTCAAATCACACCGCTACTTTTTCCTGTGCGTTTAAAACTTCACACCTATGTATCCAGCCACACATTTTTGACACCTCATTGTTCTCTCACATAGAATCCTCTTGAGTTCTGTAAAGTTATATTTTTCTTGAATTTATATTCTCTCATATCTATTAGCTTTTAAAAATGTTTTTCACTAGATTTTTTAATTACCTATAAGATTAACAGTTTGTAGGACAGTATGCTTCCTTTCTTTCTTTTCAGAAACTCTAGGCCTTCCGTCTTCCTTTTCGCTTTTGTGATGGATGAAAACCTGTCTGGATCTGGTGTATCCTGGATCCTTTACAATTTGCTCCTATAAAGCAAAAATTTCTCTTTCAGTCACTTAAATTTGTCCTTTTTTGTCTCAGAATAATTATGAGTTCCGCAGTTGCCAGTGGGCATCATTGCTTTCAGCAGACACTTTTACCTTAGCAAGGGTTATCCCCACACCGAACAAGATTCCCTCATTTCATCCAAACAAGTATCTCATAATTGTAACACCATAATTCACTGGTTGCTGCTTACAGAGCTACTAGCATGCCAGTGTGTGAATGTTCATCAATCAGCTACTTGCTACTTCTGATTACTCCAGAATATGCTTCTGATCCCAAATTTTTGTGAGACTTGATTCACTAGATATGTTTAGCCCCAAAGCTCAATTCACCGTCAGATTAGTTACTCAGGTGTTTTCATAAGGAAGAACGTCACACAGCAAGAATACTCATATACTGAAAATCAAGTGCTGTATACATGTGTGATCACTCACGCTTTTATACTGTTTAAGCTATCACATTTAAATCCATTTTTCCTTGTATGCATTTGTTGTTTCCTACACCGTATCATGGTTAATCTCATCAGGTGTCAGTCTTCTATTGTGTATCCTGCATGTACTATCTACCTGGTTAATTAACTCATTTAAGCATGCTTTCAGTCTCCAGCCATTATTAATAGCCTGCATTCAAGTGCATGCATATGGCAATGTACTCAAAAAGCCTTATCTGCACGTTCCCTGGTCTTTACACCCTCACATCCCCCTGTCCTCTCCATGGCTAATGTATCTCAGACCACAGGTACCCTGTTTTGATTAACCCAGGTTCAGCTACCTGCTGCAGTCATTCCCTCACATATGCATCACTCAATCATTCATAGCAAGAGCAGCTCAGCTTTTCCAGATGCACGCTTCGTCTATCGCTAGGAGATTGCAGGTGAGGTAAACTTCCTGCTTTTCAAATCTGCCAGGCCCACAAAATAAACTTACTGCCATTAGATAATGGCTGTCGTGATTCAAAACACACAGGAGTGTATTAGTCCCCATCCTTCCCTTCTCCCCACCCCTGACCCCCAACTGCATCAGGTCAGCAGCAATTCTAAGAAAGTCAGTCCCTTGACAGGTACAGCGGGGGAGCTAATAGAAGAAGCTAGTCTGTCTGACTTCTCTGAATGTAGCCAACTAATAGGAAATCTTATTCCCAATGTCTGCTCCTACCCATAAAAGAGCAGGCATGCAGGAAAGAATGAGATAAACAGTCTGGCTACACACACACATGTATATATATATTCGTGTGGATCGCTGTTCCTAGGCTCAGGCACAGCAGCAGCAGCAAAGCAAATTCCTGTGTAAGTAATTGAGCACCACTACAGAATCAGACATTTAAACACAGGAGACAGTCCACAGTTCCCACAAATTTTCAAAATAAGGATTGGCTGCAGCCAATGGAAAAGATGGTGTCTTAATACATGAGTAAAAAAAACAATCCAGAACTTAGTGGTGCCCTATGGCTCTTGTATCTTGCGTATCTCCTGTACCTGAAACTTTTCATACTAATATAGTTGCAAATGTAGAATATATCCTCGATGGCTTTCTGACTCCTTAAAGGCTACTACTCAAAAAAACAGATAACCCAACACACACTTCAAAAAAAAAAAAATCAATATATGTTATAAAAGTGGCTTGTTTCAAGTCATTTCCTCTATTTTCTTGAAATCTTCTGCTCCTGTAGACATGCTCACAATACACATAAAGAGCGAGGAATTGTACCATTCAGGCTAGATGCTTTTGTCTGATTTTATTAGAGGAGTGGAGAAGATTTTAGCACTTCCAAGTTCATCTGTTGTTGCAAGGGGAATTATTTATTTATTTTTCATTCATGCAGATAAAGATGCTCAGTCATGTTCCATTTATGTTGTCATTAAGAAACCTTAAGCCAGTTTTCAGTGTGTCTCGTTAAAAAGAGCTACCTGTCACTTTTGAATCCCACTTGACAGCTATAAAAATTGCCAGATGACATAGGAGATTTCGCTGGAGATATTCAATCAAATCTCTCATCTTCAGTTCTTTTAATCCTGTTTAATTTTTTGTTTAGTTGTCATAATCAGATAATACATCAAATATTCACCAATTGCATTTAATATTAGTATCAGAAGATGTCCAGAAAAAGGAAAGACAGCCTGTATCTTACATTCTAGTGTCTCATCTGCACATCTCTCCAGCTGTCAGGAATACTTTTTTTTTCCTTATTGCTGTCACATGTCATTGACTAAAATATGGGGTATAGGCCACTACTCAAGCATGAATGCACAAGGTGACAGACCAGTAAGCAGGTAAGGCAGTTTCAAACTTGCTGATATAAACATCTTAGTAGTAACTTTTCTATTACAAGGGTTTACTAATAATATATTGGCTCATTTAAATATGTTAATATGGATTTGGGGGTTTATTCTATTTCTTCAACAAAATCTCCTTTCTGGCAATTATTTTCCAAAAAATATTTACCTGACATAATCTTCAAAATGCAGGCTCTGCTGCACTTTGGTCATACCATGAGTTTTACAGCATCAGATGGTCACCTCCCACGAAGTATGGAAATTCTTAGCTGTAATGCTTTTTTGTTAAAGCTACTATACTTATATAAGTCTCAGAATCTTATTGTTATGAATCTATTAATTACCTGAAGGAGGTCACTGGTGCTACAGTGGCCAGACAGACAAACACAGCAGTGTGTCATGTAATGTTGATATTTGACAAGCTCTTCTGTATTGCTGCGGGCACAGAATTCTGTCAAGGGGTGGATGATAATGAAATTTGAATTTCAAGTCATGAAAAAGAGCATCAAAAGAATTTTTAATAAGGTTTCATTAATAAACCCTGAACAACATAATATCTACAAATTATTTTTTGCACATAATTCATTTGGGAAAGGATGATCTTTAAATGTAAGCTGTTTGAAGTTCTAACAGCTGAACATTGAAGTGATAATGCGTGTACTTTACAGGTTGCCATGGTCACAAGTATTTAACAACTGACACATTCAGAAATAATTTATCTTTCACAGACCAATCTGACTTGATATTTCATTGCTTTCCTTATTTTCAAAAACAATTGTTGGGTTTTTTTATTTTTGTTTACTAAGAGTAGGATCTTCTATCTGTGTACAATGGTATCATATTTGACCTTAGAATACTTCTCCTGATTACATTTCTCTTAAGCAGTCAAGCCTGAACGCTGCTGTTAAGAGAAATGGGAAAGTGAAATTAACTGATGTCTCAATGGGGAAGGTTTTGACTGTTTTATGGTGCTTTTCTAATTATGGATTGACCCAGCTCTCAGATCAGGATGCTAGCGTTGTCGCCAGTTCTCTAACTTGACTACATGCACTACCACAGCCAAAGACCAGACAAACTGTTGGCATGATACTAGTATTTGCTGTGCTTTTAAATAAAGAATTAAAATGAAGTCATTGTCCTTGTGGCCAAGAAGGCCAATGGCATCCTGGGGTGCATCAAGAAGACTGTGGCAAGCAGGTTGAGGGAGGTCATCCTCGTTTTTTACTCTGCCTCGGTGAGGCCACATCTGGAGTATTGTGTCCAGTTCTGGGCTCCCTGGTTCAAGAAGGACAGGGAACTGCTGGAGAGGGTGCAGCAAAGGGCTACAAAAATGATTAGGGGATGGGAACACCTCTCCTATGAAGAAGGGCTGAAGGATTTGCGTCTCTTCAGTTTGGAAAAAAGATGACTGAGGGGGGACCTTGTCAACACTTATAAATACTTAAAGGATGGGTGTCAGGAGGATGGGGCCAGGCTCTTTTCAGTGGTGCCTGGCAACAAGAAAATAGGTAATAGGCACAAACTTGAGTATAAGAAGTTCCATCTAAACATGAGGAGGAACTTCTTTACTTTGAGGGTGGCAGAGCACTGGAAGACGCTGCCCGGAGATGTGATGGAGTCTCCATCTCTGGAGACATTAAAAACCCACCTGGACACGTTCCTGTGCAACCTGCTCTAGGTGACCCTCCTCTGGCAGGGGAGTTGGACTAGGTGATCTCCAAAGGTCCCTTCCAACCCCTACCATTCTGTGATTCTGTAAAAATACATCCAAACTGAACAGACTAGTTTCTCTTCAAGTTCTACTCTTTGTTACAGAATGCAGAATATATTTAAAATTTATTTACTAGTTTAGAGATCATCAGTGAGGAGCATATTCTCAAATAATTTTGGGCACCTTGAACTCCCACATGACATTAACAGAAGATAAGGAGCCTCTCTCTCTTTGCAGATCATCTACAATCCATTTCTCACTAAGTGTTCATTAGACCCTTATTGTCACCTAATCTACAAATATTTTTATGCACTATTTAGCTTGTAAGCACAGTATGATTTCAGTTCTTTCACTAGATGACTCTAACCTTGTTGAAAAGGAGCATTACTTGAAGAAATCATTAAGGCATTGAATCTTGCCAAACGATGACAGCAGTGCACTGTAAGGAGAAATGACCTGGAAATGTTATCACATTAACGATCTTTTCGCAATTTCTTCTATAGTTGCAAAAAATACACTTGTTTGTAGGGATTGTTTTTCTGAATTTTTAAAATCCTTACACATTTGGGTTTTGATACACAGCTGGATTTCTTAAATCACATTACCAGAATTAAAAGAAATAGTAGCTAAAATTAGAACTGAAGCTACAGTTTAGGAAACTACTTAAATATGTATTTAACTTTAAACATAAATCCTACTGATTTCAGTCAGACCAATCTACTGATATTTGCCTGAATGGGGATGCTGTTCTTAATGAATCAGAGCCTGAGGGAAAAGACAAGCAAGGGTTTAATTAGCTCCTACCTAAGCTCTATACTGACCTGGTGGCATTGCTACAAAGGATTATTTCTGCAGCCCATCACATTTAGGTCAACAATGGCCAGCTGCATAAAAGAAAGTACAGTAAAATACTTTAACAGACACCTGTGTATTATAATAACCAAAGACTGTATGAAGTCCTTGATTCTACTTTCTATCCCATAATAGAATCATAGAATGGTTTGGGTTGGAAGGGACCTTTAAAGGTCATCTAGTCCAATCCCCCTGCAATAAGCAAGGACATCTTCCACTAGATAAGACTTCTCAGAGCCCCGTCCAACCTGACCTTGAATGTTTCCAGGGATGGTGCATCTACCATCTCTCTGAGCAACATGTCCCAGTGTTTCACCACGTTCACTGTAAAAAATTTCTTCTCTTCCTTTCTCTTTTAGTTTAATTACTGCTTGTCCTATCACAAGAGTCCCTGCTAAAAAGTTTGTCTCCACCTTTCCTATAGGCCACCTTTAAATACTGGAAGGTCACTATAAGGTATCCCCGCAGCCTTCTCTTCTTCAGGCTGAACACCCTCAACTCTATCAGCCTGTCCTCAAAACAGAGGTGCTCCAGCCCTCTGATCATTTTTGTGGCCCTTCTCTGGACCTGCTTCAACCAGTCCATATCTTTCCTGAACTGAGGCCTCTGTGCTGGAAGCATTATACCAGGCAGGGTCTCACCAGAGTGGAGTAGAGGGTCTAGAACCACCACCCTCAACCTACTGGCCACTCTCCTTTTGATGCAACCCAGGATATGGTTGGCTTTCTGGGCAGTGAGTGCACATTGCCAGCTCATGTCCAGTTTTTCATCCACCAGTACCCCCAAGTCCTTTTCCACAAGGCTGCTCTCAATTCCTTCATCCCAAGCCTGTATTGATACCGGGTATTGCCCTGACCCACTTACAGGGCCTTCCACTTGGTCTTCTTGAACCTCATGAGGTTCACATGGGCCCACCTCTAGAGCTTGTCTAGGTCCCTCTGGATGGCATCCCGTCCCTGAGGCACGTCAACTGTACCACTCAGTTTGGCGTCATCTGCAAACTTGCTGAGGGTGCACTCAATCCCACTGACTATGTCATTGATGAAGACATTTAACAGTACTGGTCCCAATATAATTTTGTGTCATTTGCAAGACCACATTATAAGTCCAGATAGTCTACTTATCTATATATACAGACAAAACCTCACTCACTCTGAAAAAGGCAGAGAAGAAATCATGATCTACCAATTTTAGATAATTTATTTTTTCCTGTACTTTTATCATGTTCTTATATTTCTTAACACTATGTTTTCTAGGGTAAACAGTTGTACAGATAGATACTTTTCCTCTTTATAAAAAGCATTTTAATGCCTAAATGGACAGCTGTAACTTTAACAGGTCCACATCTGTAATTAGACCCATATTTTCATAACGCATGTCCTTTTGGAATTTTCTCTAGTCTGCCTCCCAGTTATTGCTTTTTTCCAAAGCTGATTCAGAAAATTCCTAAAAATGTATTGGCATTTACCCGTTCACTGATATGCCTCTTCCCCCACAAAATCATGTATCATAAATATGCTTAAATTTTGCAACATACAGAATACAGGTAGGTTTACCAAATGAAACTCTCTACTTGCTTGCATATTTATTCATCACTGGCAAGGCCTTTGGACACTTACCATATTGGAACTATCCACAGCCTACGTAATACTTGGAAGGTATGGTGATACTCAGGAAGCCCACAGTAATCTCCACCTTCAGAGCTGCTTAGCATCCAGATTCCTCAAAACAGAGTAATTTTCCAAATCACGCTGACAAGGAGATGGAAAACCCGGGGCTTGCAGGCTGTTTGACCACAAGCAACCTGGTAGCTGCCTCAGAGACAGGAATTTCACAGCCTCCTGACTACCACGCCAGCTGCATCTCTTTAGAGGTAGCTGACTCCTGAGGCAATCCAATTTACAGATGGTGAGCTGGTCTGGAAGTTCAGTCTCTTCTTGAGCTATCAGACTCCCAGATTCCCAGAAAACCTCCAGGATTACCATAAAGCCAGGGATTCAGGGATTTTGCCTTTATGTGAAAATGAGATCAAGCTTCCTGTCTGTTCATGGAGTCTCAAATATTGGGAAGCAGTATGCCCTATCGCAATATTTTTGTTTCCTTAAGTGACTTTGTCTTCTGAATTGTAGTTATTGGGACTTTCAGTCTCTCATGGGTTTGCCCCAAATTGAAATTAAACCAAGTTTGGAAATCCCCAAATTCTTCATAATACAGAATCCCACTGCCCACCCACTTCTCTCTTTTTTCCTCTTTTTTCCCCATTTCATATATCACTTTTTAGCTGAAGGCTGATGAACCTCTGTTACAGCCTTTGTTTGCCAGCATATCTTTTTTACTATGTGGTACATCATCATCACTCTGTCTGGACTTACATCTGTGCCCATCAAAGTGTCATTCTGATTGATAGCTTAAATACTGTATGGAAACAATTATAACTCTTTTCAATACAGAATTCCTAGAGATGCCCTATCAAAATGCAATTTGGACTAAAGGAAACTGGGAATCTTTACATCATACAGACTTATTTTCTCATGCAAAATACAATAAAAACCCAGTGTGTGGGTGGGTGGGTGTGTGTCTAAAATGTTAAAGCAGGTTAAATACCAAAGTTACTTCTTAATCTGGAAGAAACATTACAAAATGATGCTCTTTTCAGTTACAAGCTGCCTATATTCAAAATAAAGAAGGTATATCCCTGAAAAAAACATTAAACTTATAAGATACTGAAATGGCTTTAGGCTGCCTCACACTTTAACAGTGATAATTATCTGTCGTCTTCATGCAGACCCAGATAAATAGCTAATGCTTTCCCTCTTCATAAAAATGCATACTACCAACATCTACATTAGGCATCATCTTTTTTTTCTTCCCTAGTATGCATCTCTACAAATAAGTAGCATTTAAGTGAAAAACACTGTCTTTTTTTCTTGTTGTAGCAATATTATTGAAAATTGTTGTTCTGAGAATTTCATGATACCTCTGAAAAGACATAGAAAAATCACACTGTGAAAGTATATATAATATTGGTTTTCTTGGTGTGATCTACACGCTATTGTTTGTGAGGTGATAGAGACCAAAAAAAATATATTATTTGAAGGAAATGTTTTCGAATGCAGGTGTTGGTATAGATAATGATACATGAGAACTTTGAATTTGAGATGCAGGCGTCAGTATTGACCCAGGTGCTTTTCCAAGCCAATGTTGTTCTACTTAAAAACAGTACAATATAAAGGTGCTGTTTACAGCATTCTTGGTACTGAGCTGCCCAATGATTAAATCACATTTCAGGAGTCTAGGCAGTCTTTTGTAACTATTTTTCTTTTATCCTTTTAAACTTAGTGGAGGGTTTCACCTCTAAACTCCTCCTTTCAAGCTATAGAAATACTGATTCCTCTAACTCCCCCTAAATTACTTTTGTAAAGAATGTATTTCTACGCATAGCTCTCTCCTCTGCTTTTTTGCCTTTCTTAGCAATATGGCTATGCTTTTATTATTGAACCAGCCATGGAGCTAAGGGGAACATTTGACACTTGGGCATCATGGGGAGAGGTTCAGAATAGGGCAAGGGGTAGAAAATGGTTGACTTCATAGCCTACATGACTAGACCTGAGAAAGCACTGAAAGCACTATTTACAGAAATTTAAATTTCTATCTTAAAACACCAACAAAGCCCAAGATGCTATTGTAAGTATCATGTATCCCAAGAAAGACGAAGTCAGGCAAAAAGGCCAGGAGGCCTGCCTGGATGAACAAGGAACACCTGGATACACTCAAAAGCAAAAAGGAGGCCTACAGAGGGTGGAAGCAAGGACAGGTATCCTGGGAGGAATACAGAGAAACTGGCCAAGCAGAAAGGGACTGGGTTAGGAAATCTAAAGCCCAGTTAGAATTAAACCTGGCCAGGGACATCAAGGGCAACAAGAAAAACTTCTAAAGTATGTCAGTGATAAAAGGAAGACTAAGGAAGATGTGGGCCCTCTCCAGAAGGAAACAGGACACATGGTCACCCAAGGACATGGAGAAGGCTGAGGTACTCAACAACTTTTTCACCTCGGTCTTCACCAGGAAGGGCTCTAACCACACCATCCAAGCCACAGAGAATGAAGAACCACCCACTATAGGAGATCAGGTTCGAGACCATCTAAGGAAACAGAAGGTGCACAAATCTATGGGACCTGATGAAATCCACCCAAGGGTCCTGAGGGAACTGGTGAGGGAGTTGCTTAGCCACTTTCCATTATATTTTAAAAGTCGTGGCAGTATGGTGAAGTTCCCACTGACTGGAAAAGGGGAAACGTAACCCCCATTTTCAAAAGGGAAAAAAGGAATACCTGGGAAACTACAGGCCAGTCAGTCTCACCTCTGTGCCTGGCAAAATCACGGAGCACATTCCCCTGGAAGGTCTGCTAAGGCACATGGAAAATAAGGAGGTGATTGGTGACAGCCAACATGGCTTCAGCAAGGGCAAGTTACGCCTGACAAATTTAGTGACCTTCTATGATGGGGTTACAGCATTGGTGAATAAGGGGAGAGCAACAGACATCAGCTACCTGGACTTGTGCAAAGCATTTGACACTGTCCCACAGAACATCCTTGTCTCTAAATTGGAGAGACATGGATTTGATGGATGGGCCATTCAGTGGATAAAGAACTGGCTGGATGGCCACACTCAGAGGGTTGCGGTCAACAGCTCAATGTCCAAGTTGCAACCAGTGATGAAGGCCGCAGGGATCGGTATTGGGACAGTTACTGTTTAATATTTTTGTTGGCGACATGGACAGTGGGACTGAGCACACCCTCAGCAAATTTGCCAATGACACCAAGCTGTGTGGTGTGGTCAACACACTGGAGAGAAGGGATGCCATCCAGAGGGACCTGGACAGGCTTGAGAGGTGGGCCCGTGCGAACCTCATGAAGTTCAACCAGGCCAAGTGCAAGGTCCCGCAGCTGGGTCGTGGCAATCTCAAGCACAAATCCAGGCTGCACCAAGAATGGATTGAGGGGAGCCCTGGGGAGAAGGACTTGGGTGTATTCATTGAGGAAAAGCTCAACATGAGCCAGCAATGTGTGTTTGCAGCCCAAAAGGCCAACCATATTCTAGACTGCATCAAAAGAAGTGTGGCCAGCAGGTCGGAGGAGGTGGTTCTGCCCCTCTACTCTGCTCTCATGAGACCCCACCTGGAATACAGCATCCAGCTTTGGAATCCTCAGCACAGGAAGGATATGGACCCGTTGGAGCAAGTCCAGAGGAGGGCCACAAGGATGATCAGAGGGCTGGAGTGCCTCTTCTATGAGGACAGGCTGAGAGAGTTGTGTTTGTTCAGCCTGCAGAAGAGAAGGCTCCAGGGAGACCTTATTGTCACTTTCCAGTATCTGAAGACAGCTTACAAGAAAGCTGGAGAGGGACTTTTTACAAGGGTAGGTAGTGATAGGATGACAGGTAATGGCTTCAGACTGGAAGAGGGTAGATTTAGACTAGGTACAGGTTGCCCAGGGAAGTTGTGGATGCCCCATCCCTGAAATTGTTCAAGACCAGGCTGGATGAGCTTTTAGCAATCTGGTCAAATGGGAGGTGTCCCTGCCAGGGGGGTTGGAACTGGGTGATCTTTAAGGTCTCTTCCGAACTAAACCATTCTACAAGTCCATATTCACTCACTGCATGCTTCTTTCATGTATAGATTAAGAATTTTTAAAAAGTGATAATTTAACTGTTCCATTGTACTAAGACACATATGGACACATCACATCACAAGTACAGTGTTTGCAAACAAAGAGGAATAGTATAATATTGCCATGTTATCAACTTTAAAAATAATAGGTGTTAACTAACCCAAAGATACAGGCAGAGCAAAACTGCAAGCAGTGCTCTTCTCAAATGTGGAAATTCCATCATTCACAGATCAAAATTTTAGTGGACATAGGAATGGATGTACTTTAAAGTTTGCAAACTTGTGATTCACACATTATTGAAGCTATAGGCTTCCTGATCCTTCCACATGCTCAAAGTCTGACAAGTCTGTTCTCACCTAAAATAGGTTTTTATCAAACTTCCTTTACCTCAATACCTTTAGAATTAACTCTATGACTGCATAATTGGGGCTCTGCACCCAAACACAAAAGTTGTGTTCATAACAATGTACTTTATGCATTATCTGAATTCATAAGGAATATGACTTTCCATAATAATTCTTCAGTTACTTTAAAGTATAAATTACATTTATATGACTAGAAGTATTGATAAAGTATAAATAACTTTTATATGACTAGAAAGGCAACTGTCAGCAAACCTAAGTAAATCTTAGGTCATGAGGGTCTTCCCACCATCTTTCATGTGTGGCCTAGAACTAACTAGGGACCTTAAACTTACAATGGAACAATCTACATTTTTTTTCCCAAGAACAACCCCACTGTCTATGTATTCTCTCCATTTTCCAAAGCCTTCTTTGGATATGGGGCAAAATAAACAAAAGACAATTTTTAGTGAAATAAGTCATTTTTAGTGTGTGCAAGCACAACTTCGTTGATGCTCCAACGTGTAGGAATTATGCTACATAGTCTTGAATACTTCACACCAACACTCCTATATTACATCTCTCCAATACATATATTCCAAATCTAGTGGATGTGTACACACATGTGAGTAATATTGAGAGGGAAACTGTTCTGTAAGTTGTATTTAGATAAAAGTCCATTCAAGTTACATTATTTTTTTTTTGCATTTACATTGTTCCACTCTTCCAGATACTGTGTTAGGCACATCCCTGTTTACTTTCTTCATGCAGATTCCTGGAAAAAATGCCAAAAGAAGCTTCCTATTGCAATCAGAGTAAGATTACTGTTATGATCATGATCATCATTGTCATTACTTTGTTGTTCTGAAAACAAGCATTGTCGATTACTGTGCATGAAAGCCAAACACACTAGGTGGCCCAAATAAAGTAATAATGAAATAATTAATTGAATGGCAGACTAAATAGATTTACTTCAATCCTCCAAAAACTAATTCTATATTTTATTATAGGTTTGGGAGGGGGGATGGGAAAAAACAACCAAAAACAAAACCAAAAACCAGCGGTTACTTGTATCACTATGTAAAAGTGAAAAAAGAACAGTGAGACATCCCCGGCTTAGTAAGAGATAGTGCAACTTCTGCTAACATCTCATACGTGCTAAGACATTTACACAAAACAGTAATATAAAACACTAATAGCAAGAGGATCTTACACAGTTCTTTCACATATAATTACTGTTATGCTAAATACAAAAAATGACAAGGTTGACTGTAAGACATTAAACTCCAAAACCTAAAAATAGCTTAAGTCTCCAGCATCAAGAGAGCTATTTGTTATTATTTCTGTAGAAGAGAGAAGCATAGGATCTGAAAACAACTTATTTTTCAGTCTTAAAAAACTGATAAGTTAGAGGAAAATATTAAAAGATTGCTTTACAACAGGCAGCTTAAATCAGTAACTTGTGCCCAGACTTTCTTTTACCCTCATGGGTCCTTTAGAACAATGAAAATCCTTACTGGAGTGTTTAGGTTACACTTTCTGTTTTACTCTAAAAGCCACCTTCACTGATTCTTGGTGATTTGAAAGTATCTCTAAATTTTACCTGCTTTAAGCTTAAACCTCCTTTCTAAAGCAGGTATAATACAGATACCAAAGACTGACGTTCACCAAACCTCATATGATCGTACATACAGCACATTTTTTACTTGCAGCTTCTTCTGGTGGACAGTACAGGGGCTGCCACATTCTCAGTTTCAGTATTCTGCTTAATACATTCCTTCTCTCAGCAAAGATACAAGTCTTCATTATAGGTATCACAATCTTAGATAAACATTTTAACACTACTTAATTAATATTTAACTATAGCTGACCTGTACAATGGAAATGAACCAGTTCTGTATGAAACCAAAACAAAATTCAACAGTCTGTATTCAACAGGAAGACGTGCCCCAAAATTACTGTTTGAATTGCAGCCTAACTCAGTTAATTTTCTTTCTATGCATGTATTATTTTGTGTTTTAGTGTGTTTTGTTTATTTGTTTATCTGGGAGTTTTTTGTTAGTCATTGCTTTTTCATACTTCTATACATATTTAGCAGTGGTCATTCAGGGATAATTTTCCTGGTAGCTCTAGGATCAGAGTAAAAAGAACATACAGGGAAAAACAGATTATTAATTTTATGGTTAGGCAGAAGTAAAAAAAAAAGGAAACTCAGAATATGTAAAATATTCCATCTTTCATTAAGTGCTAATTCAAACAAACAAAAATGCCCTGGTCATGATGTTACCAGCCTGACAGTCTGACAGTATATATTTCCTTAATGGATTTTGAAATCCTGTCACTGTTGGATAGGTACTGTTATGGATCATTTCATCAATATGTCAGCTTCTGATAGGCTAGTATAGTGTCTCTGTCTTGATGTTTTTATAGTATTGGACACAAATGGTCCTCATAGATCATCTTTAAAGTTTCCCCAAAGTTTCCATTTTTTGGCTTTTGTGGATTATTGCCTTCCATCCCCTGATCACCTGAGAACCATTCCTTTGCCTCTACTGAGTTCATTTTTCTGATTCTCAGATGTTTGGATTTTGCGGGGATTTCTTACTGCTATACAGGTCATCCTTGCTTGAATAACTCACTGATTTGCCAAGTCATCATCTTTTGGTAATTACTTTTTAATTTCCATTAGGTAGTAACAGCCACTGACAGATACCTAAATACCACCTGCCCCTGCTCATGTGGTAGTGCCCAGTTGGTGATCTATATACGTGTATCTGGTTATTAGTATGAGTACATATCAAGCCTGCCCATGGAAGGTTATCCAAGTTTCATTCATGTGCTAACCCTGTGTCCTCAAAAAGTGAAGCTTTCCAGCCAGAATGCATTTTTCACTCTTGTACTGCAAAGATTTATTTATTTAGAATATGTGCCCCTCAGGATTTGCATGTTGGCACACTGCAAAGAATGCACTGTTTCTTAGGAATGCTTTACAACTATGCCAAGCAATGTACGGTACCTCATCAGCAAAGCAGTTTCAGGTAAAAGGAAACTACTCGAAACCACTCGAAATCCTAGGCTCAGGAACTGTGGTTGAACACTTGGAATAACAAAGTGAACAAAAAATACTTAATTTGCCCACAGACCTCACATTGCCAAAATTCAAGTGAGAAATGTTTCTGAAGACCAATATTCCCACAATCAGTAAAAAAATGTAAAACTTTGTTGTATCTCTCAATTTATACTTTATAGACTTTAGACGCCAAAGCAGACACAAAGAAATTGAGTGAAGTTTCACTGATGTGACTAATTTTCATCTGAAATTAATAGGTTTACCTGAATTGTAAACACGCAAGAGCTGACCCTACCTACTTTATTTAGAAAATATTAAATACTGACCAACCACATGCAGAGATGAAAATTTACATTACCAAGGTGTCTTTACTTTTCTTTGAATCTTCACAGTGTAGCATTACTTATTAAGCAACTAAATCAGTACAAAGATAGAAAAAGAATCTCTTTTCAGCCTACTGTGAGACCACAGTATTCACTTTGCATCTTAATGGCTAATTTGCAACCCTCCTCCTTATATCCTCCTTTTGACTCTAGAAAAATTCCACTGCTAATTTTATTTTACGAAGGTCAAACTATTCCTGCAATCTGATTCCCAAGCATGCTGTTATTTTCAGTGGTTGATATAATCTTGGGACCCAATTAGCAACACCATAAAATTCTAAAGGTGGTGGCAACACAAGCATAGAGTGTGCTGGAAGATTCAGGAGGAGAAGTACTTGTATCCATGTGTATGTGTTTAGGGTCTTTTTAGAGAAGACAGAGAGAAAAACAGAAAAAGAGAAAGACAGAGAGAGCAAGTGAGCAAGGAAATGAAAACAATGAGAAGCGAGCATGAAAGTGCACGAGAGCGAGAGAGAATAGTGAGGCAGAGTGACCGCATGAAAGAGCATGAGCAAAAGGGAACAATAGAGTGAAAGACTGAAAAAAGAGAAATCTTGAGTCTGCAGGTTATTTTAGAGGTATCACAAAACAGAAACACAAATGACACACGTCCAGATGATAGATGCAATGCATTGAGAAACACCACAGAACAAGAGAGCAAGTCATAATTATCACATCTCAAGCATATGTATCCATATCCATTTTTCAAATCTTTTTTTTTCCTTTTTTAATGATGTTATTGCTGTGTTTAATATTGTGACTGGATTCCCAAAAGACAGGCAATAAATTAGTAGAACCAATTTCACAGAAGTACTTTCCAGTTGCTCTCCACACTGTCTGCGGGATTTGATATACACATGTGTAATTCCTTGACAACATAACAAATGAGACAGCTGTATAAATTAATATACAGGCCATAATATATAGCTAGTATGCTTGGATAAGAAGTCATGTTCTAAAATAAGATAGAGATTAGATTTTAAAGAATGTGGTTTGTAGTTAACTTAAATATAAGTTAGAAAATTGGAAAATATTGTAATTTATTAATAATATATTAGTAAATTATTTCTAATATATCAGAAAATAAGCTAAATTTTATTTTCTAATACAATAGCTATGATCTGAGTATATATCTATATTTTTTATTATGCTTACTGGTTATTAACAGTCAGATTTCACCCATAGTAATTGTTTTGCCTAATCTGTAACTGGTTTGGCGCAGAAAGTCAGACGCAAGACTCACCCTGATTTTAAAATACTCTAAATCTTTATTTCCTTACCATTCACTCTCAAATACCAGAAAGCAGGGCTTTATGGGAACACCAACTCAGAGCTAAGGAGATAAAGCAACATGACTTTTATTGACTTGGCACCCGCAATTCACTCTGCTAAACACTGATTTTTCTTTAAATAGGAAATGAAGAACTATAATTCATACAAACCTGGACATTTGTATTGTCCACATTAACTCATTCTGGGAGGAAAGTGCAAATGAAATGGAGGGCAACGCCATCTTGTCAATACCCAAAAATACTAGGTTAATTTGTTGAACAGCTAGTGAGATGTCTCTATGGTCTTCCTGGATAAAAAGAACGGGCAATAAACTCAGCAGAGCTCTTACTGAAATCAAAGGAAATGAGACCGCAGTCCCACATATCAAGACTAAATTTGCTCCTCGGTGTTGAGTGGATTCACTGACTAAAGTATAATTATCTCAAAGAAGACCATTCGAAAGCAATGTCCATGACAATGTGTCCTTTCCTATTAAAGGGCTTTCCCTTTTATCCATCTGAGAAGCAATAATGGTATGGGATATGGAAGTGAAAAGTAGAAAAAGACAAAGCAATGTTTTACAAGCAAAACTACTAGGATCAGAGACATTAAAAACAGCTAAAAGGTTTATCTGTCCCTTCATACAAATTTTCTTTATATTCCGTCTCTCTATGTGCTAAACAAAAAAGACAAAGCTACAAGGTAACAGGAATGCCAAAAGTGTTTGGAGGAGGACTTGAGTTACGTGTGTAACATCCTTACAGACCATCATATTGCAGAGTTTATGTCAGCTGTCTGTGTGCTGTCAGGAGGGGGCATTGCCAGTACCCAAGTTTTGCTACAATCCCCGTGGATATGTTGATAAACCTTTATCTAATAGTTCATGTCTATGCCAGTCCACCTCCTCAAAAGTATTACATAAATAGTAGGTTCATTTGATTGTATATGGTCACATTTTAAGTCTAATGGCAAAATGTGACCAGTACACAGGGTTTCTGATATGTTATATTTAGACTTCAAACATTTATGGTGCTTCAATAAGCTCAGGATGAAAGCCTTTACTGTATGTGAGATTGCAAGAGCTTTCAACTGTGCATATCTAAGGTCAGAATCGACCCACAGGCAAAGGAAGTTAGCAGATGATATTGACCTTCATTGCTGCTTTTCATATTCTTTTCAATAAAGCCTTTCCATAGCTCTACAGAAGTCTTGTACTGATGAATGATGTGTGATCTACTGCAAGCTAAAGCAGGTTTATCTGCATAGTACTAGCAGTATTTGCCTCATTTTATCAGGGAAACTCTCGGCCTGTGAGGTTTTCCATGAACCTGCAACAATCAAATAATGCAGAAACACGTGGAACCATGAATAAAATACTGGGAAAAAACTCAATTCCTGTTCAGTTCACAGAATTCCAAAATCAACTTACAGAGTTTAAACCAGATCTCTAGTTCTTTCCAGCTGCATTTTACTATATTACAACATGGCAAAGGCAGTGATTGTGGTCAAGGATAGCTAGATGTGAAATACTAAATATCTTACAAAGTATCTTCTGAGCTGCTATTTGTAACACGCGTGCAGATGAGACACTTAATAAACAGAACTCTCTTCTCTTCTTTTTCAGGTGCAAAACTGAGAGAACAACCTGAAAGACAAACTACTTATGTATAATTAAAAAGGTCCACTCATTAGCACAACCAAACAAAACCTTTCAACATGAAGGTGTAAAAGAACAGGAAATGTTATGGTATCTTAGTGATCTTGCTATGCAGTGTGATTTTCTTGACAGTTTCATGCTTTATGTTCCATGTTAGCACACATAAGGAAGAAAAATAAAAAAAAGAAAAACTAAAACAAAAAAAAAAAAACACAGAGGTAAGGAAAAGGAAAGAACTGCTTGCAGAATTTCAAGGACAAGGAAATTAACTGCAAATGCCTAAATTGTCAATTATCTGATCAGAAAAGCACAGTCATACTCAATGCCACCTGCCAGCAATGTTCACTCAGACACCTTGAAGCCACTTTAGGAAATTAGCAATAGCCATTTCAAAAGAGCCCTATAGCCATACTAGTCCAGTGTTCCTATTAGTTAGTTGAAAAAGGGAAAGTGGATTAATGAATTTGAAACCAAGGAAAAATTTTTTAAAAAATCCATCCTCCTGAAATCCCCCAAGTGAAATTTATTTGGAGTGGTAAGTGTTGTTTGGATGTAAGTTAGATCTACTTTTAAAAATCTGAGCTTAGTTTTGCTGAATGTTTCGTGACATAATTAAATTCTTTGTTCAACCTGGCTGATCATTTGTTCCCCTCGGCCTTCCTTTTCAGATATTTTCAGGTTTGAGATCACAGGGCTGTTTCACAGGACAAATTATGATTTGATAACATCATTGATTTCTGTCTCAGTTTCATAATTGATATTAAGGACAAGATCCCACGTTGCAGCAAGTGGGCACAGTTCAAATGAGTTCACTGAAGCTGAGCTAATCACAGCAGTGCCAGAACTGTTTGGGGCTAGTACATAGTCTTTCTTCTTTTACTCATCTTCCTCTGAGCAAAGAGCATTTAAAATGGTCTGATGATTGATAACAAGCTGACCATGTGGCTTTCTCACAATACATTCAGTTTATTTGTTTGTACCCTATCCAGGATAAATAATCCATCCAGTTATCTTGAACAGATGTATGGAACTAAATTGAATTAGAAGTTTTGAGACAGGATACCTCCCCTGCCATTCTGACTGATGTTAATTACATCACCTTTTATTAATTGTCTTCACTTTGCAGGGTATTTTACAGCAGCTCGTTCTTCCATGGGTTCCACTCTTTCTGTGTTAATTCAAGATCCTAGCTGACTATGAATGCATTGTTTTCAAAATCCTTCTTTGAGAGCAACCAAGCTTATCACAGCAGTGGCTATACACTCTGCACTGCAGAGGAAAAGGCGTAAGAACAAATAACAGTGTTCATATTCATATCCCTGTGGATGTCACAGTGCCATAGGGAGTATTTATGGATCACCAAAAGTTAAGATAGACAGACCACCCAATTCTACTAAACACTAGCTGTATTCCCTTTACTTAAATAACAAGAGTTCTTTTTGCACTGGAAATTGAAATTTAGTGTTGGTTTCCTCTGAAAGAAATAGTTGTTTTCTTGTGTTCAAGATTATTTGAGATTGGATTTCGTGCTTTCAATATCAGGCTATTCATTTTCATTTAACTTCAATTCCGGACAATATTTTCTCCCTTTACTTGATGTGCAATAAAATAAAAAAAGCTGAACAGTGTGACTTAGAAGATCACAACTTCATCATGATTTCAACACTCACACTTTCCCTTATTCTCACACCTTTCCTATACACACATATTTGCACTATGAGGAGGCAAATGCATGCTAACAAGCTTCATGCAGCAATACGGAAAAAAAAAAAAAACCAAGTATTTGTTGCTTAGCACCAAAAATTTTGGGGAGAATCTGAAAAAGCAGAACTGGGGAAAAGTACTGCAGAAGATTATCCATGAATATGCAGTTCAATTTTTAAGCTGATTAACTTTTGGCAGATATTTGGATAGGTATTTCTTCAATATTTAAGCAGTATCATACATTGCTCAGATATTCCCATGAGAAGTGGAAAGGCTTAAATGACATGATAAATATGTTGCTTATTTATAATAGCCTCGACAGAATAGAAGGGGTTTTGGGCTACAAATGTGTTCTCTTACCCTTTTGAGTCTACAAAACGAGGTGTAAATTGTACGATTTGCAAGTAAAGCATAGTTATGCTTTGAATAATTTTTTAGCATATTTCTATTATTTTTTACTGTAAAATAATTTCCCCATTCAGTAAATATATAGTTTATCCTGGCTTTGATTTGAATTGGACTCCGGTTTTTTTATGCGTCTTGTAACTGCTACACTAAAGAAAGTAATAGGATTTAGCAAAATTTTTTTCAGAATCTGAAACTCAGATATTTGTAACAGTGAAGAATCAAATATTATTTTGTGATAGTTTTGTCTACAGAGTAAAAACTACAAATCTGATTCATTATTCAGCTCTGCTATTACACCTTCTGCTCCAGAAGCTAATTTATATCATTCTTCCCTATAAGAATGTTGACAAATTTCCACTTATAGCTTATTTTCACAGACACTTTCACACACATAGACACAGACTCTGTCTCTTTTATTGTACATGGTATCAAACTGCTTGAATGAATCGCACAAAGTTAACCCTGTAAAAACCTAAATTACATTCTATGAATCTTAGACTGTACTCTCTATAGCATGAAAAATTGCTCAAAAGCACTTTGGTATCACATTATAAATACATTAAATAATGCCTGTCTGGCTTATCTGTGCTGACTGCTTCACACAAAAGCACTCCTAAGTATTGCAGATGCTGCTGAAGTGTCTTAAAAGTATAATTCAATGATAAAACTGTATGTTTTTTACATTATTAATCAGAGGCATTTATAAGCAGTTAGTGTTGCCAAATAACTTGCCAAATGTGCTTCAACATTTTATTACAGAAATTAATTGGGGAATACATGAGGAATGGCACCACACACAAGATACAATCTTTAAAGAGACAAAGCCCCAGCATCAAACATAGGTGAAAGTCTCACAAAAGCTGACCACAATGCCCCTGAAATGCCTTAGATCTGTATGCTGATGTCTGCATTGCAGCTACGCAGGCAACAAACTTTCTATATACTAAGTGTGAGGTCATATTTTCAAAATTAATCAAAGCACAAACAAACTCAAAAGAAGGAGTGTGAGGTTTTTTGTTGCTTATATTGACATTAATCTGCCCCAGGAAAGTCATAAGAACATTTTGATTACTCTCTGTCCAAGTGCTGAAGTGGTAGAAACTTTTAGAAAGTTTATCTGAGATTTCACTACATGACTGGAAAAACTGAAAGAAGCCAGAAATCCAGACACTGTGCTCATTTAAGGGACCTGGAATCAGAACCACAAGAAGTTGCTTACTGAAGAATGAACATTTGACACAGAAAGAAGCAAAAATATTGAAATATCAGATACTATGAGCATGCATTAAAAAGAAAATGAAGAGGTGTTTGTCACTGTGTCTGAGAGTCTACCTGAGGTCCTGAAGGACTATATCTATGTCTTCAACATTGCCACAGTTTTCAGAAAAATTCTTTCTCTCAATGAAGTTTTTAAATATCATGACAACTTATGGACTCTGTGCATCTGGCTTATTCCAAGCCCAAGACAATGGCAGTTCAGGTTTTCCCTCGCCTTTAGCCACAAAGCAGTTAGTGGGTATAATCTAAAAGAATCATCTACCCACCATCTCACCTCTCTCTTAGATTTCTGCCTTCAGATGGAATGAAATACTTTTGGAGATGACTCTTTTTCCAAGTGTCCACAGCAAGATGACTAGCTTAGGCTGGAAGGCCCAATTTTCAAACAGCTTATTTTCACCCTCAGAGGGAACAAAATGCAAGTCTGCCTTCAGAACAGCATAATAACATAACAGATGTTGCTGTTTTATATGACTTCTCATGTGAAGAACCCTAACGACTGAAATGACCACTTTCCCCTAGTGAGAGAAGTAATGTGAGATGCTGGTAGTGCCCTTGCCTGTACACTGCTTTACCAACATTTTTCACTGATAAACAGAAAGCAGGACTCAGTTCAAGGACAGATAGGCAAATCACTATCCACTTCCCATTCCGTCCTTGACTTGTCCACTAAAACAACCTGTAAGAAGGCTCACTAATGCCAGTTGCAGAGGTGATCTCTACTGATAACTGCCTGGCCACTGGAAACTCACATTTTTTAGCTGTACTGGGTGTCCGTGGCGAGGTGCCGGCTGCGGGCAGCTGCCGGGCGGCCTCTGTGAGGACCGTCCAGGACTGCCCTGAGCCGGACACAGCCGGTTCCAGCCGGCTCCAACCCACCCATGCTAGGGCACGGCTGAGCCCCTCGGCCGAGGTGGTGGCAGTTCTGGGAAAGTGTATTTTTTAAAAAGCACAAAAATGCTGCACAGCAGAGTGTGAGAGAGATGAGTGAGTAAAAAAACAGGTGTGAGAAGCAGCCCTGCAGACACCAAGGTCAGTGAAGGAGGAGGAGGAGAAGGGTGCTCCAGGCACCAGAGCGGAGATTCCCCTGCAGCCCACAGAGGAGACCATGGTGAAGCAGGTTGTCTACCTCAACATGGAGGACTGTGCAGAAGCAGATATGCACACTGCACCTGTGGAAGATGCAATGCCAGAGGAGGTGGGAATGCCCTGAAGGAAGCTGCAGCCTGTGGAGAGCCCAAACAGGAGTAGGCTCCTCTCAGGAGCTGTGGCTTGTGGAGAAGAGCCCACACAGAAGCAGGTAGCCGGAACTGTGGCCCGTGTGGAATGCAGGCTGGAGCAGTTTGTTCCTGAAGGACTGCAGCCTCTGGAAAAGGACACACACTGGAGCACTTCATGAAGAACTGCAGCCCATGGGAAGGGCCCATGTTGGAGCAGTTCATGAAGGACTGTAGGCCATTGGAGGGACCCCACACTTGAGTAGGTGAAAAGTGTGAGGAGGAAAGACCACCAGAGAGGAGCTGTTATGGACTGATTGCAACCCCCATATCCCATCCCCCCTGCACTGAAGGGGGTGGAGGAGTCAGAAGTGAAGGAGGAAAGTCGAGCCTGGGAAGAAGAGTGTGAGAAGAGGAGAAGATATTTTAAGTTTTATCTTTGTTTTTACCATCCTACTCCATTATTAATTGTCACTAAACTAAAGTAATTTTCCCAAAGTCAAGTCTGTTTTACTCAATGGTAATGGTAAGTGATCTCCCTGTCTTTATCTTGACCCACGAGCTTTCCCACCCTTTTTTCCCTGCCCTGTCCCATTAAGGAGGTGGAGTGAGAGAGAGTGGTTGGGTGGGGAGTCTGGCAGCTGGCCAAGGTCAATCCACCACATCAGGTCACTGATAACCATTAGATGGTAATAAGCTAGAAACACTAATGACCTATGACAGATTTTAACAAATTACATAGCTTTGTGTTATCCATTCCCTTGAGAATATAGAGTGTGAATCACTGTAACAAAAGTCAATACAATTAGAGCAAAGGCTGCCTGGCATTTTGCCTAGTGTAAAGGGTTATTCAAAAGCCTTCCTGGCCTTTGCTGGACATCACTTTGAAACTGTAAAGCTAAGAATTTGTCAATTTGTGAAAATTCAGCTGTCATTGGTCTGAGAAACCCAATGGGTTTTTACCCAAATTATCTGACAAAAATAGCAGATTCAGCAGCAAAAAAAATGCCTTATGAATTCATGTCACTGTCTCCAGAGAAATATCTGCCACATCCACTTCCCTTACTGATCCTCCACCTCCATTTCATGTTCAGTGCCAGCAAGACAGAGGTTGCTAAGTATCTATCTCTATTTTTTTGTTTGACTAAGGTTATATACATTTTTTAGATTTTTCAGAATTTCCTCAATACTTTGACTGCTATGATGACAACAGATCCCAACGACAAGTTAATTGCCTCACATATCACTGCCTCAGCTCATACGTACCTTAGATAAATGATCTGAAGATTCCAAATGTGAAGCTATTCTTTTATTGTAAACTATAGGCATAATTAAGGACTTCTTCCATGTAGGAGAACTGTATTTAGCAGTAGTTCTATGCACATATCTTTTATTCCTAGCACATGCCAATCCTTATTTTCTGACAATCTGAGATGATACTACAGAAAGGAGCTCTAAAAACAGGCTTTCTCACCCATTGGCCAGTGTCATCTAGAGCCCTTGCTAACAAAAAGATACTTCCAAATTCCATGCAAAAAACGTCCTTTTTAGAAAAAACTTCTGTCCTGCCTCTAGAGATGACAACATGATCTGGATTGGAATCTGCTGATGTACTGTTCTAGTCGGAGTTACTCAGCACCAATACAATGAGAGAGATCAGAGAAAAGTGCACAAGATCCTTCCTGTACTAACTCTATGCCAGTCTTGGCTGAGAAGGCTTGGGTAAACAAGGTGTGCTATTTTTGCTGTAGATACAAACACATGCACTGGTTCTGAGAGGATCTAAGTAAGATCTAGTCTTTTCCACCTATATATGCTACCTATCTTCAAGCAGTAACTCCCTTTCTATATTAAAGTAAACCAGGCACAGGCAGAGTTCTGTCAGCGCTTCCCTTTCTTGGGTTGCTGCCTGATTAAATGGAGTTTAAAAAAAGAAACACCTTTTTTATAATTTTGAGTTTGCTCACATCCTCAGATATTGCAATACCATGGTGATAATGTGACACTTAAAAGTTGTTCACTTAGAACACAATGGCAAGTCCATTGCAGCAGCAATGACAAAGATTCATTTATGCAACTACTTAATTGGTCTTAAATTTATATTCGGGCTGGGAGCACAAATGAAAGCTCTGTTACTCTCGTACTTTCTGTACAGCTAATCCTGTGCAATTACACTGTCTTCAGATTACAACCTAAATTAACTTCCTCAGATCCCAGGGTGGCAGAGATTTGAATTCGGTCTCTGAATAGCGAAAGGAAATCTCTCAACTTGGCTTTAAGAGCTCAAGGCACGGAAAGTTAACTTGATGTGGATAATCTTGATGTGGATAACAATTATCCCATGGAAAGAAGAGTCCATGGGCTTTAAGGAAATGTACAGGATACTACTCTAGTGTGACCATTCTAAAAATAATGAGTCTAATATGCAAAGAACTAGGGAGTCACAAAAAGGTAAAGGGGTGTGCTTGCCAGGTCACACAATAGGTTTGAAAAATAGCCTGGAGAAGAACCAAATTTCCTAACATTCATTTCTGTGCTTCCTTAAGATAAAATTGTAAACTCCACTTTGCCAAGCAAACTATCAGGCGTCACCGATAGCAGAGTTTGATAAACTAGTTCCCAAAGATCAGTAGTTTGTTTTCCCTTTGAAAGTCTCCAGTGAAAACCACGGAATATTTACCTAATAGCTTTCACACAAATACAGAAACACAGACAAAAAAATACACACACACCCTGTCTGCTACAGAGAGGAAAAAATGGCAGCCAGAATCCCAGCCTTTTCCTGTCAAGCTCTGTTGATGTCGTTTCTCACCCAAACGAATAAGAATAATCTTTTTCTACTTTTTTTTTAATACAAGTCATTTGAAATTACTATTATTCAAGAATTAATATAGTGTCACAACTTCTTAATGACCAGGAAAAATAAAAACAGATTTATACAACACAGGTTGTTCCCTTACATTACTTTAATAAGGCACTGGTTCTTAAGTGAGCAAAGACGGCAAGGTAGCAAGATTGCAGGATCTGGAATAATTTGGAATAATGTGTCATATATTCTAGCTACCTAAAGCTGGGCGTTTCTGGCATCCATCCTATACTGATCTAACTGCTGGCTTTTGCTGTTCAGCCTGCATTTTCTTTCTTGCTGTGTGCTCTCACCATCTCCCTCGTACTCCAACCATCACACATTAGACATTGATCTGAGAAGCTGAAGTACAGTAACTCATCAGAAAGTTAACAGAACCAAAAAGAGAAGGATAATAATTATTTTAAAACTTTCTTCCAAAAGGCTCTGACAGGCAGCAAGGCCCGTACAAGAGAAGAAGCAGATACAAGGTCAGGCATAGAGGCAAAGCTGTAGGCACAAAAACCCACAGCCAGATCCACCATGGAAATGCAGCCTAAGTGTAGAGAGATTATCAAACACTTTTGGAACGTGACATCATCTTTACCATTATTTGGCTGGAAATCTTTATGAACCACAGAGGGACCCTAAGTGTGTGGTGACGTCCATACCATAATTACTTTTCATAAATTAATGGCACGATTTTTAATTTGGGAACACACATTAGTCAAAGGGTGAACATGGTCCAGGAGATGGCTTTTTGTAAACTAGGTCCATTTTAGCAGTGTAGCAAGTGACAGTTTCCTACAAACATTTAAATGTGTCATTTTTCCCTTAAGATAGAAAGTTTGCAAAAAGATTATTTCAGAGAATTATGATGCTCAGTCAAACTTCATTTGATCTATGAAGCTCTACTGAGCTTACACTTCTACAGCCCAATCCTTCAATTTGCAATATCAATCTTTCACATACTCTGTTCAGCTGAGAACATCACATAACATTTTCTCTCACAAAATTGCAGGAACAAACATTACAGCAGTACATAGCCCTCTTTTTAGGGTACCGCTTTGTGTAAACTTTTGACCTCATTAAGAAAATCCAGCTACTTTAATACTCATATTACATGCAGTAATGCTGTAGTACCCACTCATTTCTGTAGCACTCACCATTTTATAAGACCGATGCATAATTATCTTCATCAAGGTATGGCTCAAAGCGGTAGCCTGCCAAGTAGCAGTAGCAAGACCAGCTGTTAAATACCTTCCAGGAGTCCTGTCCAAGTCGTTGGCACAGAAGAACTGAAGTAGAAGCCAGGAACAAACTGTAGCAAAGCACAGAGTATTTCTTCTGTACATTCAGTACTACATAAGTAATAAAAGTAATACTTAGAAGACAAAATAGCCAGAATGAAAGCACAACATTATGTGAACCCAAAAGGCAAGAAATTCTAAACTGATGAACAGCAGCAAATAACTAGACTACAAAACTCTTTGCCACAGAAAGTTGGTGACATAAAAAGTTTGCCTGGTTACTAAGAGAAATGCATAGAGATCAGAAAGTTGTTGTTACCATTTCTTAAAGCAACCTTGTTTAGATTAGCTTCTACAGCCGTTGCCTGGTGAGTCCTGCTTTAAAACACGGAATGCCAGAAACTCAGAAGGGATGCCAGATTTAGAAGCATTTCTAAATTGCTGATCCATTTGGGTTTTTTTCTAGTGTATTTCTGCCAGCAGAACACTGAATACCACAGAGATAATCTGAGTATGTCCAGTGAAAAATAACTATTTAATTCCTTTGATTTTTATTATTTCATCATCAGTTAAAAGGAAACTAAATGTCTTTGATGGAAAGGTCAAAAGCTTGGCTGAAAAACGTGGGGTAGCAGTGGCATTATGCTGTCTTTGCTACCTGACTCACTCTACCTTTTGTTTACTCAGGAAATACCTGTTATGTTTGGGGTCCATACTACGTTAAAAACAAAAAAAAAAGGAACTGGAGAGCGTCTAATCAAAATTCCTTGAGTTTCTCAAGCTGTATGTTCTTCTTGACACTACATTATATATCATTCTGACTCAGAGATTATTTGGCTTTCAACAGTACTCAGAAAATTTTTGAACACTAAACCTTGAAATAAGCCACATAGACTTCTGTCTGCTAACAGAATTATTTGTGTAACACAACTGAACTGTTAAAATACAATTAAATTGAAGTTGCCCACATCTGGCCTCTGACCTCAGGCCAACTGGCACATAATCCAATGTGCATATTATCAAAATTCTCCAAGCTTTCAGTGCAGAGCAACCACATGCAAGTGACCAGAAATGATTCCTGGATTACTTTAACTCCTGAACTACCTGTGAGAATGCTGACTAGTAAAGACAAACACTCTGTGTTTGCTGACTAGTAAAGACAAACGCCATTCTAACAGTTTAAATGAATAACTGCAAATGTTCTCTACCACTGCTCAATTTGTGAGGATTGATGTCACTGTAGTGAAGAGACTGGAAAGCAGTTCTGCTCTACCATAGGAATCTCTGAAATGTCAAGAAACACTAAAGAGAAATAGTGGGAATATCCACTGATGTTAAACTGAAACACAGGGATGGAAGAAGTGTTAAGATTGGACAGATCAGGTTGTTTAAGCTTTGATAATTTTTCAACCTGCATGTAAAAGGTGGATGTTGTCCATGTCAAAACTGGTGGGGGTGGTTTTTTTATTATTATGATTTTGAGATAGAAGAGGCATCGACTGGTGATTACCTGTTAAATGTTTCCGTTTCAACATATATGCATTTTGCAACAGAAATCAAATCTATAATTAAAAAATCTCAACCAGCACACAAGGCCTCAGAGGGAAAGAAGAAAGTGGAATATAATGTCATCCACCAAACAGTTTAACAACACAGAGAAAAGTATCATCGTTCAGCAATCACTATAGTAATAGGGTACAATGCATGCCACTATGTGACATTTATGTGGGAGATCTGTCAAAGCATTACCATGGTAATACATTAGCATCCGATCTAAGTTTCTCAAAATCTCTGTTAAATAAGAAGACAGTTACTCTAGGTCTAAAACATGACCAAAAACAACCTTTCCAGGATGACAGAGGATGCCAGTGGGCCCCAGAAACTCTCTTTAGTTAAAACAACAAGCTGTGCAGCATCTGCTCATCTTCAGGCAAAAGAAAGCCACCAACTTGTAATGAAGGAAGGAAGCTTCATACAGAGCAGCAAAATTCAAAATCAGTGTGTGTCACTGAACTGTCAGCCAGCACAAGAAATTAAGGGGACAAGTTATGTATGGATTTGATTTACTGTCCCTGCTGCAGTGTTTCACTCTAACTGAAGCCTATGAGATGGTATGTTAGCCTCCCTCTAAAAAATAAGAGACAGTGAAAGAGAGAGGCATCTCAGTAATCAGTATTGGAAGTAGCAAAAGCCCCTTCAGCTTAGCAATATTTTGCTAACAGAAAAAAGAAGACACTAGTGATAAGTCATAAATGGCACTTCAGAAATAACTGACAGCACATGCTCTCAGTATAACCTCCCTATCAGCATGTTTCAAAGCTTTCAGTGGAATTCTTTCATTTAATGGTAAATCTTGGCACTGCTGGGCTTTGCAAGATACAATTACGTATCAGCTGTTGTCACATGAGTAATTTCAACATGATGAAAATTAGTTCAGACCAGGTTCAAGGAATGACCTACACACCTTTAGCATAGGTTGCTATGGACACCTAACTTTCAAGTCCTCTGGCCCAAATTGAAATCCATAACATTGTACTAAGTTTTCTGCACCCTACTTACAGTGCATAGGATCAGTCAGGTGCCCAAAATTAAATCCAAAATGGCAAACACTTTGACTAGAGAGCCAAAATATTTGGGTCAATACACTGAACATGAATGTGTCTAATCAACTATCACACAGGAAAACATGGAGGCCAAAGTTTCCTAAATCTCAATTTTTCTATACTTTATGATTTCAGAACTGTCTTCATTGCTACAAGCAAGCCTCTTTAAAAGGAGGTGCCTATCCCTTTTCATTCAAAGAACTTTAAAAGTCCTGGAGACATGACATGCTTTCAAATAATTTAGTGGTTGGTATGCTTACCCAGGATTAAAGTCTGATTTTCTCAGCAGAAGAGGGAAATAGACCAAAAAATTTGCTTCTTATATGAATGATGAAACTATGGAGATTATACAAAAGGAGGCACAACACCATTATCTACCCTTCTAGCCAAAGACAGGGGTGGCTATGAGCATAACGTTTGAAGAGCAGAATTTTAACAGAATACACATACATGACTGGTACTCTTCAGGCACTCAAGTGGAGAAATACCTGGTCTCTGAACATCACTCAAGGCCACAAAAAAATTAGACAGTCAGTTTCTTATCACAGTCTAAAGTGGGACATGTTCAAAATGCCATCAAAGTGTAAGGTGCACACAGACTTCAGTAACTTCTGGCCTGGGTGGCAACTAAAAATTAATTTAATTTTGAACATGAGTGGCAACTAAAAATTAATTTAATTTTGAACATGAGACCTAATACCTGGTTAAATCCCACATTGAATACTTCATTGAAACAAAAAGCAAGTTAGGTCAGACAAGTGAAATAACTGAAATAATAGCTTATCTCTAGTCCTGGCGGCACCTCAGCTCAGTTTGCATTTCCGTTTCTGACCTACTTATGGTTGCAGTCTTACACAGAACCAACCCAAACGCCCCGATCAGTCGATCCAGACAGTAGTCACCTAAATCCTTTGAGTTGCATGCTATGACCATACGTAAGATAATGCCTCATTCAAGAGTCAGTGGCATATGCTTTATATATATTTTATATGTAGTCAGAGACGAGGTAATGAGGTCTCCTTTTTTATACATCAAAGAGTTGTAGTACTTCTGAAGAAAATATAGACCAAAATGTTTAATTCCACATTTGCCACCCCGTAGGAGAATGCCCTTGGCTAGATGGGGGCATCCTCCAATGAAATTAAAAGCCCAAAGCAGCAAAGGTTTCCAGTAAGGTTTTATTTTAGGGAATCTATGTAAATGTTTATAATTTTCTCCCATCTTACCTTTGATACTACAAAAATTTGGTACCTTTGTGACACATATGAACATGTAAATGCATAGCAGACTGCAACTGGAAATGATCAGATTCATGAGGATAAAAATTATTTTTTATTTATGTTATTCACTTAAGCAGTCACTTTCTGTGTTTATTTTTTCTGTTCATTTAAATGTAAAAGTATGTATAAATTATTTACTTGGCACTCAGTGTTTTTCATCTGTAAAACTCAAACTCCTATACCTAGGTCCAATTACTTATTTGTAATTGAGAAAATATTGCTGAAATATTATGTTGAAATATTAGGATACAGTAGGACAGGGGGAGCAGCATATTCAGAGACTACTTGCAGAACAAATCTCAGACTTCACTGTAACTAACAGAAAAGGCTCTAAAAAAGGAGAAAGCAGACAATAACCACAGACGGTGAAATTACATTAACAGTTTGCCGTTACTAAAATCAAGCCTTAAACAACTTTTAAGAATATCTACTTAAAATGAAGCCTTCAACCTACGTAACAAAGCAAAATTAAAAATGAAAATCAAGACATCATCTGTTATGTGAAATTGCTATGCATCTAGCAGCCATGAAGTCAGCAAGCACCCAAGTCCCCCTATCTTGGAATACGTGGAATAGAAACAATGGGGACTCTCCTCCTGTTGTTTTTCCAAACTGTGATATTGCCTGTTGTCTAGAGGAGAATAACAGTAGGTAATTAGTTTTAATTCAATCTCACTGGGCAAATCATTCCACTTTCCACAAAGCTTTTTGTTAAATGCAACTAATGGCATTATGTCTGCATTACCCATGACATGTGGATTTGGACTAGTCAAGCTAAATTATGACACTGAAAGCAAGAGCAATTTTGAAGTGTAAAATTTGAAAGAATCCATTAGGAAACACCCAGCATCGTCTGAAAGGGCAAACTGACATAAACATACTTTATCAGTTGCAAGAACAATTTGTTGTGTGGCAAAATACCAACTCTATTGCCAACAAGGCACAGGTGTATACCACATAAGCAGGTGAAAATGTGATTGTGAGGAGACGATGTTAACTCTGTAATCATCATACATTCATCCAATGTAACTTATTGCAACTCTATCACACACATTAAAAAAAAATGGTTTTGGGTAAATTAAAAATAATTTCTACTAAAACAGAGAAATGACCATTATTGCTTGAACTTGTGTTTCAAAACTGTTTTAGACAACGCAGTCACAAAAGCCACATGCTAGTGTCACAGAAGTGGCTGGCAAATTGCAGAGAAAAGCTTAATGCCAGTATGGAACAGGAGGTAGCTGCTAAAAAAAGCATTTTTATCTGCATAAAATTTTTCCTCCCTCCCTCCCTCCCTCCCTCCCTCTCTCTCTTTCTTTCTTTCTTTCTTTCTTTCTTTCTTTCTTTCTTTCTTTCTTTCTTTCTTTCTTCCTTCCTTCCTTCCTTCCTTCCTTCCTTCCTTCCTTCCTTCCTTCCTTCCTTCCTTCCTTCCTTCCTTCCTTCCTTCCTTCCCACTCCTCTCAATCAAACCTCAACTTACACTCTTCCTGTGAAAGTAAATCAATACTTTAAACATTGATGAAACATGTATTTGCTAGAAAGATAATAATTATGGTGATTGCAGAGTGGTACGCAGACCATCTTCAACATACTCTAGGTGAGAGAATTTTTTACAGTTCTCTTTACCTTAACACTTAGAACGTTTTTCTGTTCTACAGAAGATCCAGATTCTTCCTCAGCTCAGTTTGAAAGAGAATTTGAATCCAGGTGACATATTTACCAGGTTTCATCACTAGCTTCCCAGTAAAAAGGGTGACAGTTCCACCGTCTTTGCAAATAGCTTCAAGTTTCTGTCTGTCTTAAAAGTATCTCAAAATTAGGCAATTATTTTATTCTTGAAAAATTCAGAGATAATTTAATATCAGCTTAATTGGAAAACAGTAGGTGACAGCTTCCAGTTCTGTCACTTAACCAAGAAATATAAATTACTTACGTGATTTTACCTGGCAAACCTTAGCCTAGGAGCAGGGCGTAAGACAGCATAAGAGCAAGTACTTGTGTCCTGGGAGTGTTAGGAGACAGAAGGGGAGGAAAAGACCGCTGCCACTGCGTAGTGTCCATTGTAAGGAGGAGGAAAGAGGACCCTGTGAAAAGAGCTAAGAGCCACTGGAGAGATTAGATGAAAATCAGATGATGATTTAATCAGAACAAGAAGCTAAGCCATTTATTTCAGCCTAGGCACAAAATGCAATAATTCACTTTGTCTCAATGAATCTCTGTTTAGAAAACATGAAACAAGCTCATGGTGCTTTTTGGGAAGTTTGAAAATTCTCTTGGAGAGATACATGAGCACCTCCTCTGTTACACAGGAGATCAAATCCCGCCCTTAAAATGACAGCTTGAAGCAAAGGACCCCTATAAATTTACATATGCAATTAAGAATGAAGCAAGACTGTAACAATCTAACTGCTAAACACGGCACAAATATTATGCACAAATCCATGTTAAGACAAGTATTTCAAATGTAATCCTGGCTCTTGCTGAGGCTCCTGTTTCTGAGTGACTTGAAATACCTAATTCTAACTTTTTTTTTATAGACATGGATGATTCATTCTAGTTTTAATCTACAGGACTGCCTATTTAGTCCATCTATCATTGTATTCCAGCCTATCTTGGTCTTGACTAGGATGTTGAATGAAGAAGAACCCATCTTTCTGTTTAATTCTGCCCATCTGGAGCTCTTAACATCTGCAGATATAGGGTCCATGAAAAGTCACATAAAAAGGTGTGAATTGAAATATATTAGCTACTGCACACTTCCTCCTCATGTGCAAATTCTGAGTGCACATTCACTTGGAGAAAAAGTAGTTTACAACATTTTCTAAACAGAAAAAACAACTCCATATAAAGGTACTGACATTGACTATGGTGCAACAAATATCCTGCTGTAAAGTGTAAATCAGTGCAAACACCCTTAGGTAACAAGCCTAGCATCCACTAAAACCAGAAAAGTATAGATACTCTGAACTGGTTATATTTTGAAATGGATCCTACTGAAACAAAGTTAAAGGCAGAGTATGAGAGTAATGTGCCTTGAAAAATTGTACAGAAAAAAGCAAATAGCAAAATTCAAAAAAACTCCAACCCTATCAAAAACATTCTCTAAAGCTTTCTTATTACAAGCTTAATACCTTGGAAGACATACACTGGAGAGTTTATATGAAAGGAAACTGGTTTTAACACAACAGGATAGAAAGAATACTAAGATGTGATTCGATGTTATTCCCCAGCTGCATATTGCCATCTCCCTTACACCTACACTAGTATTTATGAACCCATGTAATGAAATATACGCATAAGTGTAATAACTGTCAGGTTATTTTTCAGGGATCTGACACAGTTCATCATTTGAACTTATGAATGAACACAAGAGCCAGCACAGAGAGGGGCAAGAAACTTCTGTCAGATTTAACAGGAATGTTAGGTGGATGTCAGTGAGAATCCCTCTGTTCTCTAGGATTTGATCGAGTGAAAATGAAACCAGTTTGAGACCTTGAAAAACTGTGGCAAAAGGCTGAAAATTCCTAAATCTGTGAAACTTTTGTTTGTAAATTTTATTCTAAATTTTATAGAAGTAACTAGTTTGGAATTCTCTGTATTTTTTTCTGTGCCACTACATAATCCTCGTTTTGTCATCAGATGAGATTTCCACCTGGAGCCCTATGATGCAACACAGACTACATCCAGGCTTTTCAAACCACTGGGGCTGATAAGAATTGCTGACTTCTTTTGAAATTCAATTATGACTTGCAATCTAATTCGCTTAGCAAAGACTACACTTTGTCAGCCTTTTGCAAACAACTCACGCTGTAGTGTATAAGATTTACTTTCTTCAGTCCATCCAAATCAGAATTTTCCCCCCACACATTTTTACTCATGTTCATAAAAGATCATGGTATTAATTGCCACTACAGAAGGAAGTCTCTTTGAGGTAATCAGATTTCTACAAAAATATAAACTACTATTATCTATGTTAAATGAAAAACTAAATCCCGTCAACATCAGTTTAACAAAAGCATCGCAGAGTTGAGAGCTATTAGTAAATTCCAACTGCCGAGCAATATTCCTATTTGTTCATAAAAGAATACCAAAAACTAGAGTAGTGCATCAAATTCTAGAAATACAGTTGTTGATGTATTACTTGGGGGTTTTGCCTTCTGTGAAAAATTCCTTTTTGTTGTTTTATCAACATAAACACATACTAAATTTACTGAAACTGGATTTTGGGCAAATTAGCGGCTGTAACCTGTAAGTGAGAATAGAATATGCATCCATTTTCTGGTGACCATTTTGGTATAGCCACTTTATTTGATTTTCACCTGATGTTTACGACATTTATTTTCCTAAATGCCTGATTTCCTCTTCAGTGTTGGGACCCCAAGTAGCAAAACCACTGTGATTTGTTTGATCCATTGCCTGTATATTTAATTGGACTTCTCTGTCTTTTTTCTGTGTTCATCTCTAAATTTAAGAAACACAGAAGTGGTCTAACAGTCCAGTTGGAAGTTCCTGGCCTGATATAACCACCAGATCAGCAGTGCTTGAAATCAAAATAAAGTCCCCTGTGTGCAGAAGCCCATGTAGCTGGGCATAGTATGGAGCCTGTGTATCACATCAGCTAAAGATTGTTATGTTTTAAACTAAACGAAGTTTTAAAATGCCCTAAAACTACAATAAAGAATTCCATGCATTTCCTCAACTTCCAAATATAGGTATGAAATTTTTAGTTTTACTTGATTAAATCCAAGAAGTTGAAGCACTCAACCATATATGTTCTTCAGGTCTATTTACTCTAGGGAAATGCAGCCACTGAAATTTAATGGCAGTGATCCAAACCATGATGAACTGAGGCAATTTCGTTTTTGTTGACCATTGCTCCAGGTCATTGTAATTTAATGAGTAGTAATCCTATTTAAAATATGTTACAGGCAGCAAGGTGCCTGCTGGGAGAAAGCTGCTACGCATGAACAGATCAATATGCACTGTGTGCATTCGACCATTCAATAATCGATTCACCCTTGTTATGAGAAAATAAATGCTAAAGTCCTAAAAGTTAATTTCTATAGAAAGCTTTTACAAGGCTATCAAATTATTAAAAGTTTTTATGGGTTGTCTTTTTTGTTGCTTTTGTTTTTAAATCTTTGTGCAGTACAAGCTATATCTCACAGCAACATCCAGTTAGTACTAGCTACTTGACTCTTAGTTTGATCCTAGGCTTGAAGAAGGAAATTGTGAACCAAAGGCTGCTATTATTTTGAATGAGGAAACTTGGAAATAAAAAAGTAAACATTTTCCAGTTTAAAGAATTTTACTGCTAACTCCTACAACCACCTTGCCAGAGGTTTTTTGGTTTTGTTGTTGTTTTTTTTTAATCAAAAATTTTCCTTTAAGTCAGTTCTCTTTGGATATGAACCTTAAAAAAAAGCTATTATATTTTTAAAGTTAACATCAGAGAGTCATCCATCACCTTTCATAAGGTCCTGATTCTTTCTTGCTTTTTATTGAGTGTCAAGTTTTTTGTGTTGGCTAACATATTGAAAGATGCTACTTAATCCCTACAGCAAAGTAAGTGCTTACAAATACACGCTACAAAAAGCACCACTTGAATTTTTGGTCTTCTTAAAAAAAAAAAACAGTTATAAAACAGGTACCTTGGAAGAGTATCTGTCCAGTATGTTTGGAGTCTTTGGCTAAGCCTACAACTAGAGTGGTACTGAAGCTGACCTGAGGACAAATTCGCTATCTGCAATTATGGTTTCCTTGTTGCAGTGCTCCCCTGGCTGCGTCTTTCTGCCAGTCTTCCCAGGAATAACAGTAAAAAATGCAATGACATGTAATACAGAAACGGTCCCAAAATCTTTGCGCTCTGTATATATTATATAGCTTTCTGACAATGTTTTGCAATGACCTTCATTTGCGCAAAAACATGGACTGAGTCCTCCTTTTAGCAGTGTGGGCACAGCTGCTAGAAGGACAGACAAGACATTGCAGTCAGTATAGATGCAAACTTTAGGTGAAGTTCACACTACACACTTCAAGTTCAAAAGTGTGCATACTTTGAACACCTAAATCCAGGTCTTGGGAGCACCGTGGTTTTCAGGTCACTGCCGAAAACCATCACTTCAGCTGTAGCATTACTCTATCTGAAATGCCCAGATCTAGTATTTCACATGTTAATTGTTTAGCTTTCATTGGCTGAAATATTTTTTGTGTGATGCTTATGCCAGTAAACACTTCCAAAATCCTTTCTTTATGCGCTTAACTACCTTTTCTCATGTTTGCAACGTGAAAGTATTTGTAATGGATTGAATCTTTCATAGCCAAAATCACAAATATTAAGCTGTCAATTTAATGTGTCCCAGTTTAACATTCCCACAGCCAGTTGCTAATCGTGTTTTTACTGCTATATTGTAAAAGCATAATTCATTTCCTGAGACATTAATATTACACTCTTTCTCTAAACCGCCTTTTGGAAGGCCCTCTCTGATAGCTTTACTCTCAGCCTGTTCCTCAGTGTGTGTTGAGCTTTCTCTCTCTTTCAGATCAAAGTGTTGCTGAAGCCTGTCTGGGAAAGTCTACAAACCTGCAAGTAGCAGAGGTATTTCTGTAGAATGATTTCTGCTCCTCATTTTGAATGTGGAAGAAGTCTTTCACATGCTGATAACTCTGTTCCCAGGCAAACGTGTGCCAGTCACTTCCCCAGTCCTGACAGCCCATTTACTGTGACAAGCAAAGACATTTCACTGAGCTGTTACCAATCACTGGAAGAGAGAACAGCTTTAAGACTTACTCTATTTTTTCTCCAGAGGCAGAACTAAGTTTTCAGCCTTTTGAATTGAGATGAAATGTGGAATAAAGTCTATCACAAGCAGGATTTGGGCCTAGATGTTGAAAGCATATCCTTTTTAGCGTTTCCTGCTTCCCTCTGACAAACCATTGATAGTATCCGAGAAGGTATTAATCACCATATAGCCCTTACTTCTGTTAACCCTCTTTTCTGTTTAAAATTCCCAAATGTTCTACTCTAACATTATAAAAGTTTCATTCGGAATCCCACCAGACCAGGAGAACAGCTGTTCTTTTCTACCCTGTAATTCTACTGAAGTTAATTAAGTTCTTTCTCATAACTAAAACTTGTAGACATCTAAAATTAACAGCTACTTTAATTCTTCTGTGTATCATGTTTCATTGTAATTTGCCTTCTGGACAGACACTAGTCAGTGACTTCACTCCAGCCTAGAAGACTGGCTCCTTTTTTTTTGAGCTGATGTCAATGTTACTTCTCTGCATGCAAAGGTCAAGATTCTTTGTAACACCCTAAGGAGACACTCCACTCAGCCTCACCAGACAGAATGTCCAAATGCATTAATCAAAATGATCAAGTACTACAAATTTTTGGTCCTTAACCATTCATAGCACTCTACAAATCTGAGGAAACCTGCAAAACAATGAGGCTTAAGGACACACTTGGTAGATTGAAGCTTGAATCCTGAATCTCCCCATAATGCAGTGAAAGAGAAAGGAGCCCTTAGTTTCAGATGAACATTTGAAAGAGATGAGCTCACCCTTATGCACAAAACACACTCAAAACCTTAGCCTTATTTCGAGAATTTATGTAACATAGGAAGACAAATTTTATTAAATGTTTGCTATATCTGACTGGTGATTCAATATGACAACAAGGGTGATCTTTTTCTTAAAATTTGGTTTCACACATGCAAATTAGGGAAAGTGTCATGAAGCCTTAGCAAGAAGGGTTGATGCCACTGTTAATCAAAAAAACAATTACTTTAGTGTAACTTAAATAGAAGACACAGGATGAACTCCACTGGAAAATGTAAGTTTCATTATTGTAAAATTAGTAAGGTCATAAATTCAGCTCAGGTATTTTGTTTCCTTTTCCACAAACATATGGGATATCAGGTTTTTATCCAGAGGCACATCTACAAAGGACTTAAAAGTCATTTATACAAATCTGAGTACTGGTGAGCAAAAAAAAAAACCAAAAGCCCATTATCACTAAAAAATGCTTTCCCACCACCTGTGAATACATGGAACTTGTGTTTCTTAGTGAGTCAGTAAAGACAGATATATGGGAAAGTGATCAGGGATTTGTAAACAAACAACTAAGAAATAACACGCATGAAGAAAGGGAAGATAACAAAAGAGATAGCCATCCCATAGACACAAATCATCCTGCACTTTCTAGTCCCACAGGATGAAAAAAGCACCTGCATTGTCAGCAGAACATGAGATCTTCTAATACAACAGCAAACTGGTGAATGTATGATCTTTTTTATCCTTATGCATCTGCAGTTTTCATCACAGATTTGGCTTGCTAATAGCTGTCTTATGCTTAGGAATGTTTTTTATCAATTGCAGAAAACAGGTGTCTGAGGTAGTACTTTTAACAGAGAGACTGGAAGGCATCATGTAGGTAGTACTGGAAAAGAAAATTAATTGTTTGCATAAAGCCTTTACATATACGAAGATAGAGGAGGAGTAAGAATCTGATGAAACAACAGTATTTCAAAGCCATAAGGCTTAAGCACACTATGGGAGAACTTGGCATGATATTATACTACTGGGCATTTTGAATGAAGGAGTTCTCTTCTCTCACACAACAGAACACAACACCACTTGACAAAACAAACTGCCACCACCCCCTGTAGTGACTGAGGTTCACTCTACACAAGGCCCACATGTAGAAAATCCATTCAGCCCATATGGCTTGAAAAGAAGGTATAGAGAAGTGAAGATATTCCAGGAAGTCTATGGGCATTGCTGTCTTACTTTGTCAAAAAACGTGTGAATATCCTTAAAATGTCGTTAATGAATTATTCCTAATTCATGCCCATATTTGTTCTGTGATTGTCTTTATAAGACACTTGGGTCACATTTTGAGGATGGGAAAAGCAGAGGTACCCCAAGAGAAGTTCATCCTGGTTCCACTGATTAAGAAAGACAAGTTCTGCAGGTGAGGATTTCTGGAGCTGTGAATGAGATTGACAACAATGCCAATGCATTTTAAATTAAATTATCAATTTACACTTCAAAGTCAAAGAAACTTAGGAGTTCAAATATAGCTTACTTGATTGCCTTTATGAACACTGATACTTCTTTAAATACTGTTTTCACTGTGTCAGTACCTTTGATTTTGGATAACAAACCATTTTAAAAAAACCTTTAATTAAATCAGCTATAACAAGAAGTTTCTCAAACATTTTCTTCTCAGATGGTTTATTTATCATGCATTAAAGGTATCAGGGGCTTAATAAAAATTTTTAGGGAAAAGAATGGTTCTTTTTTTGTTTGCCTTTGTACTTCCTACTTTTTCATTTGAACCAGTGATGAAAATATCACAGGAAAGGTCTTGCCTTCATTTCAGCACTGAATCAATCTCAGTAGAAGCAGCATTTAACTGGTTTGTGTACTATAAAACTAATTAACAATCAAGGTAGTTATTCTCCAGAGAATGCAGTGCTAGTGAACAAAATTTGTGTGTCCTCTGGTGCTTTTCCTATAACATCTGGTACAAGCCACCAGTAAACAAAGACTGGTCTGTTCCCATACAGGAATTGCTGTGTGTTTGAATTCCAACTTGCCTTTTGAGGTCACCACAACAATTAGCTCATTAAGGGCTAAATTAGGACTACTGTAGGCAGAGCAAAACTAGATGAGAGGCATGAGAAGTTCTGCTTCAAGGCTTTAACTCTGCAAAAGGCTGCAGCAATCATAATGCCTTCAAGCACACTGGCAGGAATGTAGTACTCCCTTGTGGTCCTCATTGTATTTTATTACAAGTAGTATGCATCTAGACCGGGCCTCCAAGTGCTGTCTGGTAGACCACACACTGGAATCACCTTCTTCAGCTAAATGTGGTGCTTCCCATATTCAGAGAGCATAACAGAAACAGGCAGAAAAAAATCCAAACACCATTATTTTAGATTCTGTAAGACTAGTCTAAATGAAGCAAAGGGAGAATAATGAATAAAATATAAAATATGAGTACACAAAATAATGGCAAATACAAACAGGACTAGGTAATTATGCCAGAAAGAAAAGAAAAAAAAAAAAAAGAAACACAAGAATGCTCCCTAGGGTCATCACAACAGCAGAAAGCAAAGTGACAGTCAAGGAGGTGAGACCTTGCACACAAAGTCATATATCTACTTATTTACTGCATATGGGAAAGAAGATGACAAGGTTTGGTTTTTATAATCGGAAGAGACCTCATTGGATGAGGTCCCTGAGAAGATATGAATAACAATAATAATAATGCATTGGTCTTCACCCCAGAGGTATAAGGCAAATAGTTTTATGTAGATGCATGATTTATCACTAACTCTATAAAGTTGTAGGAAGGTAGGAAAACTGATATTAGCCCCCCCATCTCCAGTCAGTTACAGTCTCTGTGGACATTGAGTAAGATGAAATCGAGGCAGTAGACTTCATTTTATCTGGTCTAAAATCACAGCTTGAGATCAAATGCAACTATGGGTTCTACAACCTTCTGATACCATAGGGTAGTACTTTACCAGAATGTATGAACATTTTACTTTCTTATAATTTAGTTATCTATGATTATGAATAAAACCTCCACTTTTTAAAGGGACGTCTGATTTACCTGACTAGGATAAAGGACTTCAAAGAGGATTGTCTTCTCCTCTCTCCCCAGCCTGAACTTTATTTAAATCACAATACTTTGTAAATGACAAATTCAAACACAGGGTTTAGCTTTGAAAGTCCTTAATTTGACACTTCTTTCCTTGTGGCAGCTGAACTATGCAAATATATTTTATTTTGAGGTTGATCATTTGATTTTATTTCTATAGTCTGATAGGATAGACAAAGAAATTGCCAGATGTAAAGAATAACACGGCATCTGAACAAATTATTTCACACAAAATGTCCTGGTCACCTTCTTGTGCATAGGATTGATCAGGTATAGCAGAAGGTACTGACATTCAAAAAATATTTGTATTTAATGTAAATACATTATATGGAATATGTTTGCCAATAACTTATTGGAAGTATTTGATAGTTTAAATTTGCTTTATTTTTATTGGACACGAGTCACACGGTTTGCTTAGTGATCCAGTTAGATCAACGTTGCTCTGAAATTTAAGTTTCTGGAATGAATAATAGCCTTTAAGATTTTAATTACTATGTTTAATGAATATACCTTTCATATTGAAAGACGCAGAACAATTAATGAAATTTATCTTGATTTTCTTGAAATATATATCTGTTATTTATAGCTGTTAGCTGAATTTTCTTTGGATGAATAATTGTAAGTGTGTAGGTAGTTTTGAGCTGTTGACTGTACATACTGTTCATGCCAGTTAGGTTTCTGTTCCTTCATTGGATGACACTATTTTTTAGCAACAGAATGACGAACAATTAGCATGTCATAGAAATACACTTTCTTAAAACATCTGATAGTATTACACTGACACCTTGGCATTTGTAAGCATTGCAGAGTCATAATCAAAACATATGGTATATACAATATCCCGTCAAAATAAGTAGAGAATGAAATCAGGGCTTTTATTCACCAGTAATAAACAGATTTTTCATTATTTTTGTTGCTGGTGTTTAACCATTTGACTAACTCTGATAGAAAAGGATAAATAGTGGAGTGGGAGAAGTTCACACACACACAACATATAATTAATTTGCGGAGCTCAGTGGCACCAGACATCACTGAAGGTAGTGAGATACCAAAAAAAAATCACTTTTATGAATAAAAACAGAATATATATTTACACTAAGCCACCTAGAAAAAAATTAAAAGGGTGATCATTTCACATGCTTCAATGTATAAAATAATTACTGGTTTTGTCAGGAAGACGTTTAACCTCCTACACAGACGCATCAAACAACAGGAGGTATAATGGTCATATTACCTTCTTCAGAAAAATCTTACGTTGACCTCTCATAGAGACAAGACACTAAGATAAGAAAGTTATTACTTATTTTCTGTATAACAAAACGTAAGATTCACAACAAATAGCGAAAATAAATTAAAAAAAATAGACTAATCTTATTTCAGTGAGCCTGGAATCTCAAAAATTCTACTCTGATAATTTTCGAAGATAGATTAAGTTTACAGAAACAATAATCCCTTAAGACTCCTCAACTCGCTACCTGTTTCAATTTTTGACGCATTTTATTTAAATCTGTCCACAGACTAATGGTGTACATTTTATTCTTTAAGGTAAAGCACTAAAACAAAACCACTAGGCAGATCAAACAAGTCAGAACTAAAGCTTTCCCCATACCAGCTAGGCAGCAGGTGGCTCACCACTACAGTACTTTTGCAGAAGGAAAGTATGCAACATAGTCATTGCTCTTTGAAGTATTCAACTCTTCCTTGACAACCACAGAGGTATGTGGTTATTTTTTAATTATGAGATCTCTCTTTCCCTCATGGCAGCTTCACTCTATAGACAGATATAGATACATGTATACAAAGGCACAAGGGAGGAAGGAAGAGAAAGAATAGATCTAGAGTGGAGATTCAAAATCATAATACAGTTTGTCTGCCAGAAACAATAGACAAATGACAAAGCAATTTTCACAACTTCTTAATGAGATCCCAAGGCAGTTTTCTTGAGCTCAAAACTGAAAATGTCAAATAGATTAATTCAAACTCATACTGCTCACCAGGAACCTTCTGGGTTTTTTTATAAAGCAAGTGCTAAACAGAATGTGGGGCAGCACTACAACAATACTGGGCACCCAGAGGAACACAAAGATGATTATACAGTTCAGCTTTGATTAGCAGCGTCACAATAAATACCACACGAGCATACGGTAATTCACCACTTACTTAGAAATATATTTCTTTTAGAATCTTGTGGCATGTTCAACAAACTTAAGTATTTTTTCTTGGAATATTGGATATCAAATATTAATAACAGAGGGTTTTCATCCCTCAAGCCTTTCTGACTATAATCTTATATACACACTTTTTCATGGAAAATGAATAAAATATTTGGTGTTTATAAAGGTGAACCTAGTTGAGAAAATTGTTCCCACAAATCTCCTGGCAATCTTGCTTTTTGCTTACAACTGGCAGCTCTTCTACTGTTCCAGTTCAGTCAGGTCAAAACCTGGCCTACGCTATAGACTCTTTTTGCAATTCCACCTTGGGCAAGTGATCAACAAAATCACGCTACTCTGCAAATGTAAGGAAATAAAAGTAGCATGCTTTCCTCTTTCTCCATCTTTTTCCCCACAGGTCCCAGAGATTAGACATGTCAGTTTACTGAAAGATGAGCTCATTGCAGTCTTGTACTGCAAGTGTGTGAGATGTGATTGTTTCAAAAGGACGACACATGTAGATACATGTGTAATCCCTGTGTAAAGAAAAAAAAAAAAAAGATATAAATTTAGACTTCCGAACCTGAAAGTCTAGAGGATCGACCTGATGTCCTAACATTTACTTTGTGGTTAAAGAATAGAAGCACTTGTATGCATTTCTGCATGCCAAGATTCACAACTGTCTGCAACTACAGGAGATGTCTGAGAGTCAGAGTCATCAGCAGAAGAGATTTCTGCTGGAGATTTTGAGGAGGTGCTTTGATACACAATGCTTTTGTTTAATGATGACCTGAATGAAATGCAGCTTTGTGATTCCTCTATAGTCTGGTTTGTTAAGCTTTTAACATGCTTGTTTGTTTCCAACACTTTCTGTTTGACTTTACCGTTGTTTGATCTGCTTTGTCTGTCTTTGTTTTGTGTTTTCCCTGTGGTTCCTTCTATCTTTGTTTTGATTGGTAGTTCTGAATGCATTCCCACCCCCCCATATTCACTAGATTTTCAGTTTATTTCAAGGAAGGATGATTTCAAATACATACTGTTCTACTCTAAGCACACCAAGAGGTAAATTTTCAGTACAATGCACAGCTATTTAGATGAACAGCACTTATTAACATTAATGGGAGTCATGCAGCTAAATTCCTTCACACCATGCTGAAAATATAACCACAGTTCTTCCCCTCAATGAAAATTTCATAAGGATGTCTTGCCCACGAACTCAGTGGCCACAGATAATTACTAAGAAAGCAACAGAGCTCAAGGCCCCTAATTGCTCACTACACAACATAAGGAACTCTGTGACACACCTAAATGCTCTGGTCTACCAAGTTTAGAATCAGAGTTTAGGAAAGACAATATAATCCCATATAAAGACACTTCAAAGCAGCAGATGATTTCATACTTATCCAAATACCATGGAAAAACTCAGTAATAGAAAATTTTGTATCATTTAGGCCCATTTTCCTTATTTAAATCCTGACCTAACAAAGGGATCTGTTTGGTCAAACAATATCTGGACAATGCCCTTTATGCTGAGTGAACCCAGTATGAATGCACAGATCAGAATAAGTTTTGCCTGCAGTTAACCATATTGCAGTGAAATACTTTGGAATCTATAAAATTGGCACGCCAAGGACTGAAAGGAAAAGTGCCTTCCACACATCTGTTCCCTGACTATGTTAGATGTCAGTTAAGTGTAAGTTACGTGACATTACACAGCACTTCTGAATTTAACTCCCTTTAATTAAGAAATTGCTTTTTAACCTTAACTCAGGGTTGTTGTGGGGTTTTTTTAATGTTTCAAGGAAATGTATATTTACCTGAAAGACCACTGCTAATTAGCTTTGCAAATAATTTTTCTTAAGAGTTTTATTTTTCTTCAATGCCTTTATTTTTAAATCTATTTCAGCTAAATGAGTCAGGGTCCAATAAACATCTGTTATTCAATCATATTACCTATCCTATCATCCTTGTGATTTCCATGCTAAAATCCAAAAAGCAATCCAATTTTAGAAGACAATTCAATAGTGACCCATATTTCATTTAGTTCCTTACTAAATTGGATGTAATTGCTGAGTCATACAATGTTGCCTAGAATATAATCTTTAGAGATGCTGATCTTTATAAAAAGCCAAAATTAAAAAAGTAAACCTAGATATGCACATTTAACAGAAGCTAACGTCTAATTCATGACACACCACACATTTTCTGCAATAACAGTGTTACTCCCACAGCTTAGTTTTGGCTTTCTGGCAGTCTCCCATTCCCTATCTACCCAGAACTAAAGGACTCAGTAGCCACAGAAGGTGTACCTGATGTTGGCAAGAAATTGCAACACTTCACCTCCCTGCCCATCCACGTACATCTGTGCATCTTAGAATGATTTTAGAAAGCAATGAATAAAATGTTTCAACATCCTTGAAATGAATATGCAATGGTCCTGTAAGTTGGAATCAGTAAGGATTCACCTTCACACTACTTTGTGTTTTGTTTTGTCGTGTCACGTTCTGCAAAAACAAATACACTGCCTCCTTTCTTTTTTTTCAGGGTAGTTACTAAATAACTGCCAAAAGCTCAATCTCGTCTTTACCTTTTCTATTACTAGTCTGATATATGCCCCCTACAAGAAAAAAATATAGTGTTATATAGCCTTGATGAGTGCCTCTTTTCACAAGGTACATTCCACATTGAAACCTTGAAGCTTTCAACCTCTTAGGCTAATAATTCACACACTGGTTCTCTTATCAAGTTCTAGGAACATGTGTCAGACGCAGACTCACGTCTAGCATCACTTTTTGGAATGGACACAGTACAGGAATGGACCACCTACCTCTCTGAAGTTAATACCAGTCCTCCAAAAGTCCTCTTTAGCTAAAGTATGCTTTGCAAGGTGATCAGACATTCTGTATGATGCAAGACTTTTGATATAAATGGAAGTCTCTTGGCCTGTATGAAAAGTCGGCAAACAGTAATTTATTTGGGCTTTTGCTCATTTGAATTATTTCTAACTGCCTACTCATATATTCCCAGTGCCATGGCAGAAACACAGACAACAGCAGCCTATACGCATCACCTCTCCTATACCCTGACCAGGACGCAGATGTCCCAGTCACATGGCCAGTTGTGAAGGAAGGACTTTCCCATCTCATGCAGTATAATCATCTTTTTAATTATTAATTAGTTTGAAGATGGCAACACTTGTTGCCACAGAAGTTATGTGATTCAGGTTTATTACTTCGTTCCATGTCAGCTTTGTCACCATGCAAGCATTTAATATATATGACTTGTAAAATGGATTTCAGAATTCACACTCACCTCTAAGGAAAGAGTTAAAAAATGTAAAGGTTCACATAGGAAGAGACAGCATAAGACAAGACATAACAGGATCTTTTTTCCTTGCCTTTTTTGCCAGAATTAATTTTGTGCAACCTCCATTAAGTCCCATGGGTGTATTTTTATGTGCTTGTATGCAGACACTTCACCTTTTCCAGGAAGAATATCCTGGAGCTGAGTGAGAATAGCTGAATTAGAGCCCAAAATATCCTACATATTTTAGCCAACAAAACCTCATTTTTGAAGCATCTCTTGTCTGTTCTAAAGATAAGGATCTTAATACCTTTCTCTAATGGAAAAGCCCATTTAAGAAGTTTCTTTCCTTCAAACATTTGTGCAGGCACCCACTTTCCTTCCTGCGCTATGACTTATAGTTTACATCCTAGCCCCACAAGAAATGAGAAGGGCACAAGTCACAGCACAGCACTGCATGGGTGAATCCCTCCTCAGCTGATGTTAGTGCCAGACAATATGGATAGGTGCAGAGCATCTCTATTCCTAAGAGCTGAGTTGGGGATATCTACTGGTCACTTTGGTTTCCATTCACTCATCCAGGTTGTGCTCAGGACACACTAAGGCTCCTGCTAAAGTAACAAGCAATGAACGTTTTCCCTCCTGAATGTTTAAATTCCCAGCCTAAACCTCTGCAGGTGTCTACATAGAAATATTGTAGAAAATTTGAAAAGTGCAAACATGTTTAGCTGACACTTACCAACATATAATTTCAAATTCCAGAATCTGTAGGCAGAAGGGTGAATACGCAGAGAGCAACAGAGAATGATCTGGGATTTCTGTCATTCTGGTGCGTAGGGAAGTCTGGACCAGATCACTGGCCTCAAATGAAATATTTAAATGAGATCACACATACAAACAGGAAGATCTTATAGTACACTGCTAGTAATGAAAAAGTAGAGAACAGAACCAGGAGGTTCTTTCAGAAATGGGAAAAAAATCTGCAGAATATATATTATCTAGCTTACTTTCATGGATTTCTCAACTGCTACATTCTTCTTTTAACTATTTCTTCTCTCTTTTTTAACCCAATATCCTGTTGATCAGCTCCACAGTAAGTGTGTTCAATGCATGAAGATCTGTGAAGTGGCAGGAGTAGACAAACGTAATAATAAAGGGTAGAAATTTGAGATTTTTTTACATGTGTGTATAATGTAGATTGTCCTAAGAACAAGGCTTTTAAAATTCCAGTCTGCTATTCCACTATTTGGGCACAAGTTGTAATCATTTTAACAGGCCTTAACAGGCTTAATTTGGTGGGCCTTGTATTTTCAAGGACATCACTTTGTAAATGATCTGTAAAGGGGTGTGTGCTACGTCCCCTGTATCCGACTTTTTTTGACAACATGTCCTTTCCTGCCCTTAGATTTTCAAATGGGATATAATCATTACTAGTAAAACTGACAACAAGTCTTCACTCAAAAAGCAGTAATCTCTTAAAACACAGCATGATGCTATATCATCAGTTAATATGATCTTGTATAGTGAGTGTCAAAAATATGAAGAGTAATAATGAAAAGAAAATGGAAAACTTGCAAATACTTGTACTGCCACCACGGGGTTTTGTTTTTTAAAGACAGTCACATAGAATTCAATCATTATTCACAAGGATTTTTTAAATTCATTTTTCTATACTCTACTTGTATTATGCATGTGTTCACTCACAGTAAAAATGCATTTAAAAGTGCTTGTCTGGTGATGGGAGTGCTTTAAATGTTTTTTGTGGATAAAATAAACTGAGATAAGAAATATTTCCCACTTGCTTTCACGTATGGATATTACCAAGCAAGAGGTTCGGGCTGCCATAACCCCATTCTCCTCTTAAACAGAAAAACAAAACCATGTAGCAGACCCACTATGCTGCTTCCTTCATGTTTGTAAAGGTCTTGGAGATGGTCACTGTGAGCACATTGGAAGAACTAGAGGGGCCTATGCAAAAATGCTTTATGCAGTTGCAGTGGGAGTCATTGTGACACATTTTGTTTCAGCAGCTTCACTCTTCCCATAGTTTTTAAAATTTGTTGCTCACAAAGGCTGGGAGGTGTGGACAAAGGACGAACAAAATTCTTGTCCTAGATAAAGCTGAAGGTAAGACAATGAGTAAAAGCCCTCAGCAATCACTGTTGCAAGAAGGAAACAAAGTCCCAAGAGCAGAAGTCCCTCAGCGGGCAGTGCTTGTCTCTGAATTGTTGTGCCAACAATCCAGATAAGAAAAGGAGGCACCAAGTAGCAGAAGGAGGGCAAATTCAACTTGAAGATTTTGGATTCCTGACCCAGAACTCTCCGTTTATTGTTCAGGAGACTAATGGAGGAGCCCCACTGCTTACAAATAGCTTAGGTACTCTTCCTGTTATCTCTGAAATCAGACTAAGACCTATGTTTTAAATAGATTGTCCATGAAGGAGCTGAGACACTGGCATGGTGCAATACCAAGATAAAGAATACAGAGAAGAAGGGGTGCTTTAATATTGCCGGTTACTCTTTTTCCAATCTTGCAAGAGAGAGGTCTAGTTAGACAGTAATACCTGTGAGAATGAGTTTTCATCAATAGTTGTTTTAATTAAATATTGTGCATACTGTTGCTACACGTTTTCTGTGTCAAATCCAGTGGAGTTCATATCACTTATGAAAATTTAGATCAGTTTGTGAGAAAGATAATTCAACAGTGAAACTCTAGATAAGTTACAGTCCATGATGTTTTCTTCTAATGTTTTAAAATTCTATGAGTATGTGCCCCCTTCTGTGCCTGCCATCCCAGCCTACTCCCTGAATATCATTGCTAGCTGTAGAATAACTTTATGACAGAATGGAAAAAGGTTCAGGTGTTAACACAATACATATAAACAATTAATATTTAGCTACTGTCTTCATTATTACCCACTCTGAATTACTGAGGTTTATGAGAACAGACTTTTAAGGCAAGGGTAGGTGTTGTAGATAGGCTCTAAGTCATTACCCTATGAGAAGTCACCAAAATTTACATTTCTGAATCATTATTATTTCCTCTTTACTTTTCTTTGCTTCATTCTTCATCATAGGGAAAGGGAAAGAATAGATCTAAATGTGATTTGATCCGTGCTGTAAAAAGCAACAAAATGTCAAAGATCAGAATGCAGAGATCCTGGATCTCAGGCTTTATGCCTCAGGACAAACATTAAAAGCACTATGAGGAAAGGAAAGTACGATGTAGCAGATTAAAACCAAAAGAGCATGGATCCGTGCATGAAAGATGACTGCTGTCTAAAAAGAGCGTATAAGTACCAGGAAGATATGAATACTATATAAATGACAGCTGTAAGAAGTAGAAATGATTTTTAAAATGGAAAAAAAATCAGTTTAAAAGTGCTTAAAAAGACAAAAAACCACCTAATTCTGAGTTCCACTGAACCACATCAAAGTTTTACAGGCATATTGCTTGCATCATACCCAACTCAGCCAGCAAAGGCAACTTAGATAGTACTAGAGGGAGGAATCCTGATCTGGCAGGAGGTAAACCCAAAGGACCACATAGGATTTTTTTTCCATCTACATTTCTCTGTGATTCTACAGCACAACAGCTTAGGCATTTAGATAGCCAAGTAAAACAAACCTTAATTAAGGTTAAATTGGCCTTCATCCTGAGTTTCAGAAACCCACAAATGAAAGATATTTGCCAAAGTGATGTAATACAAACTGTACTGTTTAACTTGGCTATTTAGGTGATTAATCTTTGATGTTAAATAGCTCTCTTATTGCTCATTATTATTATTTTATGAGACTATCATAGTAATTGGTGTTAGTTGGTCTACTCGCAGGTTTATGGCAAACAGACCAAATACTCTCCTTTTTTTCCCCTTCTTTCTTCTGTTGGTTTTTTTTTTTTTTTTTTTTTAAGAAAACTACAAATTTTTACCTACAGGGAAGGAAATCTATTCCAGGACAGGTGACATTTAAAATTTCCAGACCTGAAGCAGTTTTTGTTGCAACCCAGCAAAAGACAATATTTCATGCAAGTAAAAGTAGACATTTAAAATAACATTTTCTTTTGTCCTCTGAAGGAGAATGAGGATTGCCTATGCAGACTTTTATAGAACAAGACCTCTTGAGTCTCATTTTCACACTAATGCATTTTCAAATCCATTCAATTTATAACAAAGAGGAAAGAATAAACAATTAAGCCACGCACTTCACAATACTCTTACACACCTGCCAACAATTAAACGCTTTAATTAAAAATCACAGGAGAATGTACAGAAGCATAACCTTTTCCACACTCACAGCATGGCTGGGAGAGAAAACTTTCTCATTATGTTTATTTACATCAGTTCTTAACAACATTTAAGCACAGATGATTAAAATAGAATATAAGGTAATATTCTTACCCTATTTAATATCCTAGATATTACACACAGCATATTATTATTATCCTAGAAATTACACACAGCATACTGTGAACTTACATCAGTAAAGAGGATGGAACAGGAGATCATCTATCCCTTTGGTTCCATGTCTTGGGAGGCGGTTAAACGGCGATGAAGAGGTTGCGCATATTAGACAGTGTACCAAATGAGAAAAGGAATCGACCTAGGGGAACTGGGTTGGACAATGAAAAAAAAGGAAGGGAAGAATGAAGAGGAACGAAAGCATGACAAATCAAAGGGGCAGCACAGATGCAAAGAAACTGAGGTTAATTAAGATCAGGATGATGTGAAGCAAAATTAATTGAGAATTGACATAGAGACAGTTTATGAAAGGTAGGAAACCCCCACAAATAGGAGCTCTAAATTAAACTAGATCTTGAGTCCAAACACACCATTCTTTTTGAGGCAAAAAGAACTGAGGCAATCAATCTGCTCTTCTTACTGGAAAGGGAAGAGACATATCATCTGTGTTGGAAAGCCTACTGTTGGGAAGTGTGGGAAGCCCTAGAGCTCTGCTTAGCTACCTGCTGAGCTAGCAGCAGTTTGTGTATTCTTTTGCACTAAAAGGGATTCTTAATACATATTTGTAGGTAAAAATTTCTTCTGCTAGAGAAAGTCTAGCTTGCAAGTGTAGCTTATTGCTCAGATAAGCAACTTAGATATAGTGACATAATACAATTAAGTGAAGGCTGTGAAATGTGTACTGGATGAGCAGTGTGCTACTTATCTTCTTTGCTTTGCAATACCTTCAGCAGCATGACTAAATGAGGTCTCTCACTTATGTAGCATGATATAAAGATTTTCTCAACATTGGTTTAGTCTGGCCGTATTGCTCACATAGAGGAAAGCTGTGAATAAGTCATATGAGTCACACCAAAAAGGGGCGATAGGCTTTCATAGAGCATCATTTAGCTACCCCTTCATACAGGCGAGGAAAAAATCAGAAATATTTTAGGAGGGCTTTATTCCATGTATTCTATGCCTTCAGAAGTGAAACCAAGACCCCACAATTACCATGATTCAGAGACCTCAAAAGGGAAAAGATTATAGCTCATTTTAAAAACAGCAATAGCTTTCCTATAAGTAAGGATATCTATTCCAATATTCAATTACTTATCCTGTATACTGAGCCATATGTTCCCCACTTCAAAGATCCTACTTCTGATTGCTGCCAAAGAAGCAGGCTTTCAATCTCTACATGCCTAAACATGTATCTTAGGCCACACAGAGCTGTAAACAAAATTGCACAACCTACAGTGCATGGCATTATATGTGAAAAAGACTGAATTATTCTTATCTGCTTTGCAGATTAATTTTACAAGTTCAGATTTCTCTTTCACATTTCCTGATTTTATTATTATTTAATCAGTCAAGTGAAAAGAAAGAAAACAGCTATTTTTGGATCTCCTGAAAAATTAGAAACATAGCATTATTTGAACCATGTATTATTCATTTCATTTATATATAAAGATGATATTTATTTCTTCTAGTTAAGCCCAGGCAGAATTGGAAAAGATGAAATGTCCGGAGTTTCAAAAGAGATTAACCAGGCCAGTTCTGGTTAAAATATTAGCCAGGGTGGGGAGAGGGGGGAGGGGGAGGGGAGGGAAGTTCATCAATTACTCTTTGATTATTTATCCTAAAGTTTCTTATAAACAAGGATGCAGAATATTGGAATGATCTATGAATTTTTTACAAAAGTTCATTTCTTGGTACACTGCATAACTCAAAAGACAGAATTACTGATTTATTTTCTGTTTATGTGACAGAAATATATCTACAGAAAGGTAATTTAAAGGATTTTGCAAATTTGAGCATATTACTAGTTTTATGAAGAAGCTGTTGTCACAGTGACCATTAACACAAAGCTTGACCTTGCACTAAACAAGGAAAATCTAAATGACAGAAAAGACAAATGAAACAGGAAAAAAAAGGGGGGTGAGAAGGAAAAGGTCTGCTCACAGATAATATTTTTCTGAGACTAACAAACTGAACCTCATAAGAAAATGTCATCAATTAAGACACCGTTCCTTCTCAGTCAAAGAATATATGAAGCAGGAGTCAGAAGGCTAGACACCCTTCTGAAAGGGACACTGACGAAATCTGCCTTATGTCACAAGACATGCAGAAAACAATTGCTCTTACATCCTTGAGTATTTCAACGATGCTAAAGCCTTTTTTCCCAAACTTCAAGTTGGGGAAAAAAATACTCTCCATTTTTTCCAGCTGATCTGGAAAATATTTGAATTTGCCAATCAAACCAAAAAATTCTGTTGATTGCAATTAAAAAGGAAAAGGTTCCTCCTCTCTGCACTTCTGTGTTACCAATGCACAGACTAAAATCTTGCAGCGTGTGAGGAGGCAAACAACAGAGAAGGCTGTATCAGTCCTTCAGGAAAATTCAGTGTATTTTTCAAATCAAAAAATTCATCAGCACCGACACTGCTCCAGTTTCTTTTCAACAAAAATTCCCAAACAACCCTAGTTAGAGCCTGTAATGAATGTGGAAAGTCGATGCTAATTCTTACCAGGAACTGGTCTACACCACATAACGATTGGTTTGCCAAAGCTCATTTCCGTAGCCATCTCTGGCCAGCAACACAGACTGTTTGAATTGAAGATTGCAGAGCTGTACAGTAAGATTCATTTTAAGTATGGCTCTATGAAAGCAGTGTATTCACATCAAAATAGTTTTAAGCAGAAAACCTGGAGCAGCATAATAATTAGTATGTTTCTTGTAGGTATCTAGGGATGACTAACTAACCTCTGAAAACAGAGCCACTAAAGCAGTCTCTTTATGTCCTGTGTAGGGACAGAAATAGTGTTTATGTTCTATGATACTGCAAAAGTAGTTAAAATATCTGGACACATCTGGTAGCAGGAAAGGCTCAGTCTGCTTTCAAAGTGCAATAGGTTTTAGCCATGTGTGGTACCTTGTTCGGGGCAAAAGGAAATGCAGAGCCCAGCACCATTAAAATTGAGTTGCTATGGCATGCATGAGGCAGAACTGATCAATAAATACATCAATATACAATAATTATTCTAGAAATGGATCATCATCCTTTAGTACTCAGATCATTTATGGACAGCACAAGGAAGTACAATATAGCATGTCATGAAAATACTAGAGATGAGTAATCGTGCATATTCACTTTATCACTTCAGTTACACTGCTCTGTTTCTAATACAGAAACATACTGTTGATCCTGTTGGCACTTCTGTTGTCCCATCTTTTCTTGTGATCTTTGAATCTGATCTTGTAGTCAAGAGGGAATCCAACTCCTCACAGCTTCAAAATCAGTTTTCACATGCAACTCATCTAAAGTTATAATACGTATATTTCTTTAATTCTGTTTTTATTTAAGAGAAGTTTCAACTGGGTACTAACATTTATCTAGTTTCACACATGGGTTATTTTTGGTTAACATAGAATAACTCCCTTATCCAAAAATATTTAGATCATGGCCTTGAGGAAGATAGGTATCTTCTTTTTTAAGCATTTGGAAAAAAATGTCTGCCATTGTATAATAAGTTCATGTATATGTGCAAGGTATTCATCCAAATATTCTTTGATATCTTTCATGAAAAGCACTGCAAAAACACATCTCAGTCAAAAGGTTGGAGAATTACAAATTCGTACAAAATGCTCTGGCCGATTCTTATAAATTCCTAGACCTACTTCTCTAAAATCAGGTTTAATGAAAATTGATGCTTGTGATATACACACATGATAGATATCAGGATATTGTTAATATTAGTTTGTGTCAAACTGGATATAAGTGTAGTAGAATGGTGTAATTAACAATAGCATGCAAGTAGTTTGTCATACTAAGATGGTATAACCAGACACAATCTGACTTAAGTATGTGAACAATGTGATCACCAATGAGGCAGACAAAGATGGTTTTAGTTTCTGACAGGTGTCATCCAACTAACAAAAAGTTACCTGACAGAGGAAGCACAAATAGGCAGAGCACTTTCCCAAATGCACAGAAAACACAACCAGCAATACAAAATAAAATAAGCTAGGCAGCATCGGAAGCAGTGGAGAACCCCCTTCATGGGAAAGGGGTGACAGCATAAGAATCTTAGGTGCAAGCAAGGAATAAAATCGCAAAATATGATAAGCCCACTTCTCTCATCAAATACCTGTCCGGGCTGATTAATTTGACATCTGCAGCTCAGAACCACTATAGACCATAGCCATCAGTGCTAAATACATTGCAACAGCTCTGTGGTATTGTATACCCACATCTCTTTTAGAATATGATTGCTAACGACTAACAGTTTTACATATGTAGTGATGATTTGTATCATGTAAGAATTGACCACTAGCACCACGTACATTAGTAATTAACTAATCTAGTAAAACTCTAAAGTGTGAAACTGTCCTGATATGTCACTCTGCTAAACGTCACCAGAATGATCTCTAATTCCCTGCATAAATATAAATATAGAAATATATACATGCATGTATATATACACACACTTATATTCATTTGCAAGACAGTGGGACTATTTTACTCTTAATAAAAAAAGCCACTTACTTTCACATGTTAACAGTTAAACAAAAGGTGTAATTATGTGGGTAATTTGACATCTCTTTTTCCTCCAATCACTGTGCCAGTGAGATGCATGTTGAACATCATGATTCAATATGCCGATGCACAGGCTAGGAGATCATTTTGCAGGACTTTTTCTGCATGCCTTTGGCCCTTGCATCTTCCCTTCTCATTATCTCCATACTCTATATAAAATATCAATTGCACTTAAGTTCACTTTTAGTTGTTTGTCTTACTGGATTTAACTGAATTTCTTATTCTGGTCTTTATTTTATTATGCTCAACTTCCTCCCAGTGGAGAAAGGATGTCAAAAAAGTACCAATAAATGCAAACAACACATTTAATTCCTCTGTTACTCACAGTATGCCTGGACTCTTCCTTTCTCATTTGTCAGTGAAAGTATTTACTTCAAAGAGGAAAAGAGGAATGGGCTTACGTTGGTCTTCAAAGCTTATGTATACTTGAAGTGAGGAGACTTCAACAATGCCAACAACGTGGACCTTGAGACTGTCCCCAGCTGACCACCAGCGGCTGCGAAGGTCTTCAGAATAGGACACCTGTGGAGATCTAACAGTGCAAGCAATGATGGCCTTGGCAGACGAAAAGACTCAGCAAGTCATTAAGAGGCCAAACTTCCAGTCTTTTTCCCCTGTCTTCAGTTTGCACTATTTCATTTACAACTTGCTCAGCGTTAATGTAGCAGAGAAAAACAGTAATGGAGTGAGAGACAAAGAGAAAACAATAAATCTTGGAAATGAAAAATTGTTCTTTACACTGACAGATTCAAACCTTTACAAATTATCATGTCATATATTTCTGCACACATATTTCTTTATCAGCCCTCAAGCTTATTATTTTTAAATTAATATTATTGAAATAACCCTAAAGGAATATTTGGAATTTAAGGGCACCACCAATCTTCAGAAACACAGTAGATATTTTAACACCAAGAGAATCGATATAGATACTCAAACTGCTACTAACAAAATTTTTACACAGCTCCTAAATGTATTGACCTCCGGTAGATAGATTGTCCTTGTTATAGAATAAAAAAAAAAAAATAAAAATCTGATTTGCTGTCACTTTAATATCATTTATTTGCCTTCCAGAGATGACGGTTATACTTCTGTGCCTGGAATCACTCATCCACAATGGATACATGGATTTTTCTTGCGAACCCTTAAAAACTGAGCCAAATTACTTCAAACGTTTCCAGCAACTATTGACATTTATTAAGTTAAACTGGCATACCCAATGTATTATTTTAACTCCTAATTTCCTTTCTGCATTTACCTCAGAACTCTCTAAACATAAGATTCCAAATGAATATCCAGGGAGTTCTTTGATCCCCCTTCATTCATACAAGGTATCCCAGAATTGCTTTATTTTCACCCTTCCAGCTTTTTACACCAGTCTGCAAACACTTATAATTAATTGCCCCGTTGTTTAGCTTACAGTTCCCAAGTGTGTAATAAGAATCTCACAGTGCAAGGAAGAAAATATGGTCTCTGTCTAGTTTCAGACACAAGGCAAGGAGAGTAGGAAGGTGTCAATGGAAAAAAGTTGAAAAGTCTGAGCAATGAGACTGTAACAGCTCAACCTACACAAAGTACAGTGGGAAAGTTTTTACTTTCTTGCTCTTGCCTTGTGTAAGTTACGTTCTGTCAAACCTAGTTGTAATCTGGAAAGCAGAGTATAAAAAGAAGTAAAATTGTGTTGCCTATATCCTCTCTCAGAGTGAATACTGAAGCATTACTTCAGCAGAGAATTGGAGCTCTTGGCATTTCCAGTCTTTGACAATTTCAAAGCCATACTTAGAAGTATCAGTTGTCCTGTTTTAGACAACAGCAAGAAATTTTGCACTCTTTACACATGTGATTATGAAAAATATGTATTGGGGTAGTAAAAAGAGGGAAGCTATTTTTCCTCATTTAGTTTTTTGGGGTTTTTTATCATTCGACTGCTTTAGTTTTGTGGAAACATAGAGCACATCTAAAAAAATCCTTCTGTCTTTTAAGTAGTGGCATTAGATTTCAAATGAGAAGAAAAGGTAAGGAGTCAGGCTACAACATAAACTGAAACTTTGCAGTTAAATCTGTGAAATTTCACTAGTTCTGAATATTATTACTGTGGCATATATCTGCATAGTCTCAAAATTTAGTGGAAATGTAAGTGATGCTGCACAAATCCTTTTATGTTTTCCTTCATCAGGCAGCCCTCAAGCTCTAAAGTTCAGTTAAAAAAAAATGCAACCTGCATCAACCAGCGCCAGCCACAACTTCAAATTTCTTATTTCTTGATATCAAACATATTTTGATATTTTTATCAAAAGGCTTATCTCAGTTAAAGACCTTGTAGAAAGTTAAAAACAAATCTTCAAAGATTTTTTAAAAGTCACTGCTAACTTATTTTCTTTCTCAAAATCCATCTCAGAATAACAGAAATTAGTGTAAATTTCTCATGGATGAATAATGTATAAAATTAGCATGCATGTGAATAACATAAACCTGTAAGTTTACACATCTCTTATGTTTTCACGATTCTCCTCTGTCCAACTATACACAGTTAATGCAAAGAAAGAGAATAATCTGGAAGCAAAAAATTGGGACCTACTATTGCTCGCATCTGTTCATAGCTCCAGTCAGTCTCTGTCGCCACCCCATGCCCTTTTTTTAAGGCATAGTGAACGGTCTTTTCACAAGAATCAGTGCAGCTTTTCACAATAACATTTGCACAATAACCAGTACAGCTGGGTCTCTGTACTAGCACTGTGTCAATAACATAACACAGTAAACAAGCTTTGTGTGTGAAGAGTTATAAAACTCACTGTCTTGTGAAGAGTTAACGTTTACCACTACTTCTATATCAAGTGTCTTTCCCACTTAGCACTTACTGGTATGTAATGCAGTGACAATTCAAAAAGGTGGAAAATCAGGGTTCTCTCTGCAGACAGCCTGCCTTGGATCCATTCATATCTGGTACTCCATTTGTTGTTATAGAAACCAGTTTCATTATTATGACTTCCTGCCTCTCTGTCTATCTCTCTCATCTAGCCAGCTGTTTTAACTACAATCATCACCATGGTGTCAAAAGGTTTGACAAAGAAAAAAACAACAACAACAACAAAACAAAAAAAAATCCTAGATCAAATCAATCAAATCTGCACTAGCCTGAATACAGTTGATGTTTTGTCTCTTCCAGTACATCCCTTCCTATGCATGTAGATTTCTTCTTCATTGTGCCACTCATCTATTGATTTCTGTGCTCTTTTTAGTTACTGAAGAAAAGCTGTAGCAGACGGATGGGGCTGACATTTAGTCTGGAAGGAAGTAAGATTTGTGGCCATTTTAACCTCTGTGGACAGATATCACTCTTGCTGACAATGAAATCTATTAAATTGGGGAAGAGTCTCCCAAACAAAGTGGTAGAACCCTCATTGCTTGGGACTTGTGAAAGTAGGTTGAACAACGCACAAGAAAATGTGCAGTAAGGAACAGGCTACATTGGTAGAATGACAGACGAGATGAGCTAAGAGTTGCTAGCTATTTCTAACTTTTACAGTGTTATAAACCCCATAGAATTTCCCATATAAACCAGAAGTTGGATTTTACTGTGGGGAAGGAGGAAGAGAAAGGGGAGTGGAAGGGAAAGGGAAGTTTATGGAAATAAATACTGGATATAGGAAGAACATATCTTTCCACTTTCCTTTTGCAATTGACTGATATTATATCACATCACTGAAACTTTTACATGCTCCTAAATAGTGCCTTATCAGTTAGAGAAAAGGGACCCACGTTGTAAGATACTAAGCAAGACAAGTACAACTCTGCCAATTATTTCACAGTCTGCATCATATCAAAAATAGATAGGTAAATGTCAGGGAGACTAGCATACTCAAAAACTGAAAAGGGATTGCCCTTGGTACTTCATCTTGCCTAGTTCTTTGTGGCATAACAGGTCATTTTTACAGTTCCTCGGAAATATAGACTAATGCCACAGGTAATTTCTATTTCAATGGCTAAAATATACCAAGTCTATTCACACGGCAAACATTAGTTCTCACTTCAGGCAGGACACTTGTGCAGCAATATTAACCAAAACAAGCAAAGTTTCTACAAAATTGCTTTCAACAAAAATGCATTCTTTTTTTTTTTATTTGTTCTTAGAATATAGCTCTGCATTTTCACTGGATTTCTTACTGAATGCCAATTGGATTTCTCCTTTTATTGCTCAATAAAGCAGAAAATAGCCAATATCCTCAACTCTGAATACAGCAGTTAGTCAGTTTCCTACTCACTTTTTTCTTTTCAATTTACATGTACCTAATGTTAAATGTCTTATACTTGGCACGGTGCATTTCAAAACTATTTCTTTGGTGTCCTCTCAGGGCACATTTCTAAAATATCTTTCCACTAATATTACAAAATTTAAGCACAGAACGGAGTAAAATCATGTATTTTTCAGTTATTTCTATAATGCACTACAAATTCAAAATGTTTAAGATACTTGAAGAATTTTAGGAGGTGTGCACACAACTTCAGTAACACAAGTTAAATGTGTAAATGCTCACAATCTGCCATTGACTTTCACTAAAAAAAAGCTCAACATCACAAAGAAAACACTAATTCACTATCCACTTTGTCCTCTAAATCACACACAAACAACTGACCCAAATAACAAGCAGTGAGGTATCCTGCTGTCTCCAGTACCCATTCTATTCTTTTGCTGCTCCAGTTTTACCCCACATTTCAAGGCTTTCATCTTTAAAACTTTTTTTTTCAGTAATATTGAGAAGACATATCTAAAGCATTTTTGAAAACTCAAGCAAATCATCACTGTTGCATCACTTTTATTTATCATTTTAGTAACTTTTTCAAAGAGCAGCAAAAGAGACAGGAACAATTGCCCTAGTACTATTTTTATCTACTGTGTTTATGTAATTTTAACACTCTTCACTTTTATATTATATTTTACTATTAACTCTAATCATTTTGCTGAGCTAATTTGTACGAAAACAATTACTTGCCAGAGTTGGCCTCTTACATCCAGACGATTAGTTTGGTTTGTCTGAATAATATCGCTTTAGTTCACCTATTACCCTTTTTTGTAAATTTGTAAAATACAAAAGTTAAGGAGTGTGACCTGTCACAGAACACAATCTCACTGATAAAGCTGTTCTTTTGACCAAAGCTTTATAGAACCATTGTCAATCAATCTGCAAAACTTATTCAACATTAAATATTCAAAACCTGGATTTGTCAGGTAATTGCGGTACATGATGATGTTTCTATGTACAAGGGGAATTAATCACAATGTTATATCTGTCTTAGATACTGGTCAGCTAAAGAAATTATTATCAGTGGCCCTGAAGCTGTCAGCAGTTCATGCCTCAAATCAGGTTATTGCCTAACAATCTTACACTAAACTTCTGCCTGCTTCCATTCAGAAACTTTTGTTCAACAGAGAAGAAAGAATTCAGATATTTGCCTAGTTTTACAGCAGCCATGGTGAAACCGTACCAGTAGCTATGGTCAGACTGCTTAATATTCGAAAGAATACACCTCTTACACCGATGGAAAAGCAGCCTGAAGCCAAATCACCTGCTAGCTCTTCCTTGCTTTTCCAAGGGAACAAGATAGCATATTGCAGGGTGGCAAGGAGGCAGAATAGGTACCTGACAGATCATAGATATCTGACTGCCATTGACACAAGGCCTATAGAGGACCCTACTCAAATGGACAAAATTTAAATGCCATAACACTCTTGGGCTAAGGAAGCTCTGAGAACCAGAGCGCCAAACTGGTCCTCTGATGTTCGTCTTTCTCTATTGCAGAAAGCACAACTCGGAAATATGGCCCTAAAAATGTTCTTTTTTCCTACACTACAAAAGGTCTTCCTACGGCCCTTGACAACATTGTCCTGTATAATGGTAAAAACTGACTTTATGCATGAAGGCAAAGGAAAAAGAAATATGCATTTCCATAGAGGATTAAACTTTGGTTCTGGAGATACATTAACACAAGTAAAAGGAAGTCCCTCATTTTTGCTGGTGTTTTTTTTTAAGCAAACAAAAAGACCACATAGGTACAACACGAGGAAACTCTTGAAAGAGTAAAACTAACATGAAATACTTCTAAGGCCCTATCCAATTGCAATCTGTTCCATTTTATCTTTGGTTATATTTTGGTTAAGACACAAACCATCTGGATCTCTAATGTAATGTTCTGAAATAGCCTCCAAACTGATTCTTCATGTCAGGCAGAATCACTAGATGTCTGTTTCCCCACCTCACTTAACCGAATCATTCTAACTTGTCTTGAATGTGGAAACAGCTGTTGCTCATGACATCAGTAATATCGTGGTCTTCAAACAACCTGTAATAATCTACTCACAGAACCACAGGGCAGAAACAGATATAAACTTTTTTTAAACATCCTTTAAGATTTTTGGAATGGTAACAGTCAGTGATGCAACTAGACTAGTGAGCAAATTACTGCACGCTCTTATTAACATAGCAAAGTCTATACCTTGAGGTCTCATATGCCCATTACAAAATATGTTTAGGCTAGTATGCTTAAGATCAGCCAAATTTAAGCGCAAATTGAAGTGCCAAAGGGTAGAATTTTCAGTACCTTAGTTAATATGGACCAGGATTTATAGTAAACTAATTATTCTGTCTGCTAAAACTCTAGACTAGAACAGTCTTTTTATATTAAGTCTGCTGTTCCTATATAAAGTAAAGCTGCTTTCTGTCATGTGACTCTGCACTTCTTTCATTAGTTTAGTCCCAGTGATGTGTGCTGCTCCACTATCTGTCTGAAAAAACAGTTGCTGAACTTTTCTTCTCACAGATTCACACTTTCCGTTTTTAATTTTAAGGTTCTATCGCTAACGCGTTGCCTTTATTTTTTTATTTTCCTTTCATGCAGGCATCCTGATGACAAAAGGCATGATTCTGACCAAAGGGATACCAACTACAGTAGAAGGAAAATGAATTAATTCAAATCATGCAATGTAGTCCTTCAATATTAATCCCATGTAGCTAAACCTGTGAGTCCAAAGGAAAATGTCTGCTTGAAATTGGCCGAGTGGGATCATGAGTGGTGCTCTGTGTGTGTGTGTGCATTTCTATATGTATTGTATGTGTTACAAATACATCTAGCTAATATCTCCGGCATCCTCAACAGATGATGGCATCCTAATAGGGAAACACATGGAGAAAGATTGCTCCCAGAGACATCGTTTGGCAGCCACAATCCCTTATGACCAAAGGAGGAGGAGGATGATGATTACTATTATTATTATTATTATTATTATTATTATTATTATTATTATTATTATTATTATTATTATTTTAATTATTATTAACAAGGTGGGTCTGATGCAATCTGATTTGAGGTATAGTGTAAAAAACTGCTGAGATAAGATACAACAGGTTCTACTGTATCAATATAAACTGTCCAGAAAGGACCTAGCTTGAGAAGAATGAAATTAATGAGAATGCACATTTCCCTCTGTAGGGACTCAGGAGGAGTCCAAAATTCAAGGATAGTATTAGTGTGTAAAGCAGAGAGAAGGAAGGCAAATTACTTCGGAAACTTGACTAAAAAACTTGATTGTAATGGTTATGCGCAATACAGGCTTAAAATGGCTGAACTTTAACAGCGTTGAAGAGAAATTTTCTTTGCTTGGAGAGATTTACTTGATCTCCAGAAAGTATGGGAAATTATTTCATTTGTGCATGCAGGCCATCACATTCTAGAGTGTTAAAATTAGCGTGTTTGTGAGTTATCAAGGAAATAAGCCAAACACAAAGAGAAAATAAGATGCCTGTTACTCTAATGCACTGAGGAGACATCCTTTCTTTCCCATTTTCCTCCGTCTCCCTGGAGCTGCACTTTTTTATGGTTTATTTTATGTTTCTCTTGAGATGTTACGTTGTTGTAGCATGTATCTAGGAGTCCTCAAAAAATGTATTTATGCCAATGATTGATTGTAATAGCTTTGAAAAAGTAGCTATTTATTGTATGCTTGAAATCTTGGCTTTATTAAGCCCAGTGTGAGTTTTACCCTCTTCAGAGAAGCCAGGATTTCAGCATACAGAAACCCATGATAACAAGGATTGCTTTCTGAAAAGGATTTAGCACTTTCAAATGACATATCAATTACAAAGCATACCCATAAGCTGGACTCACTTGTTTGTACACTGACTTTGTAGAGTGTAATACGAAAAACAATCGGAGTGTATTTTAGGCATCATGCCATGTGAAAGGCAGTCTACAATTTTCCAGACCCACTAGAAACACTAGGAATCATTTCTGTTTGATGGTCCTTGAACCTCTACAAACTTTCTCCAGCACAACTAAGTACTGTCTTTCTCACTTCTTCAGACTTAACTAGTGGATGGTAGTAGTAGCAGACTCAACCTGAACTCTTGTTCAGGTTAAGAAATAGATCGCATCTAGAACCTAAGTATGTGCATTGAAAGGAAATAAGAGTGCACTGTTTGCCTATTCTGTATTCCTACAAGAGCTGGCCTCAATACGGTCTCCATTTTTCCCCCTGAAACTCTTTTTGTTTAGTAGCAATTAAGACCAGCTTATATTCTATTGTATATGTCTACAGCTAAAACATGTAAATTACAAGAACGGAAGCTGACTAGCATGTTATCTTTATAACATGTCAGCCTAAAATAGTCTATAAGGTCCAATAAAATAGTCTTTACAGCTTTTGCCTGGATTGCAAAATTAAAAAGGGTCTATTTGCAGAAAATAATCCTGGCTATAAACACATTCTGCTAACTCTGTTTCTGTACAATGATAGGTTTTAATAGCTAATCTAACAGTATCCCAAGTTGTTTTAGATGTGTGACAAAAAGAAAAAGATTCATCAAAAAGGAACCATGCAGGGCAGAATCAAGAGATTTCAGACTGAGATGTACACCAAACACCCAAGCTTTCTGTGTTTGAATTTAAAACATTACCCAATTTATCACAATCTTGCAATTTGTCAAAATCACATGGGAGGTTATACAAAAGGCCATGTAAATATTTATTTGACCTATAAATAATTGTGCCACCTCCGAAGAGACGAAATTTTGCATTTCAGAAGAGTGGATCAATATCATACATACACAATGATAAAGGTAAGAAGCCAAGAACTGAAACTTGAAGGACTCCAATAGGTCAAAAAATGTTATTTGAACAGTTTTCTGTAAGCATTTATAACACATGTTAAGACAAAGCCCACAAAATTTTTTTGCTTTGATTTCTTCCCACCTTCCTTATGCTTACCACTAAATAAATTTCTCATAGACCATATCACTTCCATTCTCTTTGCATTAGACACAAAGGACAAACAGACAGCCCACTCCCATCTTGTGTCGTTTGATGAAGTCAAAACTGAAAGTCCATGATACAGAAGTACTTTTACTCTCTATTGGCTTCTCAGTCACTCAGAAGTCAAATTAAATGTGCCCATTTTTCTTCAAAGTTCTGAAGCAATTATGGCTTAAAAAAGTCCTAATTTGCATTCTTTCCTTTAGCATTATGGGCATCTATTGTCATCTTGAAAAACCAATGACAACCTCGAGAAGAAAGTGTATGTTTCTCCAAGTGACATGTTCAACTTTTAGCAATACAGCATTCTCAACGTGAACATCTAGGTCCAGGAACTCACTTCTACAATTGAGCAGGTGGGACCCAGCACTAATCTACTTTTGATCATGTTTGCAGAAATATCATATTCTAAAACTGAAAGAAAAAATACCTTGATGGGCAAAAGAGAGAGAGAAAATAAATATTCAGTACAACTACTGGCAAGCATAAGTGTACTTATAAGGGTAATCACTTATAAAATGAGGCACTGTAACCAGATACCATGGGTTGTCTATTGTAACTTATCTTTATGATAATCTTTGCAGCTGGGATTTTAAACTATTCCACAAAAAAGTAAGTCATACTTCCATGACTTGCAGAGAGTAAGCAGCGCAGAAGGTTTCGTCACAATACAAAAAAAACCAAAAAAACCCACCCTAATTAATTTCTATTACCTACATATTAAAAAAAAAAATCAACAGAATACTTGCACATTTTTACAAGATAAGTAGACATCAGGAGGTATACTGATCCCTTTAGTCCCTGTTTAAATCCTCTTCAGAGATAGCTGGCTGCCAATACTATGAAAGTTTTGTCAGTCTCGGTTTGAAATCTAAGTGCAGTGGTTTCTTTGAAAGCATTCCTTTGTTAAAACTTTTCCCATCAAAACTTCCCCTCCATCTGCCTGGGGACAGAGAACAGCTTCTAAGGTATTGAGCCTCCAGTGTGGCTTGTTAGTCCCTTTATATGTTATAATTTATTCCAGAGGATTTCGACTGTTTACAGCTTTTTTACAACACCTTGATCGTAAAGTGAGGTCATAAAGGTAAGACTATGACCAACACCTCACTTTCCTTCCTATTTTTGAACCTCCGTTACTATTTCTGTTCATTGACCCTTAGCTGATATCTTGAGATGTAAGGTATTAACTGTTACTGGAGGAAACAGATTGTGGCTCAAAAGGTTATTAGAAGTCCTTTTTCAGGGTGGTATTGTCACCTGCAGAGGTACAAGTAGTAGACCACAAGGCATTTTAGGTTGCCAGATAAAACGTTCACTATGAGATTATCGGACAGAAGTTCTTGAGGAAACGCTCCAGAATTTAAAAGCCCCAGATATGTGCAAAACATTTGAGAACGTCCAGACATCCTGACACCTACAGAAATAGCAGTTCTCCAGGGACCTGGGAATTACTGGTAGGCCCAGAATGTACTGAACTCTTTAAACAATTATGATTATAGCAGTAAACCATTTTAGACCTCAGCTAGCTGAGCACTCATGCGTGTAAGACCACAAGTGCTAAAACTTGCTGAAGCATTAAAATGACAAAAATGCCAGACTATTTAATTCTCAAAATACCTCGTAAGACTTTACTCAGCTTAAAAAGATTCATAATACAGTATGAAAATTTCTTACATTTCAGAAGAATCTTTCTTTGACTGACGTTCTCATCTATGGCTGCTATTCCTCAGCTGCGCACAAGAAAGAATCAGAAAATACACAGGTTATGATCAGAGAGACTTGCACGTTTCAAGAACTTTACAGAATCATAGAACACCAGGCTGGATCCTCAAGGATCATCTGGTCCAACCTTTTTTGGCAAAAGCACAGCCTAGACAAGATGGCTCAGCACCCCGTCCAGCTGAATCTTAAAAGTGTCCAATGTTGGGGACTACACCGCTTCCCTGAGGAGATCACTCCAATGGCTGATTGCTTGCGTTGTAAAAAAATTTTCCTCATGTCCAATTGGATACCTCCCAGGAGCAACTGGTACCCACTATCCCTTGTCTTTTCCATGTGACTCCTTGTAAAAACGGAGTCTCCATCTTCTTTGTAGCCACCCTTTAAATACTGGAATGTGGTGATAAGGTCTCCCCTAAGCTTTCTTTTCTCAAGGCTGAACAAACCCAATTCTCTCAGCCTTTCCTCATATGGCAGGCTTCCCAGCTTTTTTATCATCTTTGTGGCCCTTCTCTGGACCCTCTTGCAGCACCTAGAACACATCAGAATAAAAAAATACAAGAAGATATGATATGCATGGCCTCGTAATCACCAGTTACACCTTTCAATAGAATTAATGCAAACCTGTTTATAGATTGACTCATTTATTCCTACATAGACATAGACCCTCGGTTTTCCATGCAGCTACATCATGAACCTCCAACAAACAAATTAAAATGTACATAAAAGTATGTAAGAGAACAGGATGCATTTTAGAATGTTGCAAAGTGCCCTATGGGCATAAGTGTATTAGTCTGTGTTGCACAATGGAATGCAACGCTGAAAAACCCTAAGTTAACAATGACTTTTAGTTCCACATGTGGAAGCAGTATGATAGTGCTGGACACAAGCTCATAAGCCTACAAAGAAAGCACCTTTGAGATCCAAAATGGCATCCCTGCCTAATGTTACACTGTATGGTGCAGCATACTGACTTTGTCAGCAGTAGCTTGGATATTTCTGTATCACATTGCACTTCAAATTATGGATGTATCCATCATTTTGTACTGAAGCCGCCACCAAAACTAACTACAGCATAGAAATGCTCACTCAGGTAGTCTTTCTGTTCTAGTGTTCATCAATGGATCGACTTATTGGGAATCTTAAAATGCCCACATATCCATTTTAGCATATCCTCGATTCTGCACAGGAGATAAAAAAAAATTAAGGACACCTTGTGAAATGTATGTGACTAACACATAAGCTTCACAGGTAAAATCAATGCATCGCAGTAACCCAGCAGAGGACCCAGCATAGATCTGTCGCGTACAGAAAAGCAAAACCCACAGAGTGATATGGAGGAGAAGTTTTCTTAAAAACCTTAGGAGAGAACATTATCAGTTGTTTGTAAATAGGAGGGATTGGCCTGCTTGCCAGGCACTTGTTATTTCTCTAGATTTGTGAAATGACTACTCGGTGGCTGCTTCTATCCTGCTGTGCAAGAGCAGTCTCAGTGTCAGACTGAAGGCCAGAACTCAATATCACATTTCTCACCCACAGTACGCCCCCAAGGGCAGACCTGGGCTGAACTAGTCACATATCAGAAGGATGCCTTCCCTGTGCTCTGCCTTCTCCACAGCACTGCTCTGTGGACAATTTCCAACATCCTCTCTTAGGCCACTTACCTCTACCTAATTCACTCTTACAGTGAAAGCTGGTGATTACTGTAATTTTCCACTTATGGATGGACTTCTCTTAACTGAGACAGCTACCCATGTTTTGTAAGATATGCATGTTCACAACACTCTTACATCAGATACGGTCAGCCATGCTGCAGATCTTACTGTTATTCAATACACTGACATGCAAAAAAGATTTTAAAAGCACATTCTCTTACTCAACCAAGTACATCTCCCAATGCCACCCACCCCCACCCCCCAAAAAAATTAAGCAATTACAGAGCTTTTTTGATTCCACTTCAGGAAAAGGAAGGAAGGCTATACTTGATACTTCAAAAGTGACTTTAGAAAGGCAGAATGTAATTATTGCAATTGGAACCAAGCCAAGGACAATAGAATTAATAAACCTATTCTTGCAAAATGTACCATGAAATATTCAATGGCCAAAAGTTATCATGAACACAGCTTTAGTACTCAGCTAAAAGGCAGAAAGCACCCTCCAATTCTAAGCTAGAGTACTTGACTCAGTATTAAATCATTGAGAAGTATATAATCCTCTGCATCACAAATCAACAACCCATTGTACCTTTCCTTTTATTGCTGGCCTCCCACACAATATTTGCATCATAAATTTCAAAGTAAGAACCCAAAACATTTAAAATGGCCTCAGCCATTTTTAGGATTTCAGTATAAAAGCTCTAGAGAAAGATAAACCCTAAAATTACAGGATCATATGAGTACAGACTACATTTCCATTTTTAACCTTCTTATAGTTCCCAACAGGCACTCCAAAATTTTTATGTTTACATAAAAATTTTCTGGGAAAAATAAATGTCAAATCTATTGAGTTACAGGATTATTATTCTCTTCATTTTTTTATGCACAGAAGGAGCATTGTTTTAACAAATATTTTAAAATTTCAGTTTATTATTTGTTATTTAGCCATATTAGAAAAGAATAACTTCTATCTTTGATGAGGTTCTAATAACAGAGAGACAAAATAATCATAAACTTGTGAACTGTTTCACTCCCTGATACTGAAGATTGATTATTATATCTTAAAACAAATATACAGAGTAAAACAGATTTTTTTTTTTTTCATAATAATTTTGGCCAAGTAACTACAATGGGTAGTTCACTGCTTTTGAAGAGTGGCAGTACCACTATCATTAAAATGGAGGCCATATATGTTCCCTATCAGCTGTTTACTACTGTTTAAAGTTTTCACGAGTCACAGTTGCATAATGCACTCAGTAGAACAATTTCTCATCAATATCAGACCACAAGCCATCTCAGTAGAGACTATTCCTCATATTAGTTAATTGCAGTTATTCTAGGATTTTACCGCAAATTTCAATTTCTAAAAAGAATCACAAAGGAGCCCTCAATCAAAATATTGATTACCCAACATAAAAATCATTTGGATACAAATTTTATTGTCTGGCAAAAGTTACTGACCACTGTTTTGGTTTGGAAATTCTCTGTCAGTCCCACATTATGACAACACACATTGGGAACGGGTCAGTAGTGATACACTGATTCAAACTGAAGTCCTAACAGTTTTAGTCACTGTTCATAAGGCAGCTTCCCCATCCCTTTTATAATTTCAGCTGCCTTTGCTTGCTCCTTCTCTAGTTCTACTAGTTCCTTCTTGAGGTGAAGAAATCAGAACTGCTCAAAATACTCCAACAGTGGGCTTACCAAGGCCCTACACAACATCTCTGCTCACCAGACTTCTCAAGTTAATAAAAAAACCAAACAAAAAAAACCAAAAAAACCAATTAACTGCAGTCTTAAGCTTACAGAATATCCTGAAAGCATGGGACAGATAAAATGTCAGATCTCTTTGGCGTGAACTCTGTTGGTTCTATTTCTGCCACAAAACTCTTTGCCCCTAAAGCACAGTGTAGTCAGGATTCAAACACACGTAAGAATGATTAAGACTTATAGCATGAAAGAGAAAAAAAGCATTTTGCCCTAAAAAAAAAAAAAGAACAATGAACTCTAATTATGATTTCTTTCAGTGCGCTAATGATAACAGTAGTACGAGCTGAGCAGCTGTGAGAATTCATGAATTATATGAAGAGAAGCTGTATTTCACTTAGCAGGAAGCATGCATTTTGCCTTGACCAAATCAGGTCCTTTCCCCAACTTCAGCAATTAAAAACAAAACCCTAAGGAAACAATTTACACTGACTGCTTTTGGCACTTTGAAAGGTGTTTTTGTTTAAATATCCTCCCAGTGTGCATGATAACAGCCTATGCAATAATTATAAACAGTGAGAATGGAAAATTGTCTCAGAATATTTGGTTTGCATTTACTTCCTTGGCCCTTCAGGAAATTCACTACTCTGAAAATTACATTTGGCTCAGAGAACACTATATGAAAGAAAAAGTTTTTTGTATTTTAATTTTATGAATCGTCTTTCAGCTTCATGCTCTCTCTGACTCATTGTTTAAATTCTACAGCTGAAGAATTGTGAGAATAGTTATTGTCTCTAAATTCCCCTAACATTTTTATGTCATCTCCATTCAGATGGCTTATTTTTTAATCTCTTCAGGAACAGGTTTAAGACTATTCTTTTTGCATCAAGATAATAGAAAGAGATACAAAAAATATATGCTTTCATCCTCTGGTTTTCCATGTTTCAGGAATAATAAAACACAATAGTAATTCTTTTCTGAGTTTTATCACTTACAGATTCACATTATAATCTTCCTTAAGGCTTGCTGCAAAGGACTGTGTCTTATACAAGAAAACAGTAATTACAGTTTTCCTACAGATTATTCAGGTGTGTAGACTTCAATAAATATTGCACTGAGATAGATTTAAATGGGTTTAAAATGTTTTTTTTTTTACTTCTATCAAGTAATGATTTCCTAATAGGCTGTCCACCAGATTCTGACAGATTTAGTGACAACTAAATCTAACATTAGCCTTCTTTCACTTTTATAGGAGTTAATGAAAAGGAACACAATTACTAAAAAATACATATCCTTATACCTTTTCAAATACTAAGTATTTAATATGTTTGCAACTAAGTTTGTTTTTTCTATTGGAATTTTAAAAGAATAGTGTTGGGGAAGGGAGCTCTTTGTTTATAGCTTTCATGAGCTAAAGCCCACTATTGAGAGCTGAATTCACTAGTCACCGGAATCAATTTCCCATTCTGCATCACTCCAATACCACTAAATAGCGGGACTCTTGAAGCAATTTCTTTCATGTCAGCTTTGCAGACTACAGGGCTTAAAACCAGTGAAAGATGGCCTGGCTTCCCAGCAACTTCTGGACCTTTAACTTGCCTGACACTAGACATCCTCCTGTTTTTTCACCAACATAAATCTTCTGGTGGTCATCTCCAGCCACAGTCTGGCAAAACATTCCCATACTGCAGTGATGCTTCTCAAAAAAAACCTGTTCCTGTTAAAATACAAGGATTCCCATCCTATATTCTAAATAGGATACATTTAGTAAGTTTCCTAGGGTATACAATATTGAAGTTTAAAAGGCTTTACAAACTTTGTCTTCAAAAACCTCCAAGTGTTATTGTTTTCTGGTCAAATAGAACAGATCTTTCCACACTGTGAAAAGAGACAGAAAAGATAAAAATATCAAAAGTTGCCTATTATTTTTTTTTTAAATTCTGATTGAAATTACCAGTTAAAATGTGAGGAGCTGCAGTTCTCATTTCCCTTATACGTTGACCCACTGTAACTTAAAAAGAGTCCTTAAATGTCTTGTCTTGGAAGTTATACTCATCTAATTATACTTTGCATGTGGCTTTTTGTCACTAGGCCGCTGCTTACCCATTATAGCCCTCATTTTCATGATGAATCACAATTGGCCAAACCAGTAATATAAATGCAATGTATGTTCTACCCTCCCTCTTTATGATTAATTCTACTAGTGGTACAAATTTGCATGAATGAATGTCAGTGTGTTTTCTGCCCTGAACATTTCCTGCTGGCTTCAATTCAGCCCTGCTGACATTTATTACAAATAATAGCTAAATATTCTTGATTTAATGGCTGTGGTGGCCCCACGTCTGAAGGTGATGTCTGTAATAAAAGCAGACAAGACAAGCTTATAAAAAATACTAATCAGATTGTGTTTGCACACATAATGGAGAAGCCTCACAGACATACCAGCAAAATGGAACGACAGTTTTTAAAATGCAGCTGCTGGAAGTCAAGAGTTCAAGAACATATCACCTGCATTATTTTTTGTCCCTCTTCATTCTTTTACCACCTCTTTAAAGCACCTGTGACAACAGTGAGAAGATCATAGCCAAAAGGGTCAACGTTTCAGTTTTGATCCTCTTTAAACAAATTACAATGAATACTATAAATCACAGTGTAGTCGCACCTACTACCGTTGCTAATTCTTCTACCAGAAAAGCATGAGGAATTAGAGGGACTTGTCACCTTACAGTTAGACCCACATCTCTAGATGTGTTTAGCCTAGGTTAATTTGAATCGTGCTAAAAAGGTCAATTCCAAATTGTCAATATGTTCTAGTCTTTAGACAGGGACAAAAATAGGTTGCCTGCCAGAAGCTCAGAGGAAATGAGAAAAACAATAGCTGAAGAAGATTAGCAAGATGGACACATGTACATTATGGAAAAGACTGAAGAAAACATAAAGAGAAGGATACTATACAGGTTTAGTACTGAGGATTAGACAGAGAATTTTCCCCTTGACCTGGGAAAGAACGGCTGCAAAGCTCCAGGGATGGCAAAGATTAGCAGGGTCACTGCAGGTTTTAATCAGCAGCAATACCATCTCCTTCAGAATATCCTGGAAAGGATCCTACAATATCCAAATTAAAATGGGTAAGGCTATTGACTATGAGGCACAGAGAAAAAAATAAATCATACTGATCATGCTGTTTAGAGCACTGTATCCTTTGCTTTCCCTTAGTATCATCACCATGCAAATGGCTTAAGGTGCATTTTTCTCCATCACCTTCCCAAGGACTGGAGGTGGGGCTGACTGGCCTGTAGTTACCCATACGCTCATTCTTCCCCTTCTTGAAGACAGGAGTGACATTTGCTCTCTTCTAGTCTTCAGCAGCCTCTCCCCTTCTTCTTGTCTTCCTGTCATTTCTTTCCTATGGAGCCTGTAGCCATCCATCCACCATAGAATTCCAGTTGTGTGAACTGTCTCATCACACCTTCTTGATCCTTGTGAGGTCGTAGCCCTGTGACTGCATACAGACTTCTAACTCATGCAGCATGCATCAGTGTAGAGGCATTTCAGAGAGGCACCCAAGCGTGCCAATTCCCAAGTACATGCTTACATGCCCATGCTCAAAGAGACTGCTCTTCAGCTCTGTTTTGTTGACTACTCTGTCCCTTCTGCTCCCATCACCCCAGGCCCTTGGCTTGCCTACTCCATCCAAAACTTCATTAGTTATTTTTGGAGGAATCACTCCCTCCCCAGTGGCTTCTAGTTTAAAGCTCTCCCTTCCCAGTTAACTACAGTGTTAATCAAAGACAAAGCTATGCAACTGTACCATTTGAGCAAACATTTGGGACCAGGGGTCTGACACACAGAAGCAATTAAATTAGACATGGACCTGGCTATATTCTTTTCAGCTAGAGTTATGCAAGAAAAGACCATGTATCCTCACTGCGAATAAGGTAGATAATAATATTTTAAACCTGCCCTCTGTCTAGGATGCTTCAATACCATAATTTTTCTAAAAGTGATGTCTCAAGCAAGACTGACTTGAATCAAATAGACTGGGAAACTTAAAGGTTTACAGCTTGTCAACATTCCCATTCTTACAAGCCTGGCATGTAACTACATACACTACTCCTTTCATTTCTCTGGAAGAATTTAAAAGTGTCATACCATTTCCTTCTCTATAACATTTGCATGCATCTAATCAGGAAACACAAGCAATGCAAAAATTCCAAGTATTACGGGTCACAGACACTTGAGCCAACAAGCTTCCTTGCTCCTTCTCCTAGAGCCGCATCAATGACAGTCCTTAACCTTCTTAGCAAGGCTCCTCTCTCCCACTAATCACAGAAAATATTTTTTTACAGAAAGAAGTGAAGCCAGGTTATTGTCTTATCACGGTTTGGTTATGAATAGCAAAACTTTTATCACCATTTATCAGTAAGCAACAGTATCTACAAGGAAGTGTAACAACAACAAATTCATAAAAGAACTAAGGGCTATGTTCAAATACTTTTTTGTTTTCTTCTATTTTACACTGAGGAGATTTAAGAAAGCATATTTATAAGCATAAATAACTGGAATCTATCCATACTTTAAATCTTCTGAAACAACTCAATCTAACAAACAGGTCTATGTATCAGATGTACAACAGCTATTATTACTTAACAGTTATTTATTAACAGTTATTGTTCATGTGAAAATACTGCCCTGTATCTTGTTTTTTTCTCTTCCGTTACCGACTTGCAAACTCACAGCAATGCTTACTATGTTCTTAATTCATTTACAATCTGAACCAGGAAAGACTTGTGCACCAATAATTCCTGCTGTAGATAAGAACTCATAGGAGCAAGGCCTGGTTTATCTATATTTATCTCCTGTCTGTGGCTACTCTGTTTTGTTCTTTCTGACAGGCACCAAATAAGGAATGTTCACATCAGAGATTTTAATTACTTGAAATCCCTTTTTTATTGATTACAGACATCAAAGCAACTTTTGTGTTAACCTTTCAAAACGCCAATTTAATTTATGAATAGAGTGATCTATTTTAGCTTTATTGCTATGGATGATACGTATTGTGTTATCCTACTGTTATAAAAAGTGTGTTTTAATTGTATACTAAAAATGTGCTTGGAATTAAGAATTGCTATAATTCATCAGAAGAACTGCTCGACTGCTTATAGGCAGTCTAAGCAGATCAGGGAATAGGCTTATAGATTTTGTTGGGGCAACGCGCATTGTAATTGTCCAAATTTTGATGTCAGCACTCCTCAATCAGATTCTGCATGGACCTTACATTTTTATATAGCAGAGGCCGGAACAAAAGACAGGGGCTGCATATTAAAATGTTCCTGCTGGCCTGAATGGCCTTAGACAGAACACAAGCACTTCATGTGGCTAACACAAAGTTTAACAAGAATCACGTAAAGCATTTCATCCTTGCTCTTTGTCAAGCAGGGAAGTAACATCCCAAAGAAGGTGCAGCAAGGAAGCCCTTTGGCCCAGCTACACAAGGGCTGAGGAGTAGGACTGGCTTTGAGGAAGAAGCGTGACTGTACTTCTTCAAATGCTGCAGTAGTGGCAAGCTCTTCACCTTCAGATCAGGAAGGTACTAGCAGTGTTTTACCACCTCTGTAAATGGTTTCACATCATTCCCACTTCATCAGCAAAGACTGACCTGTGCCTCACTGGGCACGCATTAGTTTGCCGTTACAGAATTCATTTACATAGCACACCAAAGTGGAAGCAAAGGTTGTACAATTGTTACGTACCCATTCTCAGGGGTTTTTATAGCTCGCACAGTGACCACTAACAAGAAGCTTCAGAATACAGACTCCCTTGACACAAGGTGCATCCACTCTTTCTCTCAGAATCTACAAAAAGAGGATTCTAGTGGATTAATGATGACAACATTCTGAAACATTTCTATGGAAAGGGATGCCACTAGTATGATTGCTGAGGACAACACAAAATTGCTGCTAGGGGAAAAAAAAAAAAAAGAAAAAGCTGGCTACTTGAATTGTTGTCTTACTTTATTGTTTAAGCAACATGCATTTTCCAGATTCTAAAACAAGTCCAAATCAAAGGAGGGGAAAATTATCATCTGGCTATTGGCCCGGTGACCTATCCTGAACACCATTTTCCTCCTTTGAGTTTCATCAGCAAAGCAGAATACATTGGGCTTATTCTCCATGGAATTTCCATGATAAACAATCAAACCTGTAGTAATTTGGATGACCAGTGATATTTTTTGTGTTCTTAATACTTTGTAGGATTAAGGCTTAATTCCACAGCACTTGAAGGTTATATAAGGTCCTTAGCTAATTTCATTTGTACTTTAATGAAGGATTTATTTTTTTATTCTTTCCCTTTTTTTTTTCTTATTTTTGCAGAACATTTCTGCAACAACTGTGCAGTTGAGATCTGAAAGAAATGTTTCAATAGAAGTCTCCAGAAAACAACAGAAAAGTTAAATCAAAGTCAAATAAAGAAAAGTCACTGAATTCTTTAGTGAAATCCAAAGGGGAAAAAAAAAATCAAACAAAAACCCACCACCACTTTCTTTAAATGAAAATATTGACAGAGCTATTTAAAATAAACACAAGAGTACATAAGAAATATTTTCTATTTATTCTTGGACTGGAAATAAAATGTCTACATTCTTCCTCAAAATATTGCCAAAGGCAAATCAGTTACTAACAAAACATTGTGACATGTTCTTAAGTAGCTTGCCATCACGTCTATTGTTACATTTTGTGTAACATAACGCCTGTGTGTTCATTAAGTCCACATTTTACAATACGGCACATATGTTATTTCTCTCCAAATGCCTGCAAGCCAGGTGGGAAAAGTCAATAGCTCTGGTGACATTGAGCATTTCTACCACAATACAGAATTCCAGCTTTGTGCTTTGCATTGTCTGCCTATTATGCAGAAAACCTAATTGCCAATACGTCCTTTTGCTTAAAGCTGTAACACGTAGAAGATCATAGTAAACCCTGGCTGTGTCACCACTGCTGCACATGTAGCAGATGTCTACAGTTGCCTTCTTAAGAATTTAATTTTGACAGACCCTTCAAATAAAAACACTGATGTATATGAATTGGCTTCATTACTTTACAAAGTCTGTGTATGTGTGCAACTCCTGAGGGAGTAAAACTATTTCCCACTGTGCTGAGAGTGTCTAGAAGTCCACCTCTGATGCATTTCAGGCCGTTTTCATAAAAAATGATGACAGCAGTGGGGAAAAAGGGCACTTATTCCAGCTCATTTACTCAATTTAAGTATCAAAGTATGTAAAATTCACAATACAGACTACAGTTCAAGATTTCAATCCAGGTCCAGATGCCTGGATATGCTTACATGAAACAACAGTCTGCAATACATCTGAATGTGGCAAACTTCAACATACAGGAAAGTCTTGGAAATACCCTTGGAAATAATCTAGCTAAATAATATCTTGAAAGCATCAGATGTCAAACATTTGATTACAAGAAAATATTTCCCAGTGGAATCCCGATAGCCGGAAGTTGTGATAAACTCCGTAAGTTCTTCTTCTCAAAGCTTGCCAGTCTGTGTGTTTGAAAGTAATATTGGGAAAAGATTTTTTTGTTAAGAGTGACAAATTGAAAGGACAAGAATGTCACAGTAAGAACTGACTCTCCATCACTACTTCCAGTGATCCACTACAGAAAGTTATTCTAGAACCAGTGGATGGACAGAAGAGGCAAATTAGAGGAAGCTGGCATTTAAAATATATGCTTCAAAAGTAAAACTTCTGTTTTCATTACAATAAGGAGATTTCAGATGCAAGGTAAGGTGTGTTCAGATTTTACACAACACAAAACAAAATGTACGAGCAGAGAAAAACGTGTCATTCTTGAAAATTTATTCTTCTCCAAATGCATTTAACACAGGAACCAGGCACACATCACAGTTACAGGTTAGCCGGTGCACTTTGATAGAATGAGAGCCATCATTCCCAGGAAAGAGTAACTTGAGCCTTAATCTGCATTGTTAATACCAGTCGCAATGAAATTCACTTAAGTAGGATTTCAGCTTTTTGCAGAAGGATGTAAATTCTCATCGAGACTGTATTTCAATCTCCCTCTCCCAGCACTGACATAAGCACAGAAGAAAATCTTCAGCATCTTCAGTGACACATGCCCACAGCCCACATGAAGTTTTTTGACATTTATGTGACTTCATAATAACTTCTGTGCCATTTTTCAAGACTAGATGTTCCTTGTAATATAGCAATTTCCAGATATTCCTCATTCCCATTTAAATCAAGTTCCAGGTACTTGGGCTATAAATGAATTCTGAATAAAGGTTAAAAGTCTTCTTATCATTCCTCTGTATGTTTTCATCATGTGTCATTAATGACACTGATAATATTTTCTCACTGCCACATGCAGAAATATTCTTTAATGGACTTTTTTCCTCTTTTGGCAGCATTTTGCTTTTGTTCCTGTCAAAGAGTAAAATAACACAGGTATTTATTAGCTGTCAAATTTCAATGCTGCATCATACCTGACAATGTCCTTCATTTTTTAGCCTGAAACTATTCACATATAGTCAACGTTGCACTTACTTACAGTTTAAAAAACACTCTCAGGTTGGCTACTTCCAGAGATGATCTTTAAGGTCCCTTCCAACCCTAAAAATTCTATGATTCTATAGGGTCTGGCCTATAGGGCCAGAAACAGGATGCTAATCATGAATATTATTCCTTCCCATCTCACAATGCATCTACAAAGATGGCCTTTATTTCTTTTTACATCATTTGCAGTAGAAATACCTTCCATAAGTCGTCACTCCTTAGAGTCGTTTTGCAAAGACCTCAAGTACAGAACAAGCTAACACTCCAAAAGAAATTGCTATTGCTAGAGGCAGTCAACAACCAGTAGAACTACTGCATTTCAATAAGCAGGTCCGTATTTTGTCTGTTTTCATGCCCCTTTTCAAATCTTATTTTCAGGGTTTTAATGCAATGTACATTGCCATGCATGAAGTGCTCCTGCATGAGTGCTCTCATTCACAAATGAGATGAGATTTGCAACAGAGAAGCAAAGTTCTTCAGCAATATCAAGGTTTTCCTGGCAGAGAAAAAGGAAAAAAAAAATCACAGTAACCACAGTTAAGAAAAAGCTTTGCCCTTCTCTGGCAAAATAAATATGGGACTATGATTCCAACACTTGCTACAAATTGTTTTTCTTGAATCCAGTGCAGGTATCAAACATCACTTGTTACTTTTACATGCTCAGTTTTGTGGATGAGAAGACAAGAGTAAGATATCATGCAATATATTATATTACTTGTAGACAAGCATGGCACTCACGAAGTTATAAAGAATTGAAAATCCTGCCATAGTTCATGTCACCATTCAGTTTTTCTTAAATAAAGGGAATTAAAGCTCAGAATAGCAGTAAAAGTATCAAGTTAATTCCATAGCTTCTAATATTCAAAACCTTCACAGTACCATTACAACTACCCATTGTTTCCAATTTCACATGTAAACACTAGTCTATGATGCCAACTTGCACTGCTCTTTCTGTATTTTCAAATAAAAAAATCTTTCCCCTTTAACCACTACTGGTTTTCACCATGGAACCATTGTCTGTATGCCATCAACAAAATTACCTTTTTACTAGAATTAAGGCTAATCTTATTTATCTGGGCACATGTGCTTCCATGGCAGACCCATATTGCTTCATCGCCATCTTCTGTCTCAGTGTATCTACGCACTGTATCTGGAGTTATACTTGTTTGTTTGTTTGTTTATATTTACATTTAAACTTATTGGGACAAAGACTAGTATTTCTTTCTTCATGTCAGCATCACGTTAGCCTACTGTTATCTCAGTCCATGGATCGACAGATATACACTAGCCAAAAACTACATAACACAATTCGCTTGCCGGCAAAACTAATGAAAGCGTGAATGTGTGAGGAATTCTTCTACTTTAATAGCATAAGTGGAATTAAGGACATATAAATCACGGACTTTCTATAACTTTCTATTAATAAAGAAATGGCTACCGCTCCACAATAAACCACACTGCAAATCCTTCAAAACGTCCTTGGACAAATCCTTCAGATAGATACTGTTGTTGAGAGCCCCTCAAAATAACCACAAAATAAGAACCAAGACTCCCAGCAATTATGAATACAATACACTCCTAGGAAGGGCCGCTGCTCTCTTATAATACTTTAAAACGTTTTGATGTAAAGCTCTGTTAACATAGAAATTTGTGTGAAAAACTCAAGGAGTTTCTCTCAGCTAAAACAATTCCATTCCGATTGTCTGGAGCTGTAAGAGCCAAATAAGAGACACATTCACAGAAAACACAGCCGAGACAAAATATCTAACCCTATGAAGTCAGCTGCTTTTTAGATGATAGATACATTCTAATGCTTGATGAATGCAAAGTTCTCAGTGCAACGTTACAAGGCAGATGTGTAGGGTAAGGTTGCCTTTGAAAGCGGCAGCAGAAGATCTAACTTGACTTCTACACAAAAAAAACCCTTGGTTTCATGTGTGTTTGCGAAATAATTAAGACAGTATATGTAAACATGCAATAGAGAAGTTTATCTCCTCAGAGCCCAGAGAGGAATTTGTTATCTATTAAATGATTTCCCCTAATGGCTTATATAGCCCTGCATTTCATCAATCTACATGGTATGATCCCCATTATATTCAAGAACGTGCCAAAGCTTTGGCAGAGCCTCTTTGTTTTTTGAGCACTTTTCCTGACAGAGGGCGTACTGTGCCCTGCTGAACTGCATATGCTGTTTCACAATAAAACGCATGTCATGCCTTTTGGTGATCAGGCTTCTACTTTAAAGCTAAGCAGCTGAGATAAGGTGAAAGCTGATAAGGACTCAAAGGATGAGGACACTGGAGGCTGAGGGGATAAGCCTTATTTCTGTTTTTTTCCCTTCACCGTTTTCATATCTTACCATTTGGGGTATTTTCCTGAATGGGCATGCAACCCAGACACAGCATTTTGGGAAAATGGAGTAAACAGAACAGCTGTAACTGCTTTCTTTCACCATTGTGGCACGGTAACTTAATGTCATTGCATTGAATCACTGAGTATATTGAAGGTATTACTACCTCTGTAAAGATACTGTAATGACTAACAAAAACATTACCCTTATTCAAGGGGATTAGAGTAGGGTTAGGGTTATCTAAAAACCGGATTAATCTTCTTCCTCATCAGCAGCAGAAGAGGGACAAGAATGTTGACCTTCTACACATCAAACTGAGCTGGGAAGGACTACATACTAGGATTACTTACCCTAATACAGTTATTTACTCACACAGTAGTTTTTTAGATGATGACTTCTCATTTTAGCCCCTTCCTGTTGCTCTCCTACAGCATTTTCTCAGGGAGAATCTAACATCTCTAACTTAGAGAATCACACCTCTAACAAAATGTTAGAATGTCTCTACTTTTCTTCTTTAGAGTGTTACCTGGGATTAGTCTCATTTTCACACTTTATGTGCCAATGAGTATTGTACAGTTCAGCCAAAATTTTAGGAAATCACATTTTTCAAAGACCACATATTGTAGTCATGTACTAATAATTCCATCTCCCATGTTTGCTGCTTTTGTCATTGGTCTATTTTATACCAATTTGCTCAATTATAAAAACATTCAGCAAAGGATTGATCAAACTTCTAAATCAGTCATAAGAACTTACTTGTTTTCCTTGCTAAGTGACAAATCCAGTTACCATTATTTGTTTACTTACAGTCACTCTTCAATACATATTGATAGTTTCTTGACCTTATCAGTACCACCCAATTAACATGGTAATATACATTAGTACATATTTAAATTAGCAAATTACTATCAGTTAGGCAAGTGTTGGCAAAATATAACTACTGTAGCATTTTGTGCTATGAAATAAGTGTTTACAGAGGGCTGTATACACAATAAATTAGCCATTATGTGTGTATTTGTGATGTAGCATGTTATTAAGAATGATCACTCTTCTCCACAATACAATTTCAACTCACTTCGGGTAACAAAATTAAATTCCAAAATGTTTTAAGCTCCCTACTTTAGCGCGTGTACCACTGCTGAGTTTAACTGACTCCAGCAGCTAATATTTACTGAAAACCAGCCATGATCCAGGTAATGGCAAGATAATAGCAAGACAGAGACAGCCTAAGTCCTTTGGTTAAGAATGAAGTACTGTTTACTGTCTTGTTCTCATTCTTTCTCTCTCTCCTTCCCATGCATCACATCTGTATAACAAAGTGAAGCCCCATCACCTGTATATGTGATTATCATTTCATTGCTTGCAAACATTGAATAAGCAATGGTGCAGAGCTCTGCCACCTCTTTTGAAAATGGCAGCTAACCCTATTCTGAAAAGAAGAGGAAACAACCCAGCAGCTGTGATATGGCTGTCTTTCTGTACCTTGAGCAGCACAAAAAGGCTGAGTGCAGATTTCTTACTCCAACCTTACAGCTCTGTTCCACCTCTTTGAAACTAAGCTTTTATTGGTGATTATCGTATCATTTATTCTTTTTCAAGATCCTTCTAAGTTTCATTTCTTTCTGAGTACCCATTCCTGAAAAAAATGAAAAATGCAATTCAAATATACCTCCACTGTGTGCCAACAGAGTGACACCGATTTCCTTCAAGTCAAAATCTGCACTTTTTCTACACAGTTCACATATGTGCGTTATTGTAGTCCCTCTGGGGGAAAAAAGAGAAACAGGGAAAAAAAGAGGTAGATTTTTAAAAGGATGTAGAGCTGTTAGAAACTACTCAGCTTTCTTCATTCAAGGGCACACCAGGCACAAGTTCTTCTGTAACAAATATTTCATATTCCTTCTTCAAAAGCGTATTTTCAGGGCGTCATTACAGAAATACAGTTTACAGAACTACTGCAACCTACTAGTAGAAAATAAGCTTTTTCTTCTCTTTTACAAGGAGAAAAAAAAAAATATGGCATAAGGCTCAGTAGTTCATATGGCTCCTGGATTCTGTATTGCACCATTTCCCAACAAGAATGGAATATATCAAAAAGAAAACCATGTGTCAGAGGCTTTGACAGCTTTCATTTGAACTGATGAGAGAATGACCTGACACAGACTGATGTAGTGTGCTATGTTTACAGTATGTTGAGGTTCAGTTGTCTTACACCATACAAGGGCAACAACATTCAGCTAACATATGGACATGTGGTGCTCCACTAACCTGGAGTACTGGCACGTTTGCTGCAGCCGTATGCCACTGAGGAAGGTTCCCATCGCGGAGAGAATCTGGGACATAATGCAGCAGCGGTACCTGTCAGCACTGCAGAAAAGCATCCTGCTGCTCACCCAGGTACCTCTAGAAAAAGTTGATGATGCAGCTCCAAGACCAGAGCAGAGACATTTTTAATTTTTTTTTTTAGCGGTGACAACAGAAGGACAGCTGTCTACAAACCAGCTTCAGCATCGCAGAATTGGTTAACACACAGGCCAAAAGCAGAAGCTGTCTCATTAAGTTCTCTGTAAATATGTTCTTTTAGAGAAAAGGATGTTACAGCATAGAGACGGCTTGGATACTGCACATATTTGTCCTTAACTAATAAGCATACAAAAATGAAAATCAAGTCTGGAAAGTTAGCTTATAGATACCTCCGTTTTTCATGCTGATTTGGAGGTCTGTGTAATCTGCGTAGATGTGAGCAGTTCAAAATATGTAAAATGCCCGTAGGTGCTGCTCAAAAATATTTAATATACTTCTTGGCTTTTTGTATGCATAAAGGCACGTAAGCTTTCTTTCTTGGGAGGGCTGAAAAGCTGGGAAAGGTATTAGAAAGGCACTGCCAGAGGGAGGTTAGATAATCAATATGTTGTTTCCATCAGTAGCTTTGATTCTTCCAGCACATGAGAGATGCGCTGTCTGTATTGCCTGAGAAATCACCAGGTGGTTTTGTAGTGGTGGTTTTCTAAGAAGCAGACGAGAAAACCCTTGGGAGACTTGCACTGCTTGGGAGAACAGGTTGCACTTGGCCAGCTGCACAAAGAAGAACAAGTGGAACAGAAAAGTGAAGATTCACTCTGGCATGATAGGTTGGTTACTCTAAAATCCTAAGTCATATTCAATACTAAAGGCTGAAATTAGTATCATAAGCGAGCCTTCGAGGTTTAAGAAAAAGTTCAGTTTTCATTACACGTGTACAGCTACCCAGATACACAACCAAAACAGGCCATTAGTGCCAGGGTATACAAACACACTTGTACCTATTGTTTGCCTGAACGGTCTGCCTCCTTACCCCTTGGTGAGATCATGATTTCCAGAAATAACAGTACTCCAGTAAACACCACGAGCTGGTACCTGGATCTCTTTAACTGGTGAAAAGCAGTTACATCCTGTATTAGGCACCATCAACAAGGTTTTGGGAGTGGCAGGGGGCAGCGCTGCAGGAGTGGCCTCAGTGAGGAGAGGCCAGGGCTGCTCTGTGCTGGACACGGACAATTCCAGCCAGCTCCAATGGACCATTGCAGAGCAAAGATGGTGGCACCTGTGTGAAACTGTACCTAAGACAGGGGAAAAAATGATGTATAGGCAGAGCAGGAGGAGGTGGGGGGAAAGAGCAAGAAACAGCAGAGGGAACACCAAGGTCAGAGAAGCAAGAAAGGGAGGAGGTGCTCCAACATGGAGCAGAGATTCTCCTGCAGCTCATGGAGGAGACCATGGTGGGATAAATTTATTTCCGGAAGGAACCCACCGCGGAGCAGGGGAAAGTTATGAGGAGGAGCAGCAGACCTCCCCACCACCCCCCATCCCTCCTGCACCACGTCGGGGGATGGGTCAAGGTGTTGGGAGTGACGGAGTGAAGTTGAGCCTAGGAAAGCGGGGGTGAAATGTTTTAACATTTGCTTTCTTGTTTTCCACTACCTGAACCTATTGAATTGACAGCAAACTAAAATAATTTTCCCCAGTTCAAGTCTGGTTTGCCTGTGCCAGTAATTGTTAAGTGATCTCTCTGTCTTTATCTCTACCCGTAAGTTTTCTCATCCGAGCTGCTTCTCCCATCTCGCAGAGGAGGGGAAGTGAGCGAGGCGCTGGGTGGGTGCTTGGCCCCACAGCCAAGGTTAACCCCCCCCACATCAATGGCTGGAACACAGGCTGAGGCCAAGGCTCTTGTCATGTGTCTGGGGCAGTGAGTCTGGTGGGCAAAGGCCCAGCAGAATCTGGTGCTTGACTAAAAGACAATCCATCACAACTTGCATTTTAGGCTAACCTTGAAAGAGAAGCCCCTGCTTTCTCCTTTCTTGGTAATCCAGATAATTGCTAGTTTTATCTTTTGATATCAATTATGACAACATTAGCACCTAGTCTCTTGTTGCTCAGTTCCAGTATATGTCTGTGTAATGACTGCCTTTTTTCTTTATATGTCTTTCTTCCCTAAATTCATTAGCAGTGCACTAGGGCAGACACACTTTATTAGACTCACATTCAAAAGACTTTTCTGCCAGGCACACTCTTGCATTTTACCTTACGCATACTATTAAAATTCAAGGTTATAATAATGAGAACATGTTGACAATGTTAAGGGGTGAGGGAACCAATTCAACACTGGTGGAGAAGTACTGAGAGTTAAATTCATTCTAATAAGCAAAGCGTAGATACCAGAAAGAAGATACTGCTGACATGCTCAGAAGAAGCATTTTTTGAATTAGCTTCTGGTTGTAATAGCTTCCCTCTACTAACAGTAGCTGGCAATTGTTACACGCTTTTCAAAGTACTTTCACAGTTAGAAGAGTATCCTTCCATGTTAGAAATTATTTACATCTCTACGATTCCAAGTACATTGACACACAAAATTTGTTATTCCAGAAAAAGAACATGAGCAGTATACACTTACATGGCTAGGATTCAGTAAGAAATGACAATTTTTGCTTTGCAAATTCATTTGTGAAACTTGTTAATGGCTCACTGAAGTTCCATAGATTTCTTTCTTCTTTTGTTTAATTCCCAAGGACCAGCACTGAGATTGGAATATCCCTGTGAAGTCCAAGAAGTTCAGAATGGACATTTTGGTGAATATTGAAGAGAATGCCATTCCCTTCCCTATGATATAAATATGGATGTTGAAGACCCCAGAGGTGGGAAAAGTCTCACTTGTGACAGGTAACAAAATGACTGCAGTAAAAAAGCTGACTTCTCAAGTTGAGGTGAAAATATTCACACATAGAACAAAAGGATATCCATTTTCATGATGGCAAGTTGCAAGCAACAGAAATTCAGCACATCTGGTGTTTTCCCCTAAAGCAACCCATCCTCGGCACTTTCAATAAACACAAGACAATAAGAAAACTAAATACACAGGTACATCACACCAGACATTTCCAAGACAATCAAACCAGACACCTATCTGAAAGACGGCACTATCTTGCCATTGTCTTCTATGCTACTGTAACAAAACAAGTTCTAACATCATTCCTAAAGCTCACTGAGGTCTGTAAAATTGTTTCAGGAGTAGAGCTCTCAAATTTTTGAAAGAGAAAAATTTTCCCTGCCAAAAACAAGTACCTGTAGGTGACAATACAAACCTAAAGATGAGACGGGAATTTTTTTCCAAGCTTACACAATTAGTTCATCATTATATCTTTGGGCATGCTTTCAAATACACCACATATAACTGATAATATCAGCTAAAAGGAATGTTTCCATATACTTCGTCTGCACAGCTTCTCACTGCAGTACACATAAGTACACCAAGTGAACCAACAATGCAGCTGACAGATAAGCCGGGAGAGGTATGGAGAACACACGGAGGACAGAATTTCACTACTCAGTGTTCACTTCTTCACATATCATGGTAAATGAAGAGAAATCATCTCCATTTGCATCAGGGAACACTGCACACAGAATCACAACAGTAAGACTGCTCCAATACAAGATATCTTATAACTTCATCTTTATGACATCTTTCTGTCTGAACTGTGCCTAAATATTTTTTATTGCTAGGAAAAGAAAGTCTCCTGTTTAATTCTTCTCATAAAGTCTTCATTCCTGCTGTTCAATCCTATGGAAATGAAGAACACAGTATTAGTCCTTGGCAAGAGCCTTTGCAGTATATGAAGACTGTCATCACGTATCCCCCAGTCTATTTCTCTAAGCTGAACACCGCCAAGCTGTTCAATCTTTCCTGACAGGTCGGGCATCTAGACCTCTTGAGGGAAGAGCCATTCCCCCAGTTTGCCAAAATAGTGCTGAATTCCACCCCATATCCCCAGTATGCTTGTCGCCTCTCCTAAATTAGTGACACTGGCAAGTTTGTTAGGTACGCTCTTCATTTCACTATCTTTTAGAACAGTTCACAGATTTATGTCCTAACCTCTGTGTTGGAATTCGTTTCTAGTTGTATAAATCCTGAGTTAAATAATACCTCTGTTCTTTGAGAAGACAATTTGGGACACCATTGAAGAAAGGAGAAATTTTTGTGAGAAAAGTAGCAATGACTAGGCCCTCAGAAGCTGTAATTTTACTTGGAATGCACACAGATGTTAGCTAAACAATAAATAGGTGCCACCATAAACACATCTACTAGGCTTATAAATGTATATTCATAGGTAAAACTCCCCGAATTATTTTCTTGGGAAATACACAAATTAATAATACCATCTATGAAATATTTAAAGAAATCTGTCCAGGATATTAATGCCCATTCCCTGAATTTTAATATATTAAAAGTATCAACACTTAATCACATTAACCTCATTACTTCTCTTCCATATTAAACATTATTTTGTCTCTATTCTTTAAAGTAATTATTCATCCATTTGCTAGTCTAAGCACTGATTATTACTTATTACCTACAAAACTAGTGTCTTTATCATTACTGAAGTCTAGTAATACACCTTCCTTAGTTCATCTATTGCTTTGTCTAAATATGGCTACAAGTTTAAAAATCACTAATTTATAGATCTACGCAGCTTGGGCTGTTGATGGGAAAGTTTTCTTAATCACTGGGGATCCAAATTAAACAGGCTACTTCAAATATGCAAATGGGAAGTTTCACTAGCCACTAAGCTTTCTCAATAAGTATTACCTACTGAAAAAAAAATTAGGATTTTTTCCCATTGCAGTGGGGTTGGAACTAGATGATCTTTAAGGTCCCTTCCAAACTAAGCCATTCTATTCTATGCTATGCTAAGTTTACAGAGAAATGTCTATCCCTGTCTACTCTCAGCTAGAGTATCATTTAAATGTTAATAGTTAATTTTATACTTCATATTTAATGATAAAATATCTTACAAATTAGGGCCCTCATCCAGGAAAAACGAAAACAAATCATTAAATGCATTCATGAGAATACGTGACAAAGTCAATAGAACCTAACAACTTCCGGGTACCAAATTTTCAAAGGGATTTATGAAGATAAATATGTCTAATGAGATTCTTTTCAAGAAACTCCACAGGTCAGCAGAAACATTGTTCAGCTGACACTTGATGTTTTCAAAAATGCCCAAAGGGTGGAGAAAGGCCATATATAATCTGTAGAATCATTTAAAAATTTCTAGACTTAAGTGTTTTCCTGATAAGGTGGTTGGAATTGAGCCCTAATTACAGACGGGAAAACAGGGAAACAGCAGCATTAAGGATACAGCCATGCATTGCAATGAAAGTACTGCACAGAAATAGCCAAATCAACTTTGAACAAAGTAATTTCAGAGATGGAAAATATAAGCCATGTGCCATTCCCGAGCTAATTAACCTGCGGAGAGGCAGAAATAATTAGTATCATAATATTGCTATACAGGGGCTAAGCTAGTGTATCAGCGTGGTATTCGACTGAGCTGCCTGCTTGGTGCTGAGCTAGGGATTTTTAGCATGATGTTGCATTGCAAGTTGTGGATATATGGTAATATTCCAAACCTATGGGAGAACCAGCATCAAAACTGGCTAATATATATTTTGTGTTTTTAAATGCTAAGTCCTGCATTATTCCTATCTTTTTATCATTTAAAAGCCAGCTGGCAACCGGGCCTATATGGACTTCATTATATTCTCTTTTTCATCTGAATACAAGATCAGAGAAAGATATTTCCCTGAAAACAAAAAAACAAGTTTTATGGCACTGACTTTCTGTATTTAGTTCCCAAAACAAGTATTATCATTATGAAGAATAAACCACAGGAAAAATATGTATTGTGCAGCTGTATATCTTTTATGGTTTTATGTTATCTTTTAATCTTTAAACTTTATAATATTTCTTCGGACTTCCTGCCATTAGTCTCAGCATTTCATTTCCATTCGTAATATTCATTGGCATTCTTGTAAAGAACTAGTGCTTAAAATCTCAGATTACCAATACTGTGAAATTCTTTATATGCAGACCTCATGACAATTAGCACCAAGCAGGAAAAATGACAACACCGTTGACTCTATCTGCTAAAAAGTTTCCTTAGTCATTTTTTAAAACCGACGAAATTAAAGGGGTAGAGTGATCATTTGTTAAAAAAAAAAAAAAATCTTGGCAATTTGTTCCATTTGACTATGAACCAGAAAATACTGCAAGCTGTTTGATTGTCTCATGATCCAAACCTACTCTGAAGACAATAAACAACTACACAGGATGAAAGTCCTGCCCTTTCTTTGTAGAAGCACTGAAACGGTCTGCCTCAGAGCCCTTTTGGGTTGCACCCATACTTCATTTCAGCAGGACTTTTCTGAAGTACAAGTCAGCTATGATTCTGTGTATCTCACCATCACACACCCTTCAGCATACAATCTGCTTCTAACTTGCCTGTCTCAAACACACCACTCTAACTCCTTCCAATAAACTGGTTAAAGAAACTATGTCAAAAAGTCCCCAGTCTCTGCTCTGAACTCCCAGCAGCACATTTAACCATGTTGCATTAGTGTAAAAACTTGGCCCCCAATTCCTACCTCCCCGGCATCTATACCCACTACAAGATAGGGCAAAGTACAGCCAATTTAAACATCAAAAACTCACAGAAGAACTTCAAGCCGTAGATACCAAGGGACAGGCTTGACACCAGCATCCCAAAGCCATAATGGTCATCACAGTCTGCTGCATCCTGCACAGCATACAGAGACCTTGGGTGAGCTCCACTACCAGAAACAGACACAGCAGCACAGAGCCCGTGCTTTACAGCTGTAAATCAAAGGCAGCAAGGAATGGTCTCTGGTCACAAAGACCGACTAACGTGGAACTACATACCTATATCTACAATAGGCAACTTTCTCAAAACAACCAACCTAGCTGGAAAAGGACCTACCATAAACACACCGCAGTCTTTGTACTCAGCCACACATCTCTTCAGCACCACGTGTGTGTCAAAATCCCCTCCATTTTTCATAAAAGCTACACATCAGTATACCGCACATGCATTTAATAATGTGCCCCATGCCACGCCCTATCGAGATTTGTCACCTCTGTTGGGTACACAGTGTCAAATGCTGCCTGCAGCTGCTGCTGCTATGCATCAAAAATTTAACTTTGTCAAGACTTTGTTTCTCCCAATATTGTTTTCTGGGTAGATGCCTTGTCTTCTCAAGTCTCCTTGGCTACTCTCTTTAATAGGAAGAAAACCTCCATACCTAGTTTGGAGACGAGGCCCTGCTGCAGATGATTTCTAGTAGAAATTCTCCCTAGCTGATGCTGTCAGACATGCAGAAGTGGACAAGGGAGACTTATTTGAGGACCTGATAACAGCCTCTCCCTCCCATAAATCACAATCCACAATGATGGCTATTCCAGACCCTTAGATAGTGGTCAGATCCCAAAATATAGCTCCTTACATTATGAGTGCAGAAACTAATTTTCACTCAAGTTGAGGTTTCCAGGCCAGACTGTGCCACTACAATACACAGCATTAACGACAAAAGCAGAAGGAAGGACAGGCCCTCTCTCAGGTCCTATACCTTGGACTGGCATGGTCCTTTGGAAGAGGCAACATCCTAAAATCATGCCCTATGTGGGGGTCTGGGAAGGTCTCCCGGTTGAAGATCCCAAGCATCTCAGAATAGTGCAGGCACATGTGGTGAGCTGCACAAAAATAACAGTCATGGCAGACATTTTTATTTTTTAATCATACGTCAGCGCCTGACCCTGCTTACTGGATGAAAGTGTCTGATCATCAGTCTGGGCAGAGCGGACAAGCCAATCTTGGCACAGGTAGCAATGGATGAAGAAGAGTGATCTGGCCAGACCCGAACTCCATTTCTCACTCAGTTTCTTGCAGAATATAAAGAGGGTGGTCATCTATGGCTTTCTCAATACCAAGACTCTGGGTTGTGCTGTCCAACTGTGAAAAATCAGCAATTACTTCAAAGCACTTCGTAACAATGGTGTTTGTATAGCATGATGCCAAAGGTGCATCTGGCACGGCCTGGGGCATGGCACGAAGCCTGCTGGGATGATAGTAAAGAGCTGTGCCAGAAGGAGCGTGCCAAGGCAGCACAGCCTTATCTATTCCAGTAATTGAGAGTATTTTAACTGCCAAATCATACCCAGGGAGGGTGCTGGGGAGGGCTTTGGTTGGCACAGACCAAATTCATGCCAAGAAGCATTCTGATTGTTTATTAGCACAGAAGAATGTGTGCTAGTGCCAGAAAATATTAATGACAAGTTCAGAGTCACTTGCACAGACGCAACCATGACACACAAAATAACTTAGGCCATGAGTCTTCTCCAGTTTCCTCATATAATCTCAATGTCCTCATGTTCGAGACTTCCGCTCCAGGTTCATATTTCTTTGGTTCGTTTCACACAAAGATTCCAGAGGTTTTACGATTATCTACATTTATCTACTTACACTACTTGCCTACTGCTTCTCTTTTTCATAGTTTTTCTACACTGATTTCTGCTGGTGTAGGCTCTGAGTTTGCGAGTCTCATTTTGATCTAACGATGCATTCTGATTTAAGTGATAGCATTTACATTTTTCCTCTCAATGTAGGAATAGATTTTTAAAAATTCTAGATGCAAGTATACCTTTCTGTTCATTTTTTGGAAAGAGAAGTCAAAGATGCAGATGGAAGGACTAGATAATTGATTATATTTGCAAGTAAAGTAATGGCCTACAACTTACCCCTGTAATGCAAATTTACTTGCTTAGAAGTAGAAGAAAACCTGAGTCATACAAACCACTGCTTCACAATTACAAACAACTGCATGATATGCAATTCATAAACTGATCAGGTTTCACCAGAAAGCTGACTAGAGGCTTGCTTCCACTACGTTCCTCAGAATCAGAAGTCTTGTCAATCCTACCTCCAATAGTTAAAAACTGTGCTCTAAGATTAATTAATGGCCAGTTTATACTTTGCATTCTTAGAGATGCAATTCCAAGGTTTAAAATTAAAGTCAGTATTTATTAATACCTTTTGGGTTTTTCCTCCTGAAAAAAACTCCAAAGGAACCAGCACAATCTGTTTGCACACTGATTTACATACTAGTCACATCAATAAAGTTGCAAAGATTTCATCCCTATTCCCATGAATGGTACCTGAATCTAGACCAATTCTGTCTAGTATCTACAACTAATTTAATTAAAGCATGGTTTAGTGATATTCTTGAACAGAACACGCTGAAAATCTTAGTGCCTCTATGTTAAAGTAAATTAACATTATAGATTCGTATAGCAACACAGAGGTTACCAAAAAGTTCAAAGTGAATGGTGACATAACTCTAAAACTGTAAATAACAGCTGGACTTTTGAGATTAGTGACTGTGAATAAATCAATGGTAGATTAAAATACCAAAGGTCTTATTCTAAGTGGCAGAAAATAATGTTTTACTGCCACTTGAATGCATTCCAATCTTTGCTTTTGTATGCACTCATTAGACTTGAGACCTTTTTATTACTCAAAAAGAGCCATTTCAGTCACTTTTAAAAGTGCCTAAAATGCATATACAGTTGATAGACCATAATGAGTGTTTTTTTCTGAAACCATTATAGCCTACAGACTAAATATGTATTTACAAAAAAGGACCTAAATCTTTATTTATCCAGTTGACCACAAATTCTACAATGACTGTCATATCAGTTCATATTCTCCTAAAAGCTTTGCTTTGCTTTTTCAAGCTGACCATTAATACAATGCTTTCCAAATGAAAAAAAAAAACAACTCAGAAATAAGAAACAACTCCTACCGTATGCAATGCAGAAAAAAAAAAAAAAGCCCGTTATTTATACAGTTCGTTTTGGGTTTTTTTTTTCCAGTTCTTAGGATTAAGTGTAATGTAAGAATGCTGTTTCTATATCATGCGTTTACTCTTTTTACTTTTGTAACTCCTGCACATCCAGAGTTACACAGGTCTTCCTTCAACCCGAAATGCAGATGCAAAAAGGCATGGCTTAGATCTTTGCAACTCAGAATAGTAGAAATATGCAAAATGTGGAACAAAAATACCTACAGAATTGTTAGGCAACAAAAAACTGGAGAGGAATAGCTCCTCTAGGCCTTTAGAGCTACTCGGAGCTGTCATTCTCATGCTTCTAGAGAATAACTTTAAGTGAGAACTCAAGGCTGGCAATGCACAAATTGAAACCAAGATTCCTGAGTTAAAAATTGTAGCTTGTTCTCAGGTAAGAAAATAGTCCTGCTTTTCTTTTTTGTGCACTTCTTAACTATACAACTAAACAGGCAGGGAAAAGCTAGCTTTCCCAGGTCTACAAATGGGTAACATACAGCAAAGATACTAAATTCTAAACCAGAATTAATATAATAAGATGTTCTCCAGTAAGTAAGCTTTGGACCTGGGGATTGTGGGTCACAGACTGGAAAGTCCAGCAGAGAAGGCAAAACATTCATTTCTGTACAATCTCCAGAAGGTAAAAGCCTTCTCACACATACACCAGGGTCTCTGTAGTCTTCAGGGAACAAACTCACAGACTTCAGAGAATCCTGCATGGGGACAGAGGCACAGTTTTTTTCCTTCTACTCAGACAGATCAAAGTTGATAGCAGAGGTATGTAGCAAGGCAGGTAGCATAGGGCTGCTAAATTCTCCTATGAGTTTGTGACTTACATGTTGGAATTCTTCCACTTATTTTCTGTCCCATAAAGATTTCACAAAGGGGCAAGAGAGGAACAACGAGGATTAAGAAAAGTTTCTGTACATTACTTTCATCACTCTAAAAGAGTGGGGGGGAAAGGCAGAAGTACTGTGCTAAACACCAAACAAGACCCATACATAGAAGCAAAATTGTTATACTTGCAGTTTATGCAAGTATTATGCGGAAACAGATGCAAAGAGATATGATCTATTCAATTCAGGTCTTCCACTGTCTACCTCCTACCCTAGCGTCTGGGAGGAAAAGGAAAGAGATGCCTGCAAACCTATTGACATAATAATGACACCTGTGATAAAAGCTACCCTTCCCGCTGGCTATGTTCCTTTCAACAACAGCAAATCAGGGCTACAGTCTATATTCTACAAAACAGATACACAAGTTCTCTGAAAGCTATCGATTGCCCTGTGTTTTACATGTACAGTAGTTACTTTTGATATTAGCGTATGTCCGGAAAAATCTCATACGAAATTTTGTTAAAAAACATATTCCAGAAAATTCGCCAGGTTAAATACATCGATCTTTCTTCAATGTCTTTGTAGAACAGCACACGAGTTTGCTGAAGGATGAAAAACTACTACGTGACACACAAGAAATACCTGTGAAATTCATAGAGTTCATATTTTTATCCTATAACATATCTAAAGATATAGGACTGGTTTTGTTAAAGTTTAGCTTTGTCTCCAGCATCAGCTGCTTCCAAAAAATTAATCATTCCACAGATTATCAGAGTGGATTACAAATTTCTGACAAAGTTCAGAAAGCTGTTTAATTTTGCTTAAATAACTCACCATGCAATAACTGTAACTTCTTGGTACTAGCTGTTTTTAATATTGCTCTTAGTTGTTTATTCTGTTACACAAAGACAAAACAATTAATTAACGCTTTTAGTTGCCTGACATCCTTAATTTAAACTTGCATGGACTTGTTCCAAGCCATGGGAAAAAGAGCCTATTACAATTTCAGAACTTGTATCTTGTACTTCCTTGAGATATCCTTGTAATCATCTTCTCTCAGACAATTGCATGCTTGCTTTTGGAACATATTCATACACACACACAGAGTTCCTCAAGTCCTTGTATTAATTTGTTTACCCTTTGTTAATTTCCCATATGTCTATAATGCTTTCATTACACACCAAACCATACCAAACTCCAAATGCAGCTTCATGAGACTAATGTTCCCGTGTTATGTTTTATGTCATTATATAAGCAGCCTAGAATTTGTTTGATTTTTACTGGTATTTGATCAAATTCTACTGTCACCCTCAGATCCTCCTCTTGCTTAACCTTTGTACCACAATCACAGAGTCTGTATTTTCTCCTTTTCCTTGTCCTTATCCATACTTCTATCTAACTGTTCTTCACTTTAAATTGCATAAACTTTTTAACTTACTTACTGTGGAATAATTACTAAATTGGCCAAGAATACAAAAATACAGCATTGTTCACACATTAAGGAAAGTCATAAAATCAAGAGGCTTCTGAGGTAGAATACAGCCGCAGCTAGCACACGAAGAATGCAACATCTGTGATTCCCTGTACAAGGTTGTTTGTGAAACTACACAAGGGATGGAACGGAACGCGATTGTTCCGCGGCCTTCCCCTGTGACGAACAGCAGATATGGGAACGAGATGGTACTACGGAACTGATAAGCGGCCTACACACTACCCAAGCCAACATTTCGTCAAATGTTGATGAAATGCTGTCCTTTGTGAGAACTTTGCTCACTACAATGTACCAAAACACACCTCCATCCCGGAGGCTATCCGCCCCCGAGGTGTGAACACTCCTCCTTGAATACATTAATCATAATAAAAGTACGTATGACTAAAGTCACTCAAACTCCACTTTGAAGATAAAAAATAGTATAAAACAGCCCAAGAGAGAGGGGATGTCAGGGAAGACACCATCGCGAAGAATTCCATCGCTGATTTCCGGGACCAGTTGACGGGCTGAGCCTCTCTTCCCCCCCATAGGGACGCCTTTGGGTAAGACTTCGATTACACCGAGCGCTTTCTCGGGGACTTAGAAATTTCTCTAGAGAATCTCTACCCTACATTTATAGCCAGGCTGTATCGTTTATAATTTTGTCGCGCGTTTGTATACTTAACGATACCTTTATTTGCACGTGCTTTGCAGACAGTGTATTTATCACTGGCAATCCTAAAGAACCTGTATATCTGTTGTTTAAATAAACTGCACTGTTTAAGTAGCTAGTTGTTTCGCTTTCTTACTGAACGCAACCAAAACTACAGAGAGGCCGTGCTAGTTCAGGAGCACGACTAGACTGAAGGCACAGTCCACTATTAGTGTATCCAAATCGTAATAGTTTAATACATATTAAATGCGATTGGACTGATAGTGCTGAATTGGGCATCACTCAGAATTTAAACCTAGCCGCACCTAGCCTCCCATCTCGGTGAGGAGTGTTAGAACACAAGGGGGTTTATCTTCTGCCAAAACCGCTTGGCCCCTTTTCACGCAACACTTACATTCATAAAGACAGGGACTTATAGTGCCATCTTAGACTATATTGAGTTATTGCAAGTAGCTCACGTTTATCTACTACCATGCTTTGCTCCTATTTGTTTGCAGCTACAAACGGTACAGGAAGAAAGGCAAAAAATTAAAAACACGTCTTATGATCAATAGAAAAATATCCCTAGAGAAAAATCTTCCAGTTTCAAGTTAAATTTGAGACCCAGACTGATTATTATTCTCCTAACATATTCAGCAACCGCGTGGCAAAAAGCTTAGTAACTCATGTTTTTTCAGTAAGAGCAGTCTTCCGCTACAGTATTTCCTCTTTCTCTTTTAACACAAACCAACATGAAATGTCCCAGAGTCATTCACAATAACATCATGAAAAACACAGGGAATTGCAAAAACATACAAGGATGTACAACGTGGCCCTGTCCATAAATTTCAGAAATTGCTGGTAACAGTTCAAAGCCGTCTCAAGATCCAGACAACTTCACACTTGACCTCGTACCTCTGCGTTCTGTGTGAATGAGCAGACCATCTATATCTCACTGTTTACCTGGACTGCTTTCTTGATCCCCTGCTTAATAATATTCCTTTCCACAACAGTCTTTCCATAGCCTGTATGTCTACAGCCTCAGTCTTCACTGCCTATTCTGCCTGGGCTGCAATCATTCATAATATCTGCTTTCTGAGCAAAAGGGTTTTTATAGTGAGAAGCTAACAAGGCCCATCATAAATGCTTTTCATAAATGCACAAGGCTGTCAGGGGGCCTACATTTATAACTGTTACTTTCATACAGGCTGCCACACAGTATTGCTACGATGATGCACCTGAAAGCACAACTTACTGTCTCAGAGGTCTGGAATGAATATTAAGCCTTTTTCCACCCGCCCCACCCCGACCTTTTCCCCCCTCCTCCACCCCACCCCCACCAACAGTAAAGAACTGATCATTCTAATTAAAACAAAGTTACACATCTCTAAATAACAAACACAAACATTAGTACAAACGTATCCATTATTTTCTCTCATAGCCCTCTAGAGAAAGGGCAATTTAACAAGGACTGCATTCTCTTGTACTTAATCATCACGTTTTGTAATTCCATTGGACTGGAATATTTCACAAGAAATTTCAGTCAGCTGTATTCTCCTTGCATCAGGTGGTAATAGCATTTCAAAATTTGTTAGTTACTGTTCTAGCTTAGATGTGTGAATGCAGAAGGTTATACACATTAGCAGTGTTTCTCAGAATAATTCTGTCTAGACAAGTTTTACCCCTAGTTTTTAGTTCTGCACTTGCTAGAATGCCTGCTCCTTCTGTCTTCACTTTGTATAAAAGAAAAAAAAAACAAACTCTAAGATGCAACAATGTCTTTAACTAAGATGAAAGATAAATGTGCATCCCCATTCATATGAACGTGAGAAATCATAACCCTCCATATAGAAAACAGCTGAAGCGAACTTCAGTTTTCAACAACTGACTGACATGAAGATATAAAAGCACACTGCATAAAACCATGAAAGTCGTGTAAAGATGAGTTGTCTTATTACACTGTGGGAATGTTCAGTGTTCCTTTCATATTCTAGATATTGACCACTGTTCAAAAAAATAGAATAGAACTCATAATGCTCCTGGTGCAGTTTACAAGGACAGGTGGAAGAAAGATAGAGATATTTGTATCCTCATCTCTTTCATTTCCAAAATAGTTTTTAGCAAGTAAGATGCGTATTATGCTGTAATAGTAGTAGTAGTTTTCCTCATAGTTTTCCTGTAATAGTACTGTAGTTTTCCTCATCTATGACTGCAATCCCTTTCTAAACTTCTTGCTCCTGCACTTGGTACTGTGTAATCCTTTCAGATATTTCATCTTTCAAAGAATTTTAAAATAAAGACTACATTTGAAAAAAAGAACTCAAGATACACACAATCTGTTAGGCAAACTATCTAAAAATCCATTTGCAAGTGTTATTCCTGTAAACACCAATGAAGATGCAAAACTTGTCTGCATTTTTTACACCTACACTCCTAATCTCACTTCTTAAATTAAGCCTCACCCTTTACAGTGAGGAAAAACTGCAACTGCACCAGCTACAGACAGTGTGTGCAATCTATATAATTCTTTTTCCCCCCTCTCCATAAGCATCTCTGCTTCCATAACCGAAATCTAGGTCTTTAACTTTGCTGTTGGATTTAAGTTTCTCTTCTTCTTTATGTTGATAGAGAAGGTTTTCTGAGGTTTGGGGTGAATTTCTAGTGTATTTGTTCAAGTAAGGAATTGATAGCAGTGGTTAAAAATGCCATAGTACTGGCAGATGCTACACAAGCTTCCCTGCAGAGCTCTGCAAATGCATTTCAGTCCTGACCTATAACACCCCTGCTATTCTTGACGTGGACCTCTCCTGTGCAGGGACTGACAAAAGTTATCTGGTATTGTGGCTCTGTGATTTGGACAGACAGCCTCTAGGGACTAAATAGATACCCCAAAAGTCATCTTCACTTGTTTGCTAAACCAGTTATATGATCAGATCTAGATTATGCAGCAGTTAATAGGCATTGTCATGAGTCAGTAAATATGAAATTGTTTTTCAGCATCTGGACAGAGTGTTTAAATGGTAAAAACAATTGACTTCAAAGGTTATTCACAAACACGCAGAAAGAAACCTATATCCCTCCCCCAAAAGGAAAGGCGTTTGGAATTAAGGCATACAAAAGCAATGTTTTTTCTTACAACTATATAGTATCTTTACACTCCGCATACAAAATCTCCATGGGGAGTTTCAGCCTATGCTTAAAACCGACTCATCCCGTGGAGTCACTGGTGTACTAGAGCTGTTTACTCAATGTGCAAATTATACAATATTTCAGATTATTGCCCAGCCACAGGAAAAAAAAAAAAATCTGAAGTGCTAGAAGCTATACATGAAGGATGTTTAACGAGAAAGCATTACTAAAAAAGAATACTATCGGAAGCGCTAGTTTGAAGTGACCTGGATGGCCAGGCAGTTCCTGTCCATTGTCTGTGAGACTGTGGAATACATCAGGGAGAGCACAGAAAACACGCAGAAAGAGACCAGCAGCATACCTTCACTAGTATATGCTGCCATAGATCTCCTGACGTCAGAGCTATGACAGTTCACACCTGCTGAAGATTTGTCCCCAGTGCAGTAAGCAAACTATAGCACAAGTCAGGGGAGAAAAGATGCATCCCAAAACGCTTATTATGTTAAGTGCATGTTTACATTATTTCTTGACATGCAAGTTAAGCACATGTCTAACCTTTTGTTTCTGTTATCTTTGGAAAATGGCACAGTTCTGTATCTTAAGATATAAAATTGTAATAATGATTTAGCAGGTTTCAAAATCCTTCATCAACTTGTTCTTTTTCCTGGGAATAATATTCTATTACCACATTCAAGATATTTATACAAAATTTCTTTAGATATTGTGCTAATGACTAACTTATAAAACTTTGAAAATAAAGTATTTGCCAGCAAAATAACAACATAAAGTTATATTTGTGTGAACAGTGCAGTGTGTCACTGCAACACGAATTATGATTTTACATTTGTTTCAAAACAAAGTAGAAAGTATTAAATAGGTATTTATAGCCAATACCTGTATGATGAAACACTGGATGCCACGATGGGAAATAGACAATTCTGAGGTACAACAGCAGAGTCAATCAGTAACTAATGTCCTTGGTTAATCAATACAAATAGAGCAACTATAGTGAAAACTTACACCGAAGACATAAATTTACCTCTGTGTCAAGATCCAGCTGAATGCTGGATAATTCCTAACAAACATATGCAACACATTTTCAAATTTTTTTCTTAATCTTGTCATCTTTAAATACCCAAAACTCTCACTGAGATGGCAAGAAATGTGTACGTAAGAGTTTTGTGTATGTAACACTACAGTAGAATTAATGGCAAATATGAAAAGTTTTCAAAACTATTTGAACTCTATTTGTGTCCTATCAATCACATGTTAATATGAAAACATTTACTCTGTTTTTTTTGATAGTATAGCTATAATCTCATATTTCAGGAAGTTACTTGGAAAATATATATCTTATATAGTATATAAATATAGTATCTTTTGAATTACAAAAAACAATGTTCACAGAAAATATGGAAACATTAAATAATGAGAATAAATGCATTTCTGCACCTAGAACATTATCTCATTTTCCCTAGTTTGGGGCCTAAACAAATTCAGAGAGCACGGTAGCATTCTTACTCTATTCTGATTACAATTCTTGTCATAAAAAGCATGTCAATATTCAAATACTTAATAACAATCTCTGAAATCTAGACATATCACCCTTCATAACAGATTCTGATATGTGCCCATGTGTGGAAAGACAATAAAGTACCAACATCCATTTAAAACTGGTAATACTTTAAAAGCCCATAAAGGAAGTTATGGTGGGCTGACCTCAGTTGACAGCCAGACACCCACCCAGCCACTCTCGCAGTCCTCCTCCTCGGCAGTGCAGTGGGAGAAAATAAAATGAAAAAGCACATGGGTCAAGGTAAAGACAGGGAGATTACTCACCTGTTACCATCATGGGCAAAACAGACTCAACTTAGGGAAAATTATTTTATAGCCACTCAAAGAAGAGATGGATTGTGAGAAACAAAGCTAGAAAGCTAACACCTTCTCCCCAACCCACTTTTCTCAGGCTTATGGTTGTGACACTTCAATAGTAATAATGGGAAATATGATAATTTTTCAAAACTATTTGAACTCTACCTGCGTCCTATCAACAACATGCTAATCTAAAAACGCCTTCACTCCTTCATTCCCAACTTGTCTAGGAACAAGGGTTGCAGTCAGCCCACAACAGATCCTCTCTGCTGCTTCTTCCTCCTCACACTACTCCCCTCCCCCAGCATGAGTCCTTCAGGATAAACCTGCTCCTGCATGGGGTCTTCTCCACAGAGGCGGCACCACCTTGTCCGAGGGGCTCAGCCTCACTTCTAAAACCTATATATATACACCCTAGGGAGAAGTGAAAAAGCTAAGATGATAAACATTTCCTCTGATCTCATTCCAAATAACAACAAAAAAAAAAAAGAAAAAAAGGAAAAAAAAGAAATGAACAACAGAATATATAACCCTCCTTCTGACAACCCCTCCATCAACAAGCACACTTAACCAAAGCCTGTCCGTATATTTCTACATGTAGTAAGGATTCAAAATAAAAAAGGACTTTAAGCCTATTTAGGTTTTGGTACTACCTCCTAGCTTAACTTTGAAAGCTCTCTGCATCTTTCTCAGCTTGCTTTGTTTTCAGGTATTTAGTCCATTTTAGTATTAGTCCCTTCATATCTCCACCTTTGCAATCCATAAAGCATGAGCACCATCTCATCTCTGGATGGATAACAGAGATGCTAAAACTTGTGAAGAAAATGAACTACCATTAGCCAAGTGTCTTACCCATTAAGCTGCAAAAATGAATACTACTACTATTCAAGAAAACACTTGTTGCACATGAAGTAGCTACTTCCCATACAATACTTAACCGCACTCACTGCAGCAGTTTCCCTCTTCTCCAGGTGACGGCCCTGAGAAGCGCATTCATTTCAACTTGAATTCTTTATGAATAGCAAAGTGGATTGGAATTGTAAACCCACCGGTTTCTCCCAGTTCTTTGTCTGGAGGTTTGTCACACATGGTAAAGAACAGTAAAGAGCATTGTTTCCATCAAAGTCATTAAATAGGCAAGAATTAGGAACTATAAAGCATGATACAAATATGAAATCAATAGCAGGAATACATAACTTGCCACTTATATATAAAAGAATTTTACTCCTGACATCTGCTAATCCAAAAAAACCCAACGAAGTACACATTTACCACATGGTTGAATTCACCCTATTTTTTGCTCAGTTTGTTTCACAAATTTATGACAAACATTTTCTTACTGAATTGATTACATAGTTTACATCACTCTTCAAGATGATACAGGACCTTTATTATCTCTACAAGGGATTTCCATTCTAAATATTTTAAAGTTAGAAATAGCACACTGCAATCATTACTTTTACCCAAGTGTCCTGTAAGACATACCTTTTGCTATTATTATTAATTTAGGATCTTCTGAACCATAAACTCAGAAGACTATGAAGAATTAGAAAATCATTGGTTAGATAAATGGCAAAAGAATGTATTTCCCTGTCTAGCAGAAGCAGTTATGCACATATTTAGTTTTAAATATATGACTTATTTCTAAATTACTTCCCAAATTTATACCTACTTCCACTAATTTTCTAGAATGAATTGTGCTACATTATTTGTGCACATATTAATTCAAGCTGACACTGTCTCCCACCTCACTAAAAGCTAGGTTCATCTGAACTCTGTTTTTAAATTGCCTGACCTCAAAGACAGAAACTGTTCATTCACAACAGTAGGTTCTCCAGTTGAGAAAAGATTTCTTAACATCTTTGTGATACAGCATCCATGAAACTGGTTTCCTTCTGCTTTTCTCACTTATTTTCAAATGTACAAAAGAACACCTGGTACAGAATGCTGAAATCTCACTTGTATTTTGATTGAAAAAGAAGTAAAACTCATGACAACAAGAAGCACCCCATTTATTCAAGTCAAAACATTAGGAGAAGCGACCTGCTAGCAGATCTGAGAAGTAAGTGTTTGCTTTCAAAGTTGAATTTTAGCCTCTGTGAAATGTGCTGTAGGAAATCCTGGAGACGAATCATCCACACAAACTGTACAGATTATGTACATCTTGAGAAGCAGCAGGGAAAAATTTCCTGTGTGTCCAAACTCTGTTCTAGACAGAGAGCGCACTTTTTATTTTGAGACTCAGGACTCTGATGAAAGAAAATTAAGAGAAAAACATGATAAATAACATTATGGAATATAGGTGATTAGGACTTTTAGATGCAGGATGGTTACTGAACAACATATTGCTAATATTCACATAAATTTAAAGAAATAATGGGAACCAATCTACAAAATTCTAATCTACAGCAATGTACAAAGACCCCAAAAAAGATCATACCAAAGGTTAGATTATTGATCAGTAGTGTTGCTGTTTACTAGCCACCTGAAAACTTACTTTAAATGCACATATGGCCCAACCTGTTATGTAATACAATTCAAACATTTAAATGAAAAAGAAAAAAAAACAAATGCCTTCACTTTTGTAAAGCAATTAGACATCTCAGAATTCTGAGACGAAAGAACTAAAAGTCCAAATTAATTGACTCCACTACTCAGAGATGCTTGTCTTAAAATAAACGGCAAAGCAACAAACCTCTGTTTGAAGAATGCCATCTTCCAGAGGGAAAAAAAAAAAAACCAAAACCTCATACGCCTCAATATTCATGTAAGAAATCCATAGATAGGATACTGCAAGCAGCGCTAAGCAGACTGGCAAATGTTTTAACAACTATCATTTCAACTCATCCTGTCACGCCTTCCCTGGACTTTAGTCCTATGCGGGTGATTTGCAGGAATTCTTTAGCCAGTTAAATGGGCAGAGTAAGAAAATGTTGATTTGATAATACTGAGAAAGGACAGCATCCGGAGGCACTAGCAGGGATAGTCTGAATATGACCTTACTCATTTTATCTCCTTATACACTCATCTGAAATACAGGATTATTTGATTACCTTTATTATCTCATAATGAAACGAACTACTTATAAGTTTATCAGACACTGCCAACTCCTTATGAATGACCTTTGTCCCAACACTATTTCAAAATTAGAAATTCCCTATGGCAGAAATAGCAGTTGGCATAAAATTCTAGGAAGCACTAGAAAAATGTGCATTAAAGATCTGTGACTGTATAGCCAGTCAAATTTTGTACTGCCGGTGGCTTAAACAAACGTAGAGATAAAAAAGCAACAGATAAAGGTAACTGGTTAAAGTAATTTATCTCAAAAGACAAATAGTGAACACTGAATTGCTTATTCTATTTCAAAGAGGGTTTGTCTTGAAAATCACCTTCTTTTTTCCTTACTCAGGTTGCTGGTGCAGCTGGAAACTCAGATGAAAAATTAGCTAACAAACAGTCCCCGAGACACATTTGTTCAAAACCTGCTTCATCTTCAATGGACACCTGAGGAGAAACTAGTTAAAAGCTTGACAGATTCAACACATGGCAAAGCATCTTTTGTTGGCAGTGCTTTAAATTGCTATGAGGGAAGGTGTATCAGTGAATCAGAGGTCAGCAGAGGGGAAAAAAAAGCCACTATTACCTCCATGTTAGAAAAAAGACTCAGATACAGAATCTCAAAACTTCAGAAAACCATGAAATTTTCCAAATTAATTAAGAATCTTAAGCAAATCTTAGTTATCTGTGGAAACACATATTCTAAGAGTGATTTTACGTGTACTAATAGATTCACATCAGGTAAAATGACAGATTCCCCCAATTCATACCTCTGACCTTCAGAAGAGTCAGAATTGGAGCAGCATTCCAGAACAGTCATCCTTTACATGCAGGAGAATAAATAAGCATATTTTTAAAACACAGTTTTATAAATTGATGAACATTATATGATGTGCTCAGAGGTGATAGCAGAGGTCTGTGGGTGATGATCCAAAGAGTTCTCTTCAGTTCCGTTTCCTACGTTCCACTGACATACACCAATGCAAGAAACGTCCACGACTATTCAAATACAAGTAGATCAGATTTAATGAAGTACGGATTAGAGACTCTGAACAAAAAGGATGGTATATTTGCAAGGCATCTGCAAGTATAACAGAAAACAAAAAAATCAAATTAAATAGGATTGCCTGAATGACTCTATTATAATAGTAATAGCCTCTCCAATATTTGTTGTTTCTTCGTGATCTTCTCAAGTCTTCTCAAGCTGAACATAAAGTCAGGTGTTTCTCCTACTACCAAGATCTTCACTTGGTAGAACCATCGATCACAACCTGGCTTTACTATAAATGGCGTGGCCTTGTACCAACAACCTTAGAATTGGCTTGGACTGAAATGTATTGAAATACTCAGCTGATATATAACAATAATAATAAATAATTTTAAAAGGGTAAGTAGGGATTATGAAAGGGCCCGTGAGTATGCGGCACTTAATTTCCTTTTCACTTCCCAGTTTTTCTTCCATAGCCCTCTTCAGAAAGAGAATAGAAAAAGATTATAGACATTAAGTTCTCAGTATATTAAATAATTAAATATACAATATCAGGTGAAACGCATTCTAGAAGCTACAGAAAACACTCCTGTACAGATCTTCTAAATCCTGCCTTTTCTCCCATGGGATACTGCCACATCACCCACACTGCAAGGTGGAATGACTCTGCATATAGAAGCAAACACACCTCTTCACTTCCTTCTCCTGGATATGAAAAAGACCTCTATAGGCAGAAATATGCAGAGAAAAAAATTATAATCTAAATACAGAAAGAAATGTCCTATTCTGTTCACTGTCAGATCAAAGGGCATAAGCCTCCCACAGGGCCATCAGAAGTGAGAAGGAACGAGGTGTGTTTGGAGCACCTCAATCCTGTTATTCCGATCGGAAATTCAGATTGTTCCATGTGCAGAACCTACCTCTACATTCTGGTTTTAAAATGTTCTTTTCATGGTTAAAGATGCTCTCTGAGTTCATTATCAGTCAGTTTCCTTTCTTTATATGCATGAAGCAATGGAAAAATCCCTATCAGTAGGTAAAAAGAAATGCAAATGTAAAGGAATTATTTATCCCTTTTGACTAATCAGACCATGAATTTGCCGGGGAAGGGGGGGCATTTAATTTTCATTACAATCTAACTAAAATTACTACTTGTCTCACTACAGCAATGAGTCAACAAACTTACTTGTATCTCTTTGTACTCACAAATTATAGCTATTTAACCCAGCACACTTTTTGTTCCAAAGAGTAAAAAACTCCAAAGTATGTTTTAAAGCTCTTTTCAAGGGACAGTCTGACTTACTCTCTTTTTGAGTTCTGTTCTACTTCCTCCTTTCTGATTTACCTGAACGCTGATGTACAAGAACCCAAGCATTTGACCAGATAAAAAAGCTGCAGGAAAGGCATGTGGTGTTCTACAGCTGCAGGACAGATATGCCTATACATGCAGTTACACAATGGGTATGCCTTCAGAGTAGACAGGTCAACTGATGGACAGCAACCATACTGCCAGCCGGACGCCATGGAAATGCAATACCCTCAGTCAGCCTTCTTTGAGCTTGGATTTCTCTCTAAGAGATACAGGCCTGGCTGCAGTGCAATAACCTGGCACCTTTCTCTTCAGAAATAGTCGAAAGCCAGAGACATATTGTAGAGCTGTGCTGGGAATGTGTTACAGTCAATCTCTGTGTCAGAGAATTAGGAGGTGAGGTGTAAAGAGTGAGTCTCACAGTCACAGCATGGGAACTTTACAGGTTTTTCTTCTGGAAAGGGAAAAGATGAATGGTTATGAGTACCTTTCCTTTCTGGAGGCAAGTCTGAACAATAAAGCCTGTTCTCATACGTCTAACTCCAATCTCACACTAGAGAGAAGACCATAACTAATATTTCCAGTGAGGCTATGAGGACTCTGCCTGAAAAAGGCAGGCTCCCTCTAAAAAGCATGATAGAGTGGGCATGAGGAAAGATTGGCTTTATTCCAGGTTCCACTTCTAACACAGAGCTCATTTAACTCTTTTATAATAGTATTACATTCAATTGTCCTGTAACAAGTTTGAAATGGGTATTTCAATCCAAAAGCAGATTTAGCGAAGGGAGCTACAAGTAAAAGATATTCATCTGCCTCTCCTCATTAATCTAAGGAAGTTTATATGCTCCGAACATATGCATTCTTAATAAAAACAACATTAGCAATCACAGGAATTATACAGTTTTAGTAAATTTTGTAATATTTACATTTTCAAATAAAATGGATAACAGGTGTGTTCAGCAAAAAAAGATGCTTTTTTTTTCTTATGTAAACCTCTAAAATGTTGTCATGTCAAGGACCTACAATACTCCATTTTGCTACCAAACACCAGAATCTTAAAAATATTTTTTCTTTAATATAATTAATAATTTAATTCCTCTACCTTACTCATGATTTTATGGAATTGCTACATAATGGTTCACTATAATCTTTCATTCATCTACTAAGACCAAAATTTCTTACAAGCAGAAAGTACTTATTTTACTTCTACAATATCTTACCTAAGGATCTCAAAAAGTTAAAAATTGTCAGCTAATTAATTCTAACAACATTCCTACAACTTGGCAAATGTTATATAAGTATCACTTCAGCCACCACCAAAATGCCTTATCCTCTGATGTGAAATGAAATAGCTGAATGAAACGTCTCAGTAGAATAATATTTTGGGTCTTTTTCTACCATGTGCTCAGCAGTCTCTATTATCCAGTTTTAGATTGTTTGGGATCTTACAAAGTCAGACATTAAATGACTTCAGAGAACACATACGTTTATGTAGAAGGGGTCAAGAAACACATGTGGTTCTTTACAGACGGCATAGACTTAAAAAAGTAAAAATTTGGAACTAATACAGACTATGGATGTTTGGCCAGATGTCCTTTTCATGTTAGCAAAATGACTTAGCCATAGTGTTTGTTACTTTTACATTCTGGGACCCCTTAGTGCAATTATCGCACTAGCAATTTAACTGTTACACCATCAACTTGCAAATGCTAACTTAAATTGCTAGCACATGGCAGTATCTGTAGGTTTATAAAAGACATGATAAGTCACATGCTTCTGGCAAGCACTTCAAAAAAAAAAACAGGTTCACTAAGCATACATTTGGCACAGCTAATTATAGAATCCACCACACATAATACAGGAGCACAACAGATGACATTCTTGAACCATCCTGATTTGCATTGGGTAAAAACCCCCACACATCTCAAGAAATACAGTCAACAAGCCATCCTGCTTCTGTAAAGAAAAACAACCAAACATTAAAGCACTAGGGAAAGAACTCTCTGCAAAACTACTCCCAATGTATCAAAGATATGAGGTTTTTATAAATCTAGAAGCAGAGGTTATAATTCTCAGTGATCCTGCAGACAGTGCAGCACCACCAGCACCACTGTAGCCACAAAGCAGTCACAAGCCAATTTAAATGACGGGCTATCCTGCAGGCCTCAGGACTAGTTTACAACTACTTTCTATTTTATTCCATGCCTAGATTTGGCACGAAACTCCCGAAACATCTAATCTTTTCTTACAAACAGAGAAAAAAGCGCAAGTTCTTCATTTGGGACAAGATGAATCCTTTATGCTAAACTATGCACTATGCTTTCTGAGGGGCGTAGTATGCTTTCTGAGAGGCAAAGCACACAGGAAAAAGTTCATGACGCTTTTAGTCATGCTGCATTTTGAATTGCTCTAATATAAAACAGCCTCTCGATGGTGTGGATGGACCGCACAACATTATGAAGCCACACAGACCCCTCCTTTCATTCTGTCTTCAGTCTCTTTCTTTCCTCTCTGATTTGGAAGTGTACGGAGAAACTGCATAGAATAGGTGACATATATTCACATGGCTACTATGTTTAATTTAGATACAGTAGCTACTATGGCTTTTCAGATTTTGAGAACTGTATGCCGTTTAGACCTCATACTATTTAGGAATGCCAGACCACGGCTCCCTAGAAAGACAGTTGAGAGGTCACTAAAGCTTAATCAGTTCCATAATCACAGTGCAGTTCATTCCCTGAAAGAAGAACTCTCCCCTGTACCTCCAACAGCCACACAACACAAAGATCAGAAGAATGACCTCTCTAGTTCACAGGTCTGACTCAGCTCCTGGGCCAGTTTTCTAAAGCGCTGTCAGCGTGTGAGCCACTTACTAAGATCCTGAAAAACAGTGTATAGGGTGATCATGAATCATCGTGGCAGAACTAAGCAAAAGACAAACAGTGTGAAGCAGGTGTGAGCAGAACAAAGATGGCGGGGGGCGGGGGGGTAGGAAAAAAAGAGTAAAAGTATGTAGGTGAAAAGGGTATTACTGCATTTGTTTCCCCCTCTGCTTTTGCCTAAATGATTTTTCTTGGCAGCTATTTTCCGTTTTCCTGGTACTTTGTGCCTCCTAAAACACTTGAATGCAAATCTCAATATTTAAAAAATACAGAAAATCTGCAAAGGACAACCTCTGCCTCTTTTCAGACGAGACCAAGAAATACTTTTGCCCTCCACCCTCAAAACAGGGAGGGAAGCATAGCAATGAAGAATTTTCTTGAATCTTCTTCAATCATTTTTCTAACATGCTGAAAATGTGCCTCCTGCTTTCATCTTCCCTGTCTCTACTCCTTCCCAATGTTTGCTTTGTTCTTAAGATAAAATGGTGCATATCATTAACAGTCTTTAATGGACTTACTATTGTTTTGATTTTTTTTTTCTTTCAGTGCTGTAGTTTGTACCTGCAGCTGCTTACAAAGTATTTCAAACAACCTAAAACAAGTGGCCTGAATGATTCAAGATTATTGGTAAGGGCACACAGAGCCTTTCAACTCCCTAAAACAAATTAAAATGCATCATAAGAGGATAGCGATGAAAGCCATAAGCAATTATGTCCTAAAGTTTTATATGAAACAAATGTGGTGCGCTCAGTGATCTATTCCATATTGAGAAACCCACTACATGTGGCACTGGTTAACAGGAGTTGGCAGTCTCCAAAGAATGGCTGCAGAACCAGTGCTTTATGAAATGAATTGCTCTTTTAGCCCTGAAAGAGGTGCTTTAGCTCAGAATTTACACACTACATAAAGATGTGTTAGGGATGGCAAGCCTTTATGCAGAGTGGTAAGGATGTGGACCAATTCCATGACCACTTAACTCTTCTTTGCTGCTCAGAGATCTCTGTGAAGTTTAACAGCACGAATATTCACAGTACCAGATGGTCTGGAATTTAACTACACAGAGGATGGAGTGGGAGGGAACGGAATAACCTTTACCTTCACTGAAATAATCAAACTATATAATAGAGTTTAGTCAGAGTATTTATTTTTTTTTCCTAGTTGTGCTTCCTTCTTTTTACAAAGGCACTGCCAGAAGGCAGCCCTGATAGCTGGCTCCAGGAAAACAAAGATGCCAAGGCACAGAGAAAGGGGACCTGCTCTTGGACTGAGCCAGCAGAGGGGAAGATACAAACACACACAACTTGTGTGTGCTCAACCCACCTGGCCACAGGTCCCTCACAATTACCTTTCCTGACAATGTTGTAGAAAAGAATGCACAGAGATTATCTCAGTCCCTGTCTGGTTATCGCTCCCAGCCCTCATACTATTGTTCTGATATATTAGATCCTTTACAGCTGACGTCCCCAGACCAAGGATATTGGCCTCTGAAGAATATCATAAGAAAATGAGCACTCCATGTAGCCATACGTTTCACGTGTCCACCAACTGGTTCTGGGCATATGTCTTGCTTCCACCAGAGACCCTTTAATCAGTTGAAAGACAGAATATTAAGTATTAAAGGGTGCCTAGAACACCTCACATCAACCAATGTAAAGACCAAAATAATCTGTTAATATTTTAGACAACTTTGCTTCTAATTTCTTATGTCATATGCATCTGGAACCAGAAACTAAATTCAGAAAAGCAACACCATTCAGAGGACAACACAACATGACTTGTAAGTGGACACAAAGCAGGAACAAGGATCAAACCCAACAGATCAGAATAACCACACTCAGTAATTCAAATTACTCAGTAATTTTAAAAAGGTGGAGTATTTTATGGTCCTTAATCCTACACATCACCTGCTATTACACTTTTATTTTTCATTCAACCAAATGTTCCCTGCAGATATGCAACACCCGTACTCCAATACATAGGAAAAGTTAGATTCTTTTGGAATCTTTATAGGTGAACTCTAATCATCCAGTGATTAGTCATATTTCATGCAAAATGCCTACAAAGTTCACAGCACAAAAGGGAATAATACCTAAAACAACCACAGTAAATTAAATTCTTTGTTTCCAGAACTCTTAAAGAGTTTTAAGCATATTTTCGGTTTACAAGAATAAACAGTGACAATTTGTTTTTCAGAGGATTTGGGTAAATGAAGCTATCATTAAATGCACCCTGAGTACAGTCATCTGCAGACTCAGACACTCAGAGAAATGCTCTGGGAACCTTTGAATGCTCCTTGAAATGTTAAACATATAAGGTTCCTCAGACACGTTTTTCTGAGCTCTCTTGCACAACGTGCAAGCAAAGGATTTTGCCCCCGGTTTTGCTATTCCTGTGCATTGTGCACCCTCTACTGGCAAAAAAAACCCATATTTTTAAGCATGCGAACCCTTTTCTGGCTTTACCATCAAAGCCTTTTATTAAATATATTTTTACCTATTTTCTCAGGTATTTCAGCTCTCTTTTACTTCGTGCCACTCAACAGCTGAACATATTTATATGAATTTTTAATTACGGTATTAACACCTTAAGTAGATTGTCACAATGCTATTATCATGCAGGTTGTTATGTTGATTCATGAGAATTCTGTTGTAATCAAGGTCGCTCTTGCCATCTCTATATTAACATTATATTTACTTACCCATAATCAATAAATGGCTCTCTTAGGCACTTGAAATCTTAAAGCCCTGTCCATCTACTGTGGACACACTGCAATATCCCTTAGCTTAGCACAATTTTAATGCAGTTTGCACAGTGTTGAATATGATTTTGTCTGGATTTTCTGATTTAATTAGAACACAAAGTAATGATAACCAGGAAGTCCAAAAGCTACAAAAAAGAAGCCAAAATGAATCTAAACTCATCAGCCAAATGCTGATCCTAACTATACAAAGGAAAAAAAACTTACACCTTAAAAAGTAGTTGTATGCAAATTCAAGATTCTGGATGCAGCAGCAATGAAAGCACAATTCAAATTACTGCGCTCAATTAGATGAAGTTATTCAGAGCAAATGCATCCTTACCCTAAGCCAGAGGGACTGGTAGATGTCTTACACTGGATATGCACAGAAAAGCTTGCAGTTGGTCTGCAGTGTGCCTGTATCAGATGCACCCTGAGATGGTAGAATTCTTGTAAATTTTATAAACCATCAAACCGAAACAAAGAGAAGATTACATCTGATTAACTTCTACTAAAGACTGTAAGTAGTCATGTTGTACCGTTAATTTATACGAACAAGACGTAAAGGCCCAGTTTCAGAGATGCGTGTACTCAAAATGAGTTGACAGATACATGCACACTTGGCACCTCCCCAGTAAAAAAAGATTTTGCTTTGACAAAACAAGGGTGTATTTTTTATGCTATTACCAGTTTTTCAGACAATCTGTACCATGAATCACATGCAGTTGTTGTCATAAATATATTTCATTCAGCAGCATGCAGCATTTGAACAGTTTCCAAAAGTAGAATTAATTCCATTCTTTGTTTTGAATAAATCTGTGTTCCCATAACAATTGATTACAACATTGCTTTTATAATAGTTAAAATGGATTACCATTAAAATCAATGTACACCAACTCCAGCATTTATAAAGAAATTACAGAAAGGGGCCTGATCCTAGGCTTCTATAAGTAACATTTTTCCCTACAAGTCCATACCAATTTACAGATAGGTCACTGTTAAACAGACATGCTACACCAAATAGTGTTAACAAAAATAAGCAAGACTTTGGTTAGAAGGATAGAATTTATCAGCTTTGTAGCATATGGTTCAAAAAATGTTTTAGCAAATACCACATGTATTAATGCTGTTAAAGCTACTGTTTTGGTATTACAGCATGATGACTTTATGTACCTCAAAATTATGAGTTTCACTTGTACATATTATGGTCCTAAAAATAAGCTACAATCTCTCCCCTCTTATGGGTGTTATAACATTTTTAAATTCACACACAAGAGGAAAATTTAGCATATGAACTGCTAGTCTCATGAGCAAAATTCTTCTACTTTCATACCTAGCTTTCTACTTCCGATGTCTATCAACTATCTGAAGTGACGACTTTGCTGTAAAATAAACATGGTTTTGGTAAACATTTAGTAGTTATTGCTTATGCCTTCTCCCCCCACCCCCCAAACACTGCACTTCCTTTGGAACTTCTTCCACAGTCTTCTTGCAATCAGTGCAAATACCTAACTTAAATTTCTTCATGTTTTTTAAGCATAACCGGAGACTATGTGAATATTCACAGGGTACATTAACTTGTTTTTATCCTGATACTTTTCCTCTCTATCTTTTGCAAATGGCTCTCCATAGTAACGAGAATGAAAAGCTTTCCCTGGCAAGTACTGTTTTGTGTCAGATTTCAATTACACAAACCATCTGAACCGACATTTCAAAAACAAGACATAATTTAGTATTTTCAAAGACAGAGTAAATCACACTCAAGATTATGTACTATACAGATTCTGTACATGTTTAAGATAGTGACTTTAAACTACAGATGACAAATTTAGAACTGATATACGTACCCAGAGCAAATGCATATCATACATATGTGTATATATAGAAAGAGAAAAACACACAGTCTTTCAGCCTATTTTGCTTGCTTTGTAGGATGAGAAAAGCATCCATTCTGTATTGTTCACATACAAGTGTTCTTGGCGTCACTACCTCACACATACACAAAACCAGATAAATACACGCTACCTAGCTTCTGTATTGCAAACCACATATTCTGTTATAAAATTGAACTAGCATACTCAACATCAAAAATTTAATTGTTTACACCTGAAATCCTTTTATCTGGGATGATATTGTTGTTTGCTTTAAGGTCTTCAGAAATTGGACTGATCCACTGGTTTGTACTATCTCAAATCTCATTAACACCCTCTATTGACCGAGGTTCTCAGACCCTGCGGCTAATTTGCAGTGGTGAACAATTATTCACGTTTGTAACATCTCCCCTTGTCTGCACTTGGACAAAACTGCATGATTAACCATTAATTTTTTCCACTGATTCACATACACTACTTGTTGCCATGATTCCTTTGACGCAAATAGGTACCAACACCCAAATCTTTCATGCATCCCAAACATCATCACTTCAATACATACTCCAACATGCATAGCATAGTACTATCACACATGCTCTATCGTTAGGCTACACTATCAGTTTTACAAGAGCTAGTTCAGGTACTAGCGGTCTAATTGGAGTCATGCTCGTAACTAGGCAGTTAAAACTAGCTCTCAGCTGTGTTTTGCTGCTGCAATTTAGAGTTTGCTAGTACAGAGACAACTGTTTTAAAACTCCAGGAACACCTAGAAGGCAGCACAGGTACAGTCTTTGTCTGGTCAGAAACACCACTGAAGAAATGGGTAAAACCCAAGAGGTGCTGATTGAAAGCAACTTAGTATTTCTGTGAAAACATTGAAATCCCTTAAATACGTCGTCAGATTTTTTTCAGACATTTAGTAAAAACAACTGAAATTGATTAAATCAAAACACAGCATGCCCTGCTTTCTCACTTGCTATATTTCACACAAAAAAACCAGTATCTCTGCATCTTTTTTTAAAAAAGTAATACATTTGTATATTTTTGCTTTAACTTCCATTTCTGCTTTTTAAACTCAGTTTCAACTCAGTGAAGTAGCCAACAAATATAGATTTAATTATACAGAAAAGATGCTTTAACTGCAGTGCAAATTCAATACCAAAAATCCAAAGAAAGCAGCCCTGCTTGAAATGTGTACAAATCAATTCATTATATTGATTTGAAAAGACTTGTACTTTAATTTAATACATAGATTACCAAAGGCCAGAGTTGATAAAGTCCTATATTTCAGGGGCTAAGTTTTACTGAAAAACTGACCATCTGTAAGATACTTACTTAATATCTCTTTTTTTATTTCTCTAAATGACACAACTATTAGGAGCGCCTTAAACTCCTATTGCTAACTATACTAATCTGTTATCTATTGAAAACTTGCAAGACAATTTGAATTCAAAGCAGAATATTAAGGATTAGCTGACACCTCATGAAAACCTTGAAAGACTGCAGTTTAGACACAATATTTCTATATTACATCTTTTCTCTAGGTTTCTTCAACCTTCTTCCTCTTGCTCAATAAGGCGGAATCAAGTCAGACTTGGTGGTCCATACAGATGACGACATCGGGAGGACATATGATTAGAAAGACCAGAAACACCAGGACCTAATTCACTTCTTTCAATGAAACTACACTCAAAAACAAGCTTAGCAATTTGTTCCACAATTAAATATATAAATGCAATTTAGCACAACAATGTGAGAAGCCAAAATATGGTCTTTAAGATAAACTGTTTCAGTAATGTTTTTTTTAAATGCTCTTTAAAACATCAACAGATTCATGAGCTTTGACAAAGAACATTGTGTTAGCAAAGACAAGATAAATCTGTAATAATGGCATCAGAATTACCATAAACTAATGTTGGCATGTCTGAAATTTTATAACCATATTTATTTTATCAGTTTTTACTTTCATTCATTTTCTCTATTTATTCTTATATAAACTGTATACAATCATTCACAATTCCATCTAAACGCATGCACAGAATAAGCTTGCTATCTTATACAATAAAATACAATCTTATGAAAATTAGTTCACAAAACATTCCACTTCACATTTTCAGCAGGAGAAATCTCTTGAAACAAGGCTGTGACCAATATCTCATTATTATTTACCCCAAAATCACAAGACTTCACTGATTTGGGGGTATTTAACTTCGTTTTTGCTGCAGAGCTGACACTATAACAAACACTGATTACACACATCAGAAACACAGATCTTGCTAACACTGCCACCTGCTGTTGATG